>NW_028318511.1:4407500-4764166 GCF_062004578.1 Staurois parvus | reverse complement strand
GAATTCTATAGGGCTTGACATTTACGCGGACCCCGGGCTGGGTAACTATGTCATGCTGTATGACAGTCGTCAGTCCAGGTAGGTGGGAGAAGAAATCTCCATTTTTCCTCACAAACCCCTTAACATCACCTTGTTGGGCTACTGACAAGGTTTCCGTTATAGGTACCTGAGGGGCCACGGGAACCACGTCCTTTTGGGGGCTTGGTACTGCCAACAAACTTTCCCTGTCTTTCCAAGGTTTTAAGAGATTCACATGATAGATTTATTCGGGTTTCCTTTTTCCTGGCTGGTAAACTTTATAATTTACTTCCCCCACTTTCTCCCTAATTTCAAAGGGACCTTGCCACTTTGCGAGGAATTTACTTTCCACGGTGGGGACTAGCACCAGCACTCTATCCCCAGGGTTGAAGGTACGGATCCTGGCACCCCGGTTATAAACCCTTCTCTGGACCTCCTGGGCTTGCTCCATGTGTTCCCGAACAAGTGGCATGACAGCTGTGATTCTATCCTGCATCTGTGAGATATGCTCGATGACACTTCTATAGGGCGTGGACTCTGTCTCCCAGGTTTCTTTTGCAACATCTAGCAATCCCCTGGGATGTCTACCATACAGTAATTCAAAAGGTGAGTATCCTGTAGATGCCTGAGGTACTTCTCGTATAGCAAACATGAGATATGGTAGCAAAAAATCCCAATTTCTCCCATCTTTGTCCACCACCTTTTTTAACATATTCTTAAGGGTCTTGTTAAACCTCTCCACAAGCCCATCGGTTTGGGGGTGGTAGACGGAGGTACGGAGATGGGAGATTTTGAACAATTTGCATAACTCTTTCATAACTCTAGACATAAATGGCGTGCCCTGATCCGTTAATATCTCCTTTGGAATACCTACACGACAAAACACCCGGACAAGCTCTTTGGCGATAGTTTTAGCGGAGGTATTACGCAAGGGGATGGCTTCAGGATACCGGGTGGCATAGTCAAGTATAACCAGTATGTGCTGATGGCCCCGGCAGACTTTACTACTGGACCCACTAGGTCCATGCCCACTCTTTCAAACGGTACTTCAATTATAGGTAGAGGTACTAGCGGACTGCGAAAATGGGGTGAGGGCGCAGAATATTGACATTCCGGGCATGACTCACAATGTGCTTTGACGTCTCCATGTAAGCCTGGCCAAAAGAATCTCTGGGTTATTCTCTCCTTTGTTTTCTCTACACCCAGGTGTCCACCCATTATATGCCCATGGGCTAAATCCAGTACCATCCGGCGAAAGGGTTTGGGGACCACTAACTGTTCTACCACCTCCTCCCCTTGCTTTACCACTTGATACAGCAAGTTATTGTTAAGAGCCATGTAGGGAAAAGACACCGCTACATCATTTTCCACTGGTTCCCCATCAATTATTTTAATGTTTTCACGGGCTCTATTAAGTGTGGAATCTTTCAGTTGTTCCGTACAAAAATCCTCTTTTCTGACCTCTAGGTCAGGCACCACATTCTGTCTACTCTCACTAGAGCCAGCGATCATCTCTTGTTCTATATCCTCAATGTCTGGGGTTGGATCCAACTCCTCCTGCTCCCCCGCCATTACAGAGAAAGGGAAAAGATCTACACCTTCCTCGGACACACCAACAGTTTCCCCTTCCACCTTGCCGTCAAAGGGGTCAGGAGTGAGTTCAGGAGTTTTCGGCGTTTCCCCAGCAGGGGGAGCTCGGTCCTCCTGACTCCCCTCCTTATCCCATAACTTCCAGAAATGGGGAAAATCTCTCCCCACTATGGCTTCATGAAGCAGAGAGGGCACCACCCCCACAGAATGGGTCACAGGGCCCCAGGGAGTACCAATCTCCACCAGAGCAGTCTGGTAATTACGTGTATCACCATGAATACAAATAACCCCAATCATGCTAGGGTGTAGGCTGGCAGGGTTCACCAAATCACTCTTAACTAAGGTCACCACACTACCCGAGTCTAGCAGAGCAGTTACTGGCTTTTTATCAATGGCAATCACACACATTTGCTTTTCCATGCGTTTCTGACATGCTGCAGTACATACCACCTGTGCAAAAAGAGACATGCGTTTTCCTAAATAAGCCTTTTCACATTGCATAGGTTCATCATTTAAAGGACAGTTTGCAGCAATATGACCTAAAGCATGGCAGCGATAACATTGTATATGTTCAGTACTTAGACCTCTAAACGGCTTCGGGGACCTTCCTGACCTATTTGGCCAGTCTCTAGGTCCTAAGCCTACAGTCTCATTATCTGACACAATAGTCTTATCATTTTTCCCTGAGCCTTTGGCCCATGGAACAGTCTTACCGGATCTTCCGGATAGTTTTCCACCCCGAGTGACATTGGGGTACGGCCCAGGTGAATGAAAAAAGTCCTCAGCAGCTGCATATCTCTCCACCAGGTCCACCAGCTCGTTTGCAGATTTAGGGTCTCCACGGCCGACCCACTTCCTCAAAGTGGCAGGGAGTGCACGTAAATACTGGTCCATGACCACACGCTCCACAATCTGAGGGCCTGACAATACCTCTGGCTGGAGCCACTTTTTGGAGAGATGTATCAAATCGAACATCTGAGATCTGGGTGGTTTGTCAGTCCTGAAATGCCACTGATGCACCCGCTGAGCCCGGACTGCAGTGGTGACCCCCAGGCGTGCAAGGACCTCAGCTTTCAGTTTCTCATAGTCCTGGGCATCCCCTGGTTCCAGGTCATAATAGGCTTTTTGGGATTCCCCTGTCAAAAATGGTGCAAGCAGTCCTGCCCATTGCTCCTTTTTCCATCCTTCCCGAACAGCAACCCTTTCAAAAGTTGTGAGGTAGGCCTCCACATCATCCGCAGGTGTCATCTTTTGCAAAACATAGCTGGCCCGTGCCATTTTCTGCTCCACTGGCAGCGGATCTGCAGATTCCTTCTTTAATTCTAATAGGTGTTGGGCCACCTGCTTAAGGAGCTCTCGGTCTGCTTCTTGGGCCTCCGCAAACTGGCGATTTGTCTCCCGTTGTGCTGCATTGGCCTGCAGCAAGGCTCTTATTATTTCCTCCATCTTCCCACTTGCTCAGGAAGTGCCCGCATCCTCCACCATATGTGGGGTTAGCTCAGGTGGGGGATCTCCTTCCCTGGGACAAAGGTAGACCGCACAGCAGGCTTTCATCAAAATCTGACTGGTTGTCAGCTTTATTTAAAAGGTTTGCAGAAAATAAACAAAACATGAAAATAAACCCTTGCAATCCAGGCACTAACTAAACAAAAGGCGTTTCCTCTCTCAGAGGTGAAGGGCTTCTCCCTGTCACCGAAATAAAACAAAAGCAAACCTTTTCTTGTAGGTATAGTCCATACACAGCTCTCTCAGAACACCTCTCTGAGTCCCAGGCCACGAGCAACTCCATGCTCCAGCCCTGCCCTTTTTATATCACCTGTTGGTGGAGATCAGTGGAGTCCAAACTCTGGTCCGGAACCACCTGCTTAACTGTGGCCCCGAAAACCCGGAGTGGACTCCACCTAAACGGTCAGGTATGAGCATATGCGAGGTGACACATAGCGTCCCTCTATCACCTCGCCGTTCATCCTGTCACAATATATATACATATATATATATATATACATGATTTTGAATCCCCTACCCGCGCTGCCATTCGTTGCCGTGGCTGTCAGTCACCGGGTCCCGGACAGTGATTACTAGCCAGCGCTCGGTGATTGCCAAGCATCTCCTACAGGGATGGGGGTTGAACTGTTAGTAAACAAAGCAGTTCTTTCCCCTGTCAGCTCCAGCACACTGCTTTGCATGGCTGTGTACAGCAAAGCCATGCAAAGCAGCGTGCTTACAGTAAAGCACAAACACACAGCCCCTAGTAAAACAGCACACAGCACACTGTTAACCTTTTGATCGCCCCACATGTTAACCCCTTCCTGCCCAGTGCCATTAGTACAGTGTCAGTGCTTTTTATTAGCACTGATCACTGTATTGGTGTCATTGGGGATGTCAGTGACACCAAGTAAGTTCCCCCCATTGTCAGAATGCCTGTTGAAGTCCCGCAGTAAGTCGCTGATCTCCACCATTACTAGTAAAAATTTAAACAAATCCCAGTATATATACCACCATTTGTAAACGCTATAACTTTCACATAAACCAATTAATTTACACTTATTGGGATTTTTTTTTAGCAAGGACATGTAGCAGAATACATTTTGGCCTAAATTTATGATGAAATTAGATTTTTTAAATTTTTTTACTGGATATGTTTAATAGCAAAAGTCAAACATATTGTTTTTTTCTCAAAATTGGCGGTCTTTTTTTTAAAGCGCAAAAAATAAAAACCACACAGATGATCAAATACCACCCAAAGAAATCTCTATTTGTGGGGAAAAAAAGGACGTAAATTTCATTTGGGTGCAGCGTTGCATTACCGTGCAATTGTCAGTTAAAGTAACGCAGCACCATAACGCAAAAAATGGCCTGAGCAGGAAAGGGGGTAAATCCTCTGGAGGGCAAGTGGTTAATTAAAAGTTCTGTGACCTGAACATTGTGAATCAGTGTTTTTTTTTTAAATGTGGCTATTGCTCTATGCGGGCACCCTATGTTACGGTAAGGGCATGCAGCAGCTATATAAACACAGCCTCAGGTCCTCCTTTGTCATGTGGATTCAGGTGTGGGGACCCTGAACATTGACAGTGTGAATTCGGGGCCACTCACCCACATCTGCACACCCTAATTTTAAAAAAAATGTTTTTTACAATTGTTTAAAATTAGTATTTACAATTGTAAAAAAATTATTTGTACAATGTTTTAAAATTATTATTTTTTTTTTACATTTTACTGGTTGTGCAGGTCTATAGGGGGACCCAATACTTCAGCGACTCCTAAGGGGGTAGTGCTATATTGGGTTATGTGAAAGCAATTGTAAAGGCTAAGTTCTTCTTTTTCCATTAAAATAAAAAAAGATGTTATACTTACATGTTTGTGCAATGGCATTGCACAGTGCAGTCCCTTACCTCCTCTTTTGGAGTCCCCCACCAGCAATATCCACTCCTGCTTCCTACAGGTGGCCCCTCAGCATCCGTGTAGACACGTTCCTGTGTGCATCCATAGACATGCACAGGTCCACCCCCACCACTCCTCACAGGTGTTTGATTGAAAGAAGCAGGAGCCTATGGCTCCTGTTGCTCTCAGTGTCTCCTGTAAGACCAGGAATTAAGTGGAGAGGTGCTGCAGCCCGGAGAACACTGGATAGTGACAGGACTCATGTAAGTGCTTAGGGACTCAGGTAAGTGATTAGGGGTGGAGAGGAAGAACAAGTAATGTGGAGTTTTTCACCTTAGCCGGAAATGCATTAAGTTAAAAACATTTTGACTTTAGAATCACAGTTGTAGAGGTAAAAAATGTCTCCCAGCCCTGGCTAAAACCCAATGCCTCCCACAGACATGTCCCCACTCTACAAACAGTAATTTCCCTTCCTAGTCCTGATTATCAGTTATGGTCTTCCTTTTAGAAGAAGTAGAGATGAGAGGGATGAATAATTCTCCTGTCACTCATGCCACTGGACAGTAACAAGGGAGAATATATAGTGCTCATGAGTACACTCCAACAGACTTGTCAGAAAACCTTTACTTTTCTTTAAGAATCAACATTTTCTATGGGACACTATACTACAAAAAACTCCCACAAATGCGGGCCATTGATTGCAAACAAGATTTATTAATTTGCACACACAAAAAAGTATTTTTCCTAAAAAATTAATTCAAGACTAGATTGCAAAAATGAATACAGCTCAATTAAAGTTTTAGGAGCAAAGCTAAATTTTAGACAACACAATCCTAATTAACAAGAATGTAAATACAGGTGAGTCTAATTATTTGTTAAACAGGTGTCCAGCAGACAGCTGATTATAAAAGGGCATTACTTAACAAAGAAAACCCCTTCCTGTTTCATGCTGTCAGCAATGGCACCACATGGAAGAGAAATGTCCCAAGGCCTGAGAAAGAAAATAATTTATTTACACAAGGAAAGTGAAGGCTACAAGAAGATCAGCAAAGCTTTACTTATCAGTCAGAATACCGTAGCAAAAGTGATACAAATATTTAACAAAGATGGAACTGCAACCATTTCACAGAGACATCCAGGCTGTCCACGTAATTTAACACCTTGACAGCATGTCTTCTAATGAGAAGGGTTGAAGAAGTAGAAATCCAAACTGGGGTGATTGTTGTCCGTTACATAATATAGCTTAAACTGCACAGGAATGGCATGCATGAGTGTTGTCCACGAAGGAAGCCTTTCCAAAGCCCATGCACAAAAAAACTCCCCTAGGATTTGCCAGGGCCCGTGCTGAAAAAGAAGAAGACTACTGGGACTCTGAAATGATGAGACCAAGATAAATGTTTTTGAAACTGATGGCTTCAAAACTGTATGGTGTCACAAAGGTGAGGAATACAAAGAAAAATGCATGGTACCTACATTGAAACATGGTGGTGTCCATCTGTGGTGCTGCATGAGTGCTGCTGGTGTCGGGGAGCTGCATTTCATTGATGATATCATGAATTCACAAACCACACACAGAATTCACAGTACCGCTCTATTGTGACAGAGAAGATGCTACCATCACTCCGTACCCTTGGTTGTCGTGCACTTTTCCAACATGACAATGATCCAAAACACACACACCTAACGCCACTGTTGCATTTCTGAAGAAGAACAGGGTGAAAGTGATTCAGTGGCCAACTATGTCTCCTGACATGAACCAAATCAAACACCTATGGGGAATTCTGAAGAGACAAGTTGAGCAACACTCTCCATTCAGCATCCAGGCTCTAAAAGAGGTCATTCTTTAAGAATGGAAAAAGATAGATGTTGCAATATATCGCCAACTTGTTCATTCCATATCTAGAAGACTTGGTGCTGTCGTTACAAATCATGGCGGTCATACAAAATGCTAGATATAGTAGTTTTTGTTGTGGGGTGTATTCATATTTGCATCAACTAATTTAAGTAAAACTGAAGATTTTGTAGTATAAGTTATATTATTAACCTTACTTTAATGTAATGAGCTAAACAAATGTTCTAAAAAACTCAGTTTTGTCAAAATTTTGGAAATTGTTCTTGTGTTCATATGAGATATTGATTAAAATATTATTTTCAAAAAAGGTGTACTCATTTATGCTGAGCACTGTATGTTTTAATCTGTTTTCTAATGTTTTGCAACAGGATTACAGAATTAACTATGAAATTTTGTGTTTTCCATGACATACAATTTACATGCAAGTCCACATCTTGTCAAAGCCATTTTCTTCCAAGATCTGTAGTGTATTCACATTGTAAAACAAGCACTGGGCTATACCAGAGCACTTCATTATGGCTCCTCAATAAACGTAAGCTGATTTAACTGGTGTCATGACCATTGCCCTAAGTTTCTTGTCTCAGGTTGACTTCCTTCTCTTGCAGCGTCCCATACAACCACCCTATAAAGGGAAAAGAGATGCGTCTCCCTACACTGTGTGCATCAACAGGATCACACAGCCCCAAAGCCTAGGAAGGCAAGACACTCCCCTGCTCCTCCTTACTCCCCCTTGTCCCTTCACCAAACTAATGGATCAGCTCCAGGCTTCACTGTCCTCTGTTAATTCTTTAGTGGGAAGACCAGAAGCTCAGGGAAGTAGCAATGAGAGAGCATAATCCAATAGTTTTGAAAGTTGTAAACTGCAAGTAATAATTTAATGGAGGAATGTTTATTTTATTGTTTTCAATGTGATAAAGAATAAGTTCACCTTTTGGAACATTTCACATATTCCACCTGTATTTAGGATGGAACATGTAAAATGTTCTTGCAGCTGCAGCCTCTTCCCTTCTTACCCCATCCCAGTGACAGTGGGCGAGGACCTTCTCCCAACACCCACTGTCACTATTTGAAACTATTTTGCCTGGGGCTCCGCCCACATGACTGTGTCATTCATTCACAAATTCCTATGAATGCACGAACTAAAACTACCATCCGTCTTTACGACTGAAGGCTTGTAGTTCTAAATTGACTGTGAGGTTCTGATGAGCAGCTTCATAGTTCATTCACAAGTGCTGAAGCTTGAAAACAGTCACCCGTATGAGGGAATGGGCTGAAAGCTGCAGGGCTTGTTTGCAGGAGTCTGGCTTTGCTCCCCTGATCCACTGATCCCAGGAGCAATGCTTTACAGGCTCCTTAGAGAAAAGAACAATAAATGCACATTTTTTTCTCTGGCAAAAAATATGTACATTTATTATTTTTTCCCTAAATGCGAAGTAATTATTTAAGATAAAAATTAAACAGCCTGTTGGGTTTAATGCTACTTTAAAATCCAAAAGAACTTTCAGTTTAATTCAGCCTAATACATTCTAGGTGTTCAAACTTTTAAGATGGACATAGATTATGCAGTGTTCTTTCCTTCCACCATAGGTTAAAGGAAAGAAAATCACTCGATTTCACCATCAACACTGACTGAATCCCTCTGGCTGAGCTATTGTATTCTGACAGGGAGAGGTTTCCCCGCTACTGGAATGCAATGATCACAGCTGGTGGCTATAGCTGCTGGCAGTGATTGTACAAAACAAAAGCAGGCTGGTTGTACTGAAGTCATTATTCAACTTCAGTACAAGCAGCCTAATCATAGATGGATTGAAATCAAGACAGTTCCTGCTGAACTGGCAGAATTACGATTTATGGCCAACTTTTCAGTTTGTTCTCTGGGTGGAAGCAGTGATCACTCTGCAGAGGTCCGACATGCTCCCTACTGAGTCAGAGCTAGGACTCTAATCAGCAGGGAGCATGAGCTTTGCAGATTACAGAGCTATAACATTCACGTAAACCAATTAATTTACACGTATTGGGATTTTTTTTAGCAAGGTCATGTAGCAGAATACATTTTGGCCTAAATTTATGACGAAATTGGATTTTTAAAAGTTTTTTACTGGATATGTTTAATAGCAAAAAGTCAAAAATATAGGTTTTTTCTCAAAATTGGCATTTTTTTGGTTATAACGCAAAAAATAAAAAAACACACAGTTGATCAAATGCCGTCAACAGAAAGCTCTATTTGTGGGAAAAAAAGGACATAAATTTAATTTGGGTTCAGCATTGCATGACCGCACAATTGTCAGTTAAAGTAACGCAGTGCTGTAGTGCAAAAAATGGCCTGGTCAGGAAGGGAGGTAAATCCCCTGGAGGGCAAGTGGTTAAACAATAATCAAGGGAAGACATGTCTTGCACTTTCAGTTTTATGTATCCATGTTACCTTAAAGAATATATAATCCCAACATTTCATATTGCTGATATGTGCCTGCTGTACCTTGTACTTGTATGAAGTATCCTGTTCTCTTTGTATTGCTTCCTTTGTGTGAAATCCCTGGTGTTCCTGCCAGTCCCTCTGCTTTCCTATTAAAATCTGATCACATTAGTCATGAGAGCACAACATGGTCAATTCTCTAGCTGTGCTGGGAACTCAGCTTGTGCTCCTCCAATGATCAGACTTCTTATGACACCCCCCCTCTGCACAGTCATTCATTTATGCAGCTAAGAACAGAGGGTATGTGATCATTTATAAAAAAAAAAAAGGGGGAAAAGAAGTGTATATATTTTTTTTTTATATCTATACACAAATGTTTTGCCTTTCATTTCTATTTTAAACTGAATGGGTTGTTTTACAAGGTAAGGGTTTGCAATCACTTCAAATCGTATCTATGGTCAAAATTTTAAATCATTCCATTTATTTGTACATTGAATTTAATTTATTTATAACCTGCACCTATTAATCTGAACAATCTGAAAGTTTGTAAACTTACTTTGTGAAGATCCCCACATATTTGAATTCTGCAACACATATTCACTATGCTTTGTGAGTTGGCACTGCTGTGTCACGCATTTCACAGAGCCTGCCTTCTGAACTACAGAGGTGCTGAGAGGAGGAGTTTCAGGAGGCGGAGTCAGTACAGGAATCACAGCTTGCAGGCAGCAAGGTACCATGGGATATGCAGTCCTTAGTGATTTAAAGTAAACAGCAGAGGGAAAACTGCAAAGCATGCAGGGAATCCAGGAAGTTGTGGAAGGAGATGTCCAGCAGACAGGCAGAACACACAACATGAAAGGAGATTGTTCATGTAAACTAATATTGGATTGTCAAAAACAACTGTTGTTTGTATTAATATTACAATGCTGATGTTATAAAATCAAAGTGTATACTTTCTCCATAGAATTTATTTTACTAGTCCTACCAATGTATTAAGGACTCCACATTTCTGAGTTGCTTTTTTATGTTACGTAGTATCATAGTTCTGTTTGTAATCTACACTATATTGCCAAAAGTATTTAGTCAGCCCTCTAAATCATTGGATTCAGGTGTTCCAATCACCTCCATGGCCACAGGTGTATAAAATCAAGCAACCAGCAAACACAAATGCTCCTGCGCTTGGGGATGGACTTGATGCAGGCTACAACCACATTAAGAATGTCCTGGAACATGCACACCTTGCTGCCCTCAAATGGACCTGGGAAATCCAAATATACTGAATGGGGAAAGAACAAAGAGAGGGCGCACAGGCCTAGTGCATTATCATGAAAAATGTTTAATAAAAAATAAAGTAGGTGTTGTACTCACAAACGACAATATAGTCAAGGCACATCATAAAAGAACAGCTGGGTCAACACCGCGCTGAGTAACAGTCCGCAAAAGGGAGTTTAGACATCCAAATCTGATGCGTTTCGAGGACTTGCCTCTTTCTCAGAGGCTCTGAGGAAGAGGCAAGTCCTCGAAACGCGTCAGCATTTTGGATGTCTAAACTCCCTATTGCGGACTGTTACTCAGCGCGGTGTTGACCCAGCTGTATAAAATCAAGCACCTAGGCATGCAGACTGCTTCTACAAACAGTTGTAAAAGAATGGGTCGCTCTCAGGAGCTCAGTGAATTCATGGGTGGTACTATGATAGGTTGCCACATGTGCAATAAATCCATCCGTGACATTTCCTTGCTACTAAATATTTCACGGTCAACTGTTAGTGGTATTATAACAATGTGGAAACAACTGGGAACAACAGCAACTCAGCCACGAAGTGGTAGCCACGTAAAATGACAGAGTGGTGTCAGCGCATGCTGAAGCGCACAGTGCACAGAAGTCACCAACTGTCTGCAGAGTCAATAGCTTAAGATCTCCAAACTTCATGTGGCCTTCAGATTAGCACAACAACAGTGCGTAGAGAGCTTCATGGAATGGGTTTCCATGGCCGAGCAGCTGCATCCAAGCCTTACATCACCAAGTGCAATGCAAAGTGTTGGATGCAGTGCTGTTAAGCACGTCGCCACTCGTCCCTAGAGCAGTGGAGACGTGTTCTCTGGAGTGATGAATCACGATTCTCTGTCTGGCAATCCGATGGACATGTCTGGGTTTGGCGATTCCCAGGAGAACAGTACTTGCCTGACTGCATTGTGCCAAGTGTAAAAATTGGGGGGAGTATGGTGTGGGGTTGTCTTGCAGGGGTTGGGCTTGGCCCCTTTGTTCCAGTTAAAGGAACTCTTAAGGTGTCAGCATGCCAAGACATTTTGGACAATTTCATTCTCCCAACTTTGTGGGAACAGTTTGGAGATGGCCCCTTCCTGTTCCAAGATGACTGCGCACCAGTACACAAAGCAAGGTCCATAAAGACATGGATGAGCAAGTTTGGGGTGGAGGAACTTGACTGGCCTGCACAGAGTCCTGACCTCAATCCGACAGAATACCTTTGGGATGAATTAGAGCGGAGACTGCGAGCCAGATCTTCTGGAAGAATAGTCCAACCTTTACATAGACACACTCCTAAGCCTTGCGGACAGCCTTCCCAGAAGAGTTGTAGCTGTTATATCTCCAAAGGATGGGCCAACTCAATATTGAACCCTACGGACTAAGACTGGAATGCCATTGAAGTTAATGTGCGTGGAAAGGCAGGCATCCCAACACTTTTGGCAATATAGTGTATAGTTTTTACAATTATACTCTAGTACAAGATGGCACCCGGAGCAGCCGCATGACCGCCAGCTCTGGTGCCCCCGAACCCCATCCGCTGCCATCCGCCACCATCCAGGCCCCTGAGCCTGCTGCTGAGGTCCCCACCAACACCCTGAAGGGGCCCTGGACACTCGGCTTGAGGCCTACCACGGCACCCGAAGCCGCAGTATATCCTGCCGGACGTGGCCAGAATCGCGGCGGGAATCACGGCCGTGGCGGGACGCCTCTGCTCCTCAGGGGAAGCTGCCACCATCCCCACCGGTCCTACTGACACCCAGGAGGGGTCCGCTACCACCCTGACGTTCAGGACACCAGGTACTCCATCAGGGGCACCCACTACCCAGCAGGGAGCCCAGCCGCCAACACACCGCAAGCCACCAGGGACACAAACAGGGGCACCCACTACCCATCAGTGACTGCAAGCCACCAGGGACCATAAGCTACTATCCCACCGGGGATCGCAAGCCCATCCTCCCACCAGGGATCGCTACTATCCCACCAGGGATCGCAAGCCCACCATCCCACCAGGGACACAAACGGGCACCCACTACCCACCATGGACTGCAAACCACCAGGGACCCTAGGCTACTATCCCACCAGGGATCGCAAGCCCACCATCCCACCAGGGATCGCTACTATCCCACCAGGGATTGCTACCATCCCACCAGGGATCGCAAGCCCACCATCCCTCCAGTGACACAAACGGGGCACCCACTACCCACCAGGGACCCAAACCACCAGGAACCCTTGGCTACTATCCCACCAGGGATCTCAAGTCCACCATCCCACCAGGGATCGCTACTATCCCACCAGGGATCACAAGCCCACCACCCCACCAGGGATCACCAACCCACCACCCCACCTGGGATCGCAAGCCCACCACCCCACCAGGGACCATTAGCCCACCACCTCGCCCTCCGGCGCGCTGTCCCTCTGGCAAAGATCTGGCGACTCGTGGTTACCACGACCCCTAAAGCCGCGGCCTCTCCTACCGGCCGCGGCAGACCACGGAGGACCGCGAACCCCAGAGGGCCGAGGATCGTCACCATGACGCCCCGCTCCGGGCCCCACAGATTGAAGGAAGCAGCAACCTCCCCCACTGGCACTGAGAGGGTAAGCCGCCATCGGCCCCGACTGGGTAAACTACCGATGCCACATCTGCTCCCCACCGTGCTCCACTCAACCGTGCCCCTGCCACCGCCCAGCCCTGAGCCCCGCTCCATCCAATGGGGCACCAATGCCTAGCCCATTCCGGACATAGGCCTACACCACCTCCAGACGCCGGCCTACACCACCTCCTGCCACCGGGCCTCTAGCACATCCTGACGCCGGGCCTTCAGCACCCCTGACACCAGGCCCTCAGCACCCCCCGACACTGGGCCTTCAGCACCTCCTATCGCCGAGCCCTCTGAACCTCTTGACACTGGGTCTTCAGCTACTCCTGACACCAGGCCCTCAACACCTCCCGTCGCCGGGCCCTCGACACCTCCTGACACCGGGCTCTCATCACCTCCCAAAACCGAGCCCTCAACGCCTCCTGAAGCCGGGCCTCCAGCACCCCCTGACGCCGGGCCTACAACACCTCCAATCACCGCGTCCCACGGCTAGTCCAGCTGCTGCACCACTGTACCCACCGACTCTGTGCCACAACACCCACGTACGCCGGCCTACAGCACCCACAGACTGCAACCAGCCAGCTGCGGCCCCTGCCGCCCACCACTCCCACTCCCCTCCTATGATTGGACACCGATGAACTTCGACATGGCATAACGGACTCTCCCCATCTTCACGTCCTGACTGAAACCTCCCTCCTCCCCGACCCGACCAGCACTCTGCTCACCCTAGCATGCCACCTGCACTCCTCCTCGTTCTCCTCTCCTCCATTCCCAAACTTGCCTCCCTCCACCCCCCTACTCCCCCAAAACAGTTCTACATTGCACCCTCACTTCTTCCTTCCCCCCTCTACAGCTCTCACCATCTCCTCCTGATACTCCACTCCCCCGCCAACCCACACGCCACCACCAACAGACCCACACGCTCCTGCACATCCCGTTCCTATGCCACCTTCCTCACCCTCCTCCTTCTCCTAACCGCCAGAGACATCTCCCCGTACCCTGGCCCCCCATCTCCCCACTCCCCCTCTCGGCACCCCCCTACTCCCGCCAGCCACCGCAACAACCTCAACCTCGTATCTGTCCCCCTCCTCCCCTCATCCACCCCTCCTTTCTCGGTTGCACTCCTGAATGCCCGCTCGGTTTGCAACAAGCTCACCGCCATCCACGACCTCTTTGTCTCCCACTCCCTCAACCTCCTAGTGGCCACTGAAACCTGGATCCAAGCCACTGACTCCACCTCCCCTGCAGCCCTCTCCTATGGAGGCCTCGTATGGACCCACTCACCCAGACCGAGTGGCCGCAGAGGCGGTGGGGTCAGTATGCTCCTGCCACTGCTGAGCACCTCCCTGGTCCTCCATAACCCCCCCTCCCTATCCTTCTCCTCCTTCGAGGCCCACTGCATCCGGCTCTTCTCTCCTACCCCCCTGAGGATTGCGGTAATCTATCGGCCTCCTGGTTCCGCATCCCCCTTCCTTGACGACTTTGCCGCCTGGCTTCCCTTCTTCCTCTCCTCCGAGCTACCAACCATCATCCTAGGTGACTTCAATATCCCCATCAACGCCAACAGCCCAGCTACTTCCCAACTCCTCCTCCTAACCTCCTTCGCGCTCACACAGCACACACAGTCCTCCACCCACACCAATGGAAACACCGTGGACCTGGTTTTCTCCCACCTCTGCACCCCCCACGACTTCACTAACCCCCCTTCCCCCTCTCTGACCACCACCTCATCACATTCTCCATCTCCCCCTCCCTTAACCCCCCCCCCAAAGCATCTAACCATCACCCGCAACCTCCGCAATCTGAACCTGACCCATCTCCACCCGGCAGCTGACCGTCTGTATGACAGTATCCTCCCTCTGTCATGCCCTGACCTGGCCACTACTGTGTACAACGACTCACTGTCGGCTGTTCCCGTCGACTCCCTGGCACCCCTAACCACGCATAACACCAGACCCCGACCGCTTCAACCCTGGCAAAATGACCGTACAAAAAGTCTCAAAGGATGCAGTCGCGCGCTGGAGCGCTTATAGCGCAAAACCAGATCCCCACGCGCATTCTCCCTCTACAAAGCCGCCTTCCTCACCTACACCACCTCCCTCCACGCCGCCAAGCAAGCCTATTTCGTAACCCTTATCAACACCCTCTCCACCTGTCCTCGTCGGCTCTTCTCCACTTTCAAATCCCTGCTCTCTCCCCCCCCCACCTCCACTCAGCACCTCACTCACCGCCCACGAGATTGTCAATCATTTCCAAAACAAGATTGATGCAATCCGTAAGGACATTGTCAACTCACAATCTACCTCTCCACCCAGCCTCCCGCCCTCCTACAACCCCTCTACCCTCCCCTCCTCCAACCTCATAGCCGCACTACTTCCCGCTATGCCTAACCTCCCGCACACTATCACCTCCCCAACACTCCGCTCCTTCAGCCCAACTACCCCTGAGGAGGTCTCTAAGGTCTTCACTGAAGCCCGCCTCACCACCTGCCCCCTGGACCCTATCCCCTCACAGCTTCTCCAGTTACCACCCCCCCCCCCCTCCATCATTCGCTCCCTCACCCACATCTTCAATCTCACCCTCTCCACTGGCACTTTCCCCTCCCCTCTAAAGCACGTGCACATCACCCCCATACTCAAAAAACCCTCCCTTGACCCCACTGACCTTAACAACCTTCGACCCATCTCCCTGCTGCCATTCACTTCCAAGCTCCTTGAGCGCCTGGCCTACAATTGCCTAAGCGCCCACCTCACTGATAACAACCTCCTTGACCCTCTGCAGTCTGGCTTCCGTCCCCTGCACTCCACCAAAACTGCCCTACTTAAAATCACCAACGACCTACTAACTGCCAAAGCTAATGGCCACTATTCTGTCCTCCTGCTCCTTGACCTCTCCGTGGCCTTCGACACTGTCGACCACCCTCTCCTCCTTACTAAACTGCACTCCCTTGGCATCAGGGATGCTGCTCTCTCCTGGTTCTCCTCCTACCTTCCCAATGTTCCTTCAGCGTCACCTATAACGCTGCAACCTCCCCCTCCCTCCCCCTCTCTGTCGGAGTCCCCCAAGGCTTTGTCCTTGGACCCCTCCTCTTCTCCATCTACACCTCCTCCCTTGGCAAACTAATACACTGCCACGGCTTCAATTGCCACCTCTATGCTGACGACACACAAATTTACCTCTCCACCCCCCACCTCACCCCCTCACTCTCCACCCGCATCGCACACCTCCTGAATGACATATCAGACTGGATGTCGCTCCATTTCCTCAAACTTAACCTGTCCAAAACAGAGCTCCTGGTCTCCCCCCCCCCCCGAGCCCCCCCCCATCCTCTCCATCACTACTAACAATGCCACCATTACTCCCACCCCACATGCCAAATTCCTGGGTGTCACCCTGGACTCACACCTCTCCTTCCTACCCCACGTCCAATTGTTATCAAGATCATGCAGGCTCCACCTCCGCAACATCTCCAAGATACGTACATTCCTCACCCCAGACACTACTAAACAACTCGTACACTCCCCCATCATCTCACACCTGGACTATTGCAACTCCCTTTTCACTGGCCTACCTAAACGAACGCTATTCCCACTCCAGTCGATCCTGAACTCAGCGGAGAGACTCATCCACCTCACCAACCGCTCCACATCTGCCACCCCCCTCTGCCAATCCCTTCACTGGCTCCCGATTGCCCAGCGCATCAAATTCAAACTGATAACCCTAACCTACAAAGCTATTCACAACGTCGCCCCAAACTACATAACTGACCTGATACCCAAATACTACCCTACCCGTGCCCTTCGCTCTTCACAGGACCTCCTACTCTCTAGCTCCCTGGTCTCCTCCTCCCAAGCCCGATTGCAGGATTTCTCCATGACTTCCCCCATCCTCTGGAATTCCCTACCCCAATCCATCAGACTGTCACCTACCCTCATCACCTTCAGGCACACCTTGAAGACCCACCTCTTCAGGGAAGCCTACCCCACCCTCACCTAACAGCTGACCTCCTCCACTCCTCCCACCACTTCATTCCCCACAGCCATTTCCTCCTGTACCACTTTCCCCTCCCTCCTAGATTGTAAGCTCGAAAGAGCAGGGCCCTCGAACCCCTCGTGTATTGTATTGTTTCTGTCTTGTCTCATGTTCTGTCCCCCTTGCTATTGTACAGCGCTGAGCAAACCCTTTGGCGCTATATTATTATTATATTATTATTATACAGTATTTATATAGCGCCAATAGTTCGCTCAGCGCTGTACATTACAAAGGGGGACAGAACATGTGACAGAACAATACCAATACAATGCAAAACATGAGGGGATCGAGGGCCCTGCTCGTTCAAGCTTACAATCTAGGAGGGAGGGGATGGTGGCACAGGAGGAGATAGCTGTGGGGGATGGAGTGGTAGGAAGAGTGGAGGAGGTCGGCAAGTTAGCAGGGGGCGGGGTAGGCTTCCCTGAAGAGATGGGTTTTCAGGGTGCGCCTAAAGGAGAGGAGAGTAGGTGATAATCTGATGGGTTGGGGCAGGGAGTTCCAGAGGATGGGTGACACCCTGGAGAAGTCCTGGAGGCGGGCATGGGAGGAGGAGACCAGGGAACTAGAGAGAAGGAGGTCTTGTGAGGAGCGGAGTGTGTGTGCTGGGCGGTACTTGGATATTAGGTCAGTGATGTAGTTTGGGGCAGTATGGTGGACAGCTTTGTACGTCAGCGTTAGGATTTTGAATTTGATCCGTTGCGCTATATAAATACTGTATAATAATAATATACTCAGGTGGTAAAAGTTGAAAACATGTTTACCACATTTCCCAGCATCACACCTAACAACAACAAAAACAAGTAATACACTAATCTATGATTGACCTGCTTTTCTGAAAAACACATTCATAGTCTACCAGGATTTGTTGCTATAAGGTTTGAATTTCATTGCCAAAATTCTCATTTTTACTGTATATGTGATATTCAGCAGGGAGGTACCACAATAATCCTTAGGTTTTGTCTTTCATTTCTTCAGGATAAGAAAAATGATTCCAAATTTCCTTTCACTGTTTGTTCTTTCTTATACTCCCCCACGTACTGTCTACACACAGAAGGTTTTTTAGAATGCATGAAGGTAAAAACCTTCAGCCTTTACAACCATGTTAACCTTTTTCAGTCCCGTTATAGATAAAAAAATATAGACTTCTTAATTTCCATTGTTTAACCATTCTGGAAAGGTTTACCCCTCCCCCCTTCAAGACCAGGGCATTTTTTTGCTATTCAACACTGCACTACTTTAACTGGCAATTGCGTGGTCATGCAACACTGTACCCAAATTAAATTTATATAATTTTTTTCACACAAATAGAGCTTTTTTTGGTGGTATTTGATCACCACTGGGATGTTTTATGTTTTACATAAAACGAAAAAAAGACCAAACATTTTGAAAAAATAAACAATATTTTTTACGTTCTGCTATAAAACAAATCCAATAAAAACATTTGAAAAAATCTAATTTCTCCATACATTTAGACCAAAATGTATTTTGCTACATGTCTTCGGTAAAAAATAAATTCCAAAATAGTGTATATTGATTATTTGCATGAAAGTTATAGCATTTATAAACTATGATTAGAGATGAGCGAAGTATTCAAAAATTCGATTCGACTGATTCGGCGAATTCGTGGACAATATTCGATTCGAGTCGAATATATTCGCTGTGAATTTAACTTAAAAAAGGGTGTTTCTAGGCTTCAGAGAGACTTAATATTAGTGCAGAACACTGTACCTTTAATTTAAATGCCCTTGGAGTCTGCTGGGGAAGAGAAATAATACTGTCAGTCAGTATGACATGCAGATGAGTGCCGTCGATCTTAGAATCACCGCACACTTCACTCATTTGGCCAGTCACGGGGCCAAAACCAGTGTTTGCAGCCACAGTGTGGCGGTGGAGGCAGCAGCAATGGGAGGCCATACAGCAACCTATGACAAAATGGAAACCAGCAGGAGTGTGAGGAGACCTCAAAGTGGCACATGGCAGAGTGGGAGCAATGGGAGGCGGTACAGGGACCCATGTCACACTGTGGACCCAGCAGCAGCGTGACGAGGCGGTACGGGGGCCCATGGCAGATTTGGGGCCTGGCAGCACCTATGGGAGGCCTGTAATCTGCTAGCAACCTATGACAAAATGGAAAACAGCAGGAGTGTGAGGAGACCTCAAAGTGGCACATGGCAGAGTGGGAGCAATGGGAGGCGGTACAGGGACCCATGTCACACTGTGGACCCAGCAGCAGCGTGACCAGGCGGTACGGGGGCCCATGGCAGATTACAGGCCTGGCAGCAGCAATGGGAGGCCCGTAAACTGTCAGCACCCTATGACAAAAAATGGAACACACCAGCAGTGTGTGAGGAGACCTGAAAGTGGCACATGGCAGAGTGTGGCGATGGAGACAGCAGCAATGGGAGGCCGTACAGGGACCCATGAGAGACTCTGGACCTGGCAGCAGCATGAGGAGGCGGTATAGGGGCCCATGGCAGATTAGGGGCCTGGCAGCAGCTATAGGAGGCCCGTAATCTGCCAGCACCCTATGACAAAAAATTCAACACACCAGCAGTGTGTGAGGAGACCTGAAAGTGGCACATGGCAGAGTGTGACGATGGAGACAGCAGCAATGGGAGGCCGTACAGGGACCCATGAGAGACTCTGGACCTGGCAGCAGCATGAGGGGGCAGTATAGGGGCCCATGGCAGATTAGGGGCCTGGCAGCAGCTATGGGAGGCCCGTAATCTGCCAGCACCCTATGTCAAAAAATTCAACACACCAGCAGTGTGAGGAGACCTGAAAGTGGCACATGGCAGAGTGTGGCGATGGAGACAGCAGCAATGGGAGGCCGTACAGGGACCCATGACAGACTGTGGACTTGGCAGCAGCATGAGGAGGCGGTATAGGGGCCCATGGCAGATTAGGGGCCTGGCAGCAGCTATGGGAGGCCCGTAATCTGCCAGCACCCTATGTCAAAAAATTGAACACACCAGCAGTGTGAGGAGACCTGAAAGTGGCACATGGCAGAGTGTGGCGATGGAGACAGCAGCAATGGGAGGCCGTACAGGGACCCATGAGAGACTCTGGACTTGGCAGCAGCATGAGGAGGCGGTATAGGGGCCCATGGCAGATTAGTGGCCTGGCAGCAGCTATGGGAGGCCCGTAATCTGCCAGCACCCTATGACAAAAAATGGAACACACCAGCAGTGTGAGGAGACCTGAAAGTGGCACATGTTTGGGGCATGATTCATGGCGGATTTAGTCAGTTGTGTCAGGAACTGGTGGTTTGAAATCCAGACTAATCCACGCCTGATTCATTTTCAAAAAAGGTGAGTCTCTCCACACTTTGGGAGGACAGTCGTGTCCTCCGCGGAGTTGCAATACCTCCTGCCGCACTAAACACGCGCTCCGATGCCACGCTACTGGCCGGGCATGACAGCCTTTCAAGGGCAAATTCAGCTAGTTGGGGCCAAAGGTCAAGTTTCGTTGCCCAGTAGTCAAGGGGATTGTCTACCTCGGTTGGCAGGGTGCTGTCCAAGTAGGCCTAAGCCTGTTGTTTGAGGTCCTGCTCCAGGTCCACCTGATGCTGCTGCTGCTGCGGCTGGTTATTAGTTTCCTCACTGCGCTGGTGAAGAAAGCTACTCATCATCGACTGCAGACTGAGGCAGCCGCTGCTGGTGGAGTTGCCACTGCTCCTACCACCCCACCCCTCCCCTGCTGCCATGGCAGCGGAACGCGAGCGCACAGGTCCCACAGTGTCTGAGGATGGACGTTGGCGCAGACAGGCAGAGACCAGCTGACTACATAGGTGGTTTTTATAGTACGTTATTTTGGCCTACCTCTCAGCAGGTGTGAAAAAGGCCACCATTTTGGAATGGTAGCGAGGGTCCAACAAGGTGGACAGCCAAAAGTCATCCCTCTGTCTGATGGTTATTATTCGGCTGTCGGTACGCAAGCAAGCGAGCATGCTATGGGCCATTTGTGCCAAGGAATGCGAGGGACTCCCTGCCTCCATCTCCACAGCATACTGCCACGGTGCGTCTGGGTCCTCTGTCTCCTCTTCCTCCTCCTCTACCAGATGCTCCTGCTCCTCCACTCCTGTCCGCTGAGTGGAAAAAAAACCCATTTCACTCAATAATTCCTGAGCACCAATGTCCTCCTCTACCTCCTCCTCTTCTTCCTGTCCTGCCCCCACAGGGGTCATGTGGCGTTGAGATCTGTGCGCCACGTCTACCGCACCCTGACAAGCCATTGTTAACAGCATTTGTTCCAGGACGTGCAACAGAGGAATGACGTCGTTCATCCCATAGTCCTGCCGACTCACGAATAGCGTGGCCTCCTCAAAGGGCCTGAGCAAGCGCAGGTGTCACGCATGAGCTGCCAATGGCTGACATCTAAGTTACACAGGGAGTACCTTTATCCGCTTTTAACATCAGGAAATCTGTGATGGCCTTTTGCTGTTCGTAAAGGCGGTCTAACATATGTAGGGTTGAATTCCACCTTGTTGCAACGTCACAGCATGAGGAGTCGGTACGGGGGCCCATGGCAGATTACGGGCCTGGCAGCAGCAATGGGAGGCCCGTAATCTGCCAGCACCCTATGTCAAAAAATTCAACACACCAGCAGTGTGTGAGGAGACCTGAAAGTGGCACATGGCAGAGTGTGGCAATGGAGACAGCAGCAATGGGAGGCCGTACAGGGACCCATGAGAGACTCTGGACCTGGCAGCAGCATGAGGAGGCGGTATAGGGGCCCATGGCAGATTAGGGGCCTGGCAGCAGCTATAGGAGGCCCGTAATCTGCCAGCACCCTATGTCAAAAAATTCAACACACCAGCAGTGTGAGGAGACCTGAAAGTGGCACATGGCATGAGACACTGTGGACCTGGCATCAGCATGAAAAGGCGGTACAGGGGCCCATGGCAGATTAGGGGTCTGGCAGCAGCTATGGGAGGCCCGTAATCTGCCAGCACCCTATGTCAAAAAATTCAACACACCAGCAGTGTGAAGAGACCTGAATGTGGCACATGGCAGAGTGTGGCGATGGAGACAGCAGCAATGGGAGGCCATACAGGGACCCATGACAGACTCTGGACTTGGCAGCAGCATGAGGAGGCGGTATAGGGGCCCATGGCAGATTAGGGGCCTGGCAGCAGCTATGGGAGGCCCGTAATCTGCCAGCACCCTATGTCAAAAAATTCAACACACCAGCAGTGTGTGAGGAGACCTGAAAGTGGCACATGGCAGAGTGTGGCGATGGAGACAGCAGCAATGGGAGGCCGTACAAGGACCCATGAGAGACTCTGGACTTGGCAGCAGCATGAGGAGGCGGTATATAGGGGCCCATGGCAGATTAGGGGCCTGGCAGCAGCTATGGGAGGCCCGTAATCTGCCAGCACCCTATGTCAAAAAATTCAACACACCAGCAGTGTGAGGAGACCTGAAAGTGGCACATGACAGAGTGTGGCGATAGAGACAGCAGCAATGGGAGGCCGTACAGGGACCCATGAGAGACTCTGGACTTGGCAGCAGCATGAGGAGGCGGTATATAGGGGCCCATGGCAGATTAGGGGCCTGGCAGCAGCTATGGGAGGCCCGTAATCTGCCAGCACCCTATGTCAAAAAATTCAACACACCAGCAGTGTGTGAAGAGACCTGAAAGTGGCACATGGCAGAGTGTGGCGATGGAGACAGCAGCAATGGGAGGCCGTACAGGGACCCATGAGAGACTCTGGACTTGGCAGCAGCATGAGGAGGCGGTATATAGGGGCCCATGGCAGATTAGGGGCCTGGCAGCAGCTATGGGAGGCCCGTAATCTGCCAGCACCCTATGTCAAAAAATTCAACACACCAGCAGTGTGTGAGGAGACCTGAAAGTGGCACATGGCATGAGACACTGTGGACCTGGCAGCAGCATGAGGAGGCGGTACAGGGGCCCATGGCAGATTAGGGGCCTGGCAGCAGCTATGGGAGGCCCGTAATCTGCCAGCACCCTATGTCAAAAAATTCAACACACCAGCAGTGTGTGAGGAGACCTGAAAGTGGCACATGGCAGAGTGTGGCGATGGAGACAGCAGCAATGGGAGGCCGTACAGGGACCCATGAGAGACTCTGGACTTGGCAGCAGCATGAGGAGGCGGTATATAGGGGCCCATGGCAGATTAGGGGACTGGCAGCAGCTATGGGAGGCCCGTAATCTGCAAGCACCCTATGTCAAAAAATTCAACACACCAGCAGTGTGTGAGGAGACCTGAAAGTGGCACATGGCAGAGTGTGGCGATAGAGACAGCAGCAATGGGAGGCCGTACAGGGACCCATGAGAGACTCTGGACCTGGCAGCAGCATGAGGAGGCGGTATATAGGGGCCTATGGCAGATTAGGGGCCTGGCAGCAGCTATAGGAGGCCCGTAATCTGCCAGCACCCTATGTCAAAAAATTCAACACACCAGCAGTGTGTGAGGAGACCTGAAAGTGGCACATGGCAGAGTGTGGCGATTGAGACAGCAGCAATGGGAGGCCGTACAGGGACCCATGAGAGACTCTGGACTTGGCAGCAGCATGAGGAGGCGGTATATAGGGGCCCATGGCAGATTAGGGGCCTGGCAGCAGCTATGGGAGGCCCGTAATCTGCCAGCACCCTATGTCAAAAAATTCAACACACCAGCAGTGTGTGAGGAGACCTGAAAGTGGCACATGGCATGAGACACTGTGGACCTGGCAGCAGCATGAGGAGGCGGTACAGGGGCCCATGGCAGATTAGGGGCCTGGCAGCAGCTATGGGAGGCCCGTAATCTGCCAGCACCCTATGTCAAAAAATTCAACACACCAGCAGTGTGAAGAGACCTGAATGTGGCACATGGCAGAGTGTGGCGATGGAGACAGCAGCAATGGGAGGCCGTACAGGGACCCATGAGAGACTTTGGACTTGGCAGCAGCATGAGGAGGCGGTATATAGGGGCCCATGGCAGATTAGGGGCCTGGCAGCAGCTATGGGAGGCCCGTAATCTGCCAGCACCCTATGTCAAAAAATTCAACACACCAGCAGTGTGTGAGGAGACCTGAAAGTGGCACATGGCATGAGACACTGTGGACCTGGCAGCAGCATGAGGAGGCGGTACAGGGGCCCATGGCAGATTAGGGGCCTGGCAGCAGCTATGGGAGGCCCGTAATCTGCCAGCACCCTATGTCAAAAAATTCAACACACCAGCAGTGTGTGAGGAGACCTGAAAGTGGCACATGGCAGAGTGTGGCGATGGAGACAGCAGCAATGGGAGGCCGTACAGGGACCCATGAGAGACTCTGGACCTGGCAGCAGCATGAGGAGGCGGTATATGGGGGCCTATGGCAGATTAGGGGCCTGGCAGCAGCTATAGGAGGCCCGTAATCTGCCAGCACCCTATGTCAAAAAATTCAACACACCAGCAGTGTGTGAGGAGACCTGAAAGTGGCACATGGCAGAGTGTGGCGATGGAGACAGCAGCAATGGGAGGCCGTACAGGGACCCATGAGAGACTCTGGACCTGGCAGCAGCATGAGGAGGCGGTATATAGGGGCCTATGGCAGATTAGGGGCCTGGCAGCAGCTATAGGAGGCCCGTAATCTGCCAGCACCCTATGTCAAAAAATTCAACACACCAGCAGTGTGTGAGGAGACCTGAAAGTGGCACATGGCAGAGTGTGGCGATGGAGACAGCAGCAATGGGAGGCCGTACAGGGACCCATGAGAGACTCTGGACCTGGCAGCAGCATGAGGAGGCGGTATATAGGGGCCTATGGCAGATTAGGGGCCTGGCAGCAGCTATAGGAGGCCCGTAATCTGCCAGCACCCTATGTCAAAAAATTCAACACACCAGCAGTGTGTGAGGAGACCTGAAAGTGGCACATGGCAGAGTGTGGCGATGGAGACAGCAGCAATGGGAGGCCGTACAGGGACCCATGAGAGACTCTGGACCTGGCAGCAGCATGAGGAGGCGGTATATAGGGGCCTATGGCAGATTAGGGGCCTGGCAGCAGCTATAGGAGGCCCGTAATCTGCCAGCACCCTATGTCAAAAAATTCAACACACCAGCAGTGTGTGAGGAGACCTGAAAGTGGCACATGGCATGAGACACTGTGGACCTGGCAGCAGCATGAGGAGGCGGTACAGGGGCCCATGGCAGATTAGGGGCCTGGCAGCAGCTATGGGAGGCCCGTAATCTGCCAGCACCCTATGTCAAAAAATTCAACACACCAGCAGTGTGTGAGGAGACCTGAAAGTGGCACATGGCAGAGTGTGGCGATGGAGACAGCAGCAATGGGAGGCCGTACAGGGACCCATGAGAGACTCTGGACCTGGCAGCAGCATGAGGAGGCGGTATATAGGGGCCTATGGCAGATTAGGGGCCTGGCAGCAGCTATAGGAGGCCCGTAATCTGCCAGCACCCTATGTCAAAAAATTCAACACACCAGCAGTGTGTGAGGAGACCTGAAAGTGGCACATGGCATGAGACACTGTGGACCTGGCAGCAGCATGAGGAGGCGGTACAGGGGCCCATGGCAGATTAGGGGCCTGGCAGCAGCTATGGGAGGCCCGTAATCTGCCAGCACCCTATGTCAAAAAATTCAACACACCAGCAGTGTGTGAGGAGACCTGAAAGTGGCACATGGCAGAGTGTGGCGATGGAGACAGCAGCAATGGGAGGCCGTACAGGGACCCATGAGAGACTCTGGACCTGGCAGCAGCATGAGGAGGCGGTATATAGGGGCCTATGGCAGATTAGGGGCCTGGCAGCAGCTATAGGAGGCCCGTAATCTGCCAGCACCCTATGTCAAAAAATTCAACACACCAGCAGTGTGTGAGGAGACCTGAAAGTGGCACATGGCAGAGTGTGGCGATGGAGACAGCAGCAATGGGAGGCCGTACAGGGACCCATGAGAGACTCTGGACCTGGCAGCAGCATGAGGAGGCGGTATATAGGGGCCTATGGCAGATTAGGGGCCTGGCAGCAGCTATAGGAGGCCCGTAATCTGCCAGCACCCTATGTCAAAAAATTCAACACACCAGCAGTGTGTGAGGAGACCTGAAAGTGGCACATAGCAGAGTGTGGCGATGGAGACAGCAGCAATGGGAGGCCGTACAGGGACCCATGAGAGACTCTGGACCTGGCAGCAGCATGAGGAGGCGGTATATAGGGGCCTATGGCAGATTAGGGGCCTGGCAGCAGCTATGGGAGGCCCGTAATCTGCCAGCACCCTATGTCAAAAAATTCAACACACCAGCAGTGTGTGAGGAGACCTGAAAGTGGCACATGGCATGAGACACTGTGGACCTGGCAGCAGCATGAGGAGGCGGTACAGGGGCCCATGGCAGATTAGGGGCCTGGCAGCAGTTATTGGAGGCCCGTAATCTGCCAGCACCCTATGTCAAAAAATTCAACACACCAGCAGTGTGTGAGGAGACCTGAAAGTGGCACATGGCAGAGTGTGGCGATGGAGACAGCAGCAATGGGAGGCCGTACAGGGACCCATGAGAGACTCTGGACCTGGCAGCAGCATGAGGAGGCGGTATATAGGGGCCTATGGCAGATTAGGGGCCTGGCAGCAGCTATAGGAGGCCCGTAATCTGCCAGCACCCTATGTCAAAAAATTCAACACACCAGCAGTGTGTGAGGAGACCTGAAAGTGGCACATGGCATGAGACACTGTGGACCTGGCAGCAGCATGAGGAGGCGGTACAGGGGCCCATGGCAGATTAGGGGCCTGGCAGCAGCTATGGGAGGCCCGTAATCTGCCAGCACCCTATGTCAAAAAATTCAACACACCAGCAGTGTGAGGAGACCTGAAAGTGGCACATGGCAGAGTGTGGCGATGGAGACAGCAGCAATGGGAGGCCGTACAGGGACCCATGAGAGACTCTGGACCTGGCAGCAGCATGAGGAGGCGGTATATAGGGGCCTATGGCAGATTAGGGGCCTGGCAGCAGCTATAGGAGGCCCGTAATCTGCCAGCACCCTATGTCAAAAAATTCAACACACCAGCAGTGTGTGAGGAGACCTGAAAGTGGCACATGGCAGAGTGTGGCGATGGAGACAGCAGCAATGGGAGGCCGTACAGGGACCCATGAGAGACTCTGGACCTGGCAGCAGCATGAGGAGGCGGTATATAGGGGCCTATGGCAGATTAGGGGCCTGGCAGCAGCTATAGGAGGCCCGTAATCTGCCAGCACCCTATGTCAAAAAATTCAACACACCAGCAGTGTGTGAGGAGACCTGAAAGTGGCACATGGCATGAGACACTGTGGACCTGGCAGCAGCATGAGGAGGCGGTACAGGGGCCCATGGCAGATTAGGGGCCTGGCAGCAGCTATGGGAGGCCCGTAATCTGCCAGCACCCTATGTCAAAAAATTCAACACACCAGCAGTGTGTGAGGAGACCTGAAAGTGGCACATGGCAGAGTGTGGCGATGGAGACAGCAGCAATGGGAGGCCGTACAGGGACCCATGAGAGACTCTGGACTTGGCAGCAGCATGAGGAGGCGGTATATAGGGGCCCATGGCAGATTAGGGGCCTGGCAGCAGCTATGGGAGGCCCGTAATCTGCCAGCACCCTATGTCAAAAAATTCAACACACCAGCAGTGTGTGAGGAGACCTGAAAGTGGCACATGGCAGAGTGTGGCGATGGAGACAGCAGCAATGGGAGGCCGTACAGGGACCCATGAGAGACTCTGGACCTGGCAGCAGCATGAGGAGGCGGTATATAGGGGCCTATGGCAGATTAGGGGCCTGGCAGCAGCTATAGGAGGCCCGTAATCTGCCAGCACCCTATGGCAAAAAATTCAACACACCAGCAGTGTGTGAGGAGACCTGAAAGTGGCACATGGCAGAGTGTGGCGATGGAGACAGCAGCAATGGGAGGCCGTACAGGGACCCATGAGAGACTCTGGACCTGGCAGCAGCATGAGGAGGCGGTATATAGGGGCCCATGGCAGATTAGGGGCCTTGCAGCAGCTATGGGAGGCCCGTAATCTGCCAGCACCCTATGTCAAAAAATTGAACACACCAGCAGTGTGAGGAGACCTGAAAGTGGCACATGGCATAAGAGACTGTGGACCTGGCAGCAGCATGAGGAGGCGGTATAGGGGCCCATGGCAGATTAGGGGTCTGGCAGCAGCTATGGGAGGTCCTTAATCTGCCAGCACCCTATGACAAAAAATGGAACACACCAGCAGTGTGTGAGGAGACCTGAAAGTGGCACATGTTTGAGGCATGATTCATGGCGGATTTAGTCAGTTGTGTCAGGAACTGGTGGTTTGAAATCCAGACTAATCCACGCCTGATTCATTTTCACAAACGTGAGTCTCTCCACACTTTGGGTGGACAGTCGTGTCCTCCGCGGAGTTACAATACCTCCTGCCGCACTAAACACGCGCTCCGATGCCACGCTACTGGCCGGGCATGACAGCCTTTCAAGGGCAAATTCAGCTAGTTGGGGCCAAAGGTCAAGTTTCGTTGCCCAGTAGTCAAGGGGATTGTCTACCTCGGTTGGCAGGGTGCTGTCCAAGTAGGCCCAAGCCTGTTGTTTGAGGTCCTGCTCCAGGTCCACCTGATGCTGCTGCTGCGGCTGGTTAGTAGTTTCCTCACTGCGCTGGTGAAGAAAGCTACTCATCATCGACTGCAGACTGAGGCAGCCGCTGCTGGTGGAGCTGCCACTGCTCCTACCACCCCACCCCTCCCCTGCTGCCATGGCAGCGGAACGCGAGCGCACAGGGCCCACAGTGTCTGAGGATGGACGTTGGCGCACAAAGGCAGAGACCAACTGACTACATAGGTGGTTTTTATAGTACGTTATTTTGGCCTCCCTCTCAGCAGGTGTGAAAAAGGCCACCATTTTTGAACGGTAGCGAGGGTCCAACAAGGTGGACAGCCAAAAGTCATCCCTCTGTCTGATGGTTATTATTCGGCTGTCGCTACGCAAGCAACCGAGCATGCTATGGGCCATTTGTGCCAAGGAATGCGAGGGACTCCCTGCCTCCATCTCCACAGCATACTGCCACGGTGCGTCTGGGTCCTCTGTCTCCTCCTCCTCCTCCTCTACCAGATGCTCCTGCTCCTCCACTCCTGTCCGCTGAGTGGAAAAACCACCCATTTCACTCAATATTTCCTGAGCACAAATGTCCTCCTCTACCTCCTCCTCTTCTTCCTGTCCTGCCCCCACAGGGGTCATGTGGCGTTGAGATCTGTGCGCCACGTCTACCGCACCCTGACCAGCCATTGTTAACAGCATTTGTTCCAGGACGTGCAACAGAGGAATGACGTTGTTCATCCCATAGTCCTGCCGACTCACGAATAGCGTGGCCTCCTCAAAGGGCCTGAGCAAGCGGCAGGTGTCACGCATGAGCTGCCAATGGCTGACATCAAAGTTACACAGGGGAGTACCTTTATCGGCTTGTAACATCAGGAAATCGGTGATGGCCTTTCGCTGTTCGTAAAGGCGGTCTAACATGTGTAGGGTTGAATTCCACCTTGTTGCAACGTCGCAGATCAGGCGATGCTGTGCAATTCCGTTCTGCCGCTGCAGCTCAAGGAGGGTGTGCTTTGCGGTGTAGGAATGGCTGAAATGCATGCAAAGTTTACGTGACATTTTAAGGATGTCTTGCAGTGGGATGGTGGATTTTAGGAACCGCTTGACAACCAGATTGAACACGTGAGCCATGCATGGCGCATGGCACAACCTTCCTTGACGCAGAGCAGACACCATGTTCTTTCCGTTGTCGGTCAACATGGTTCCGATTTTGAGTTTGCGCGGAGACAGCCATCTGTCGATTTCTCTGTTCATTACACTGAGAAGTTCCTCCCCTGTGTGACTACGTTCGCCAAGGCATACCAGGTGCAGCACAGCGTGACACCGTTGCGCCCTGCACATGTGATATGCCGGTCGGGTAATGGGACTTGGCACGGGGGTGGCGGCTGAGGACACGGCGGAAGAAGAGGTGGTAGAGGCGGACATCTTTGCCGGACCAAGGACGTGCAAACGTGGAGGCAAAAGCGGCGTGACCTGTCCAAGTTGCTGGTGCGGCTGTGACGGCACCACGTTCACCCAGTGGGCCGTAAATGACATGTACTGTCCCTGACCGTAGTTACAGCTCCACACGTCGGCGCTGCCGTGCACTTTGGCAGAGACCGACATGCTCAAAGACTGGCCCACCATCTCTTCTACATGTGAATGCAGGGCTGGCACTGCCTTTTTGGCGAAGAAATGACGGCTTGGCACTCTCCACCGCGGCGCGGCACAAGCCATCATTTCTCGGAAAGGTGCTGAGTCCACCACTTGGAAAGGGAGGGACTGCAGCACCAGCAACTTGGACAGGAGGACGTTCAGCTTTTGCACCGTCGGGTGCGTGCTCGCAAACTGTTGTCTCTTGGAAACGGATTCCAAGAAAGACTGCTGACGGAATCCGTGAAGAGGAGTAGCAGGAGAAGGAGCATCTGAACGAGCGGAAGATGCCAACGAGCGACAACTCCCCTCAGCAGAGGTGTTGGAGCCTTGACTGGCTGATGGAGGGCGATTGACGTCCGGTGACGGAGCAAGTAACGGAGCGGGTGATGGAGCGGGGGCTGGGGCGGGCAGAACCGCCGTATCTTTATCACGGTTTTCCCAGGCCACCAAATGGCGACGCTGCATATGCTGCCGCAACGCTGTAGTCCCAACATGGGCCCCCTGACCACGCTTGACTTTCTGGCCACATAGTCGACATACGGCTACGTTTACTTCCTTGGGCGGCTTGACGAAAAATTGCCACACCGCCGAGTAGGAAACTTTGCCCCCGATACTCCTCACTGGCTGACTGCTGCTTCCTCCGTGCACACCGGCACCACTACTGGCCGTGGTGGTAGGCTGCAGTGGAGCTGGTGCTCTACTCCGTGGCCGTTTGGCTCCACTGACACTGCTGCGACCCTGCTGCCTCCTGGGCAACCCACCGACTGTTTCGCTCGCTGCCAAGCTGCCACCCTCTTCTCCTGATGATGCGGAAGAAATTGCCTGATGACGACGAGGCTGCCAAGTGAGATCAACCTCCTCATCATCAAGTAGGGTCTCCGCCTCACTACTAGCCCCCTCGGCTGCGTCTGGGTCAGGAGACAGACCTGTCTCTAGACCGGCTACCGAGCCACTCTCCTCACCACTACTTCTTTGCCTGGCTGCTGAAAAGGCGGATGTCTCCCCCCGTTCCTGACCGCCCTCTGTTAGCTCTTCCTCACTGTACAGTGGGGCTGAGCCCACAGCATGCGATACTTCGCTTGGTGAGGGAACACCAAAGGACAGGGGCAGGTAGAGGACACGTGATTTCAGTGGGCTTGCTCCCGGGCCATGCCAACTAACGGTTGTGTCTGACGTACCCACCGACCGTTGGCTGTAGGTGTCAGAGGTGACCTGGGAAGAGGAAGACGACCGAGCCAACCAATCGATGATGGCAGGGTTGTCGGTGGAGACACGACCGCTGGATGACACCGGGAGCACTGGCCTCTGGCTGCGAATACTGCTGCCTCGACCCCTTCCTCTGCTGCCACGTCTGCTCGCTCCTAAAACATTGCCTCCTCTGCCACTCCTCTGCATGTTGTCTGACATACTCTTTAATTCAACGATTCTGTGTCCCTGAGTAACAATTCTGTGTCCCTGAGTAACAATTCTGTGTCTGTCCCTGAGTAACAATTCTGTGGCCCTAAGTAACGGTTCTGTGGCCCTCAGTAACAATTCTGTGTCCCTCAGTAACAATTCTGTGTCTGTCCCTGAGTAACAATTCTGTGGCCCTAAGTAACGGTTCTGTGGCCCTCAGTAACAATTCTGTGTCCCTGATTAACGTTTATGTGGCCCTAAGTAACGGTTCTGTGGCCCTCAGTAACAATTCTGTGTCCCTGAGTAACAATTCTGTGTCTGTCCGAGTAACAATTCTGTGGCCCTAAGTAACAGTTCTGTGGCCCTCAGTAACAATTCTGTGTCCCTGAGTAACAATTCTGTGGCCCTGAGTAACAGTTCTGTGGCCCTCAGTAACAATTCTGTGTCCCTGAGTAACAATTCTGTGGCCCTAAGTAACGGTTCTGTGGCCCTCAGTAACAATTCTGTGTCCCTGAGTAACAATTCTGTGTCTGTCCGAGTAACAATTCTGTGGCCCTCAGTAACAGTTCTGTGGCCCTCAGTAACAATTCTGTGTCCCTGAGTAACAACTCTGTGGCCCTAAGTAACGGTTCTGTGGCCCTCAGTAACAATTCTGTGTCCCTCAGTAACAATTCTGTGTCTGTCCCTGAGTAACAATTCTGTGGCCCTAAGTAACGGTTCTGTGGCCCTCAGTAACAATTCTGTGTCCCTCAGTAACAATTCTGTGTCCCTCAGTAACAATTATGTGTCTCTCCCTGATTAACGTTTACGTGGCCCTAAGTAACGGTTCTGTGGCCCTCGGTAACAATTCTGTGTCCCTGATTAACGTTTCTGTGGCCCCAAGTAACGGTTCTGTGGCCCTCAGTAACAATTCTGTGTCCCTCAAGAAACAATTCTGTGTCTGTCCGTGAGTAACAATTCTGTGGCCCTACGTAACGGTTCTGTGGCCCTCAGTAACAATTCTGTGTCCCTGATTAACGTTTATGTGGCCCTAAGTAACGGTTCTGTGGCCCTCAGTAACAATTCTGTGTCCCTGAGTAACAATTCTGTGTCTGTCCGAGTAACAATTCTGTGGCCCTAAGTAACAGTTCTGTGGCCCTCAGTAACAATTCTGTGTCCCTGAGTAACAATTCTGTGGCCCTAAGTAACGGTTCTGTGGCCCTCAGTAACAATTCTGTGTCCCTGAGTAACAATTCTGTGGCCCTAAGTAACGGTTCTGTGGCCCTCAGTAACAATTCTGTGTCCCTCAGTAACAATTCTGTGTCTGTCCCTGATTAACGTTTACGTGGCCCTAAGTAACGGTTCTGTGGCCCTCAGTAACAATTCTGTGTCCCTGATTAATGTTTCTGTGGCCCTAAGTAACGGTTCTCTGGCCCTCAGTAACAATTCTGTGTCCCTCAAGAAACAATTCTGTGTCTGTCCCTGAGTAACAATTCTGTGGCCCTAAGTAACGGTTCTCTGGCCCTCAGTAACAATTCTGTGTCCCTGATTAACTTTTATGTGGCCCTAAGTAACGGTTCTGTGGCCCTCAGTAACAATTCTGTGTCCCTGATTAACGTTTCTGTGGCCCTAAGTAACGGTTCTGTGGCCCTCAGTAACAATTCTGTGTCCCTCAGTAACAATTCTGTGTCTGTCCCTGAGTAACAATTCTGTGGCCCTAAGTAACGGTTCTGTGGCCCTCAGTAACAATTCTGTGTCCCTGAGTAACAATTCTGTGGCCCTAAGTAACGGTTCTGTGACCCTCAGTAACAATTCTGTGTCCCTGAGTAACAATTCTGTGGCCCTAAGTAACGGTTCTGTGGCCCTCAGTAACAATTCTGTGTCCCTGAGTAACAATTCTGTGTCTGTCCGAGTAACAATTCTGTGGCCCTAAGTAACAGTTCTGTGGCCCTCAGTAACAATTCTGTGTCCCTGAGTAACAATTCTGTGGCCCTAAGTAACGGTTCTGTGGCCCTCAGTAACAATTCTGTGTCCCTGAGTAACAATTATGTGGCCCTAAGTAACGGTTGTGGCCCTCAGTAACAATTCTGTGTCCCTCAGTAACAATTCTGTGTCTGTCCCTGAGTAACAATTATGTGGCCCTAAGTAACGGTTATGTGGCCCTCAGTAACAATTCTGTGTCCCTGAGTAACAATTCTGTGGCCCTAAGTAACGGTTCTGTGGCCCTCAGTAACAATTCTGTGTCCCTGAGTAACAATTCTGTGTCTGTCCGAGTAACAATTCTGTGGCCCTAAGTAACAGTTCTGTGGCCCTCAGTAACAATTCTGTGTCCCTGAGTAACAATTCTGTGGCCCTAAGTAACGGTTCTGTGGCCCTCAGTAACAATTCTGTGTCCCTGAGTAACAATTCTCTGGCCCTAAGTAACGGTTGTGGCCCTCAGTAACAATTCTGTGTCCCTCAGTAACAATTCTGTGTCTGTCCCTGAGTAACAATTATGTGGCCCTAAGTAACGGTTATGTGGCCCTCAGTAACAATTCTGTGTCCCTGAGTAACAATTCTGTGGCCCTAAGTAACGGTTCTGTGGCCCTCAGTAACAATTCTGTGTCCCTGAGTAACAATTCTCTGGCCCTAAGTAACGGTTGTGGCCCTCAGTAACAATTCTGTGTCCCTCAGTAACAATTCTGTGTCTGTCCCTGAGTAACAATTATGTGGCCCTAAGTAACGGTTATGTGGCCCTCAGTAACAATTCTGTGTGCCTGAGTAACAACTCTGTGGCCCTAAGTAACGGTTCTGTGGCCCTCAGTAACAATTCTGTGTCCCTCAGTAACAATTCTGTGTCTGTCCCTGAGTAACAATTCTGTGGCCCTAAGTAACGGTTCTGTGGCCCTCAGTAACAATTCTGTGTCCCTGAGTAACGTTTCTGTGGCCCTAAGTAACAATTCTGTGGCCCTCAGTAACAATTCTGTGTCTGTCCCTGAGTATCAATTCTGTGGCCCTAACTAACGTTTCTGTGGCCCTAAGTAACAGTTCTGTGGCCCTCAGTAACAATTCTGTGTCCCTGAGTAACGTTTCTGTGGCCCTAAGTAACAATTCTGTGGCCCTCAGTAACAATTCTGTGTCTGTCCCTGAGTAAAAATTCTGTGGCCCTAACTAACGTTTCTGTGGCCCTAAGTTACAGTTCTGTGGCCCTCAGTAACAATTCTGTGTCTGTCCCTGAGTAACAATTCTGTGGCCCTAACTAACATTTCTGTGGCCCTAAGTAACAATTCTCTGGCACTCAGTAACAATTCTGTCTGTCCCTGAGTAACAATTCTGTGGCCCTAACTAACGTTTCTGTGGCCCTAAGTAACAGTTCTGTGGCCCTCAGTAACAATTCTGTGTCCCTGAGTAACGTTTCTGTGGCCCTAAGTAACAATTCTGTGGCCCTCAGTAACAATTCTGTGTCTGTCCCTGAGTAACAATTCTGTGGCCCTAACTAACGTTTCTGTGGCCCTAAGTAACAGTTCTGTGGCCCTCAGTAACAATTCTGTGTCTGTCCCTGAGTAACAATTCTGTGGCCCTAACTAACGTTTCTGTGGCCCTAAGTAACAGTTCTGTGGCCCTCAGTAACAATTCTGTGTCTGTCCCTGAGTAACAATTCTGTGGCCCTAACTAACGTTTCTGTGGCCCTAAGTAACAATTCTCTGGCACTCAGTAACAATTCTGTCTGTCCCTGAGTAACAATACTGTGGCCCTAATAACGTTTCTGTGGCCCTAATTAACAGTTCTGTGGCCCTCAGTAACAATTCTGTGTCTGTCCCTGAGTAACAATTCTGTGGCCCTAACTAACGTTTCTGTGGCCCTAAGTAACAATTCTCTGGCACTCAGTAACAATTCTGTCTGTCCCTGAGTAACAATTCTGTGGCCCTAACTAGCGTTTCTTTGGCCCTAAGTAACGATTCTGTGGCCCTCATTAACAATTTTGTGTCCCTGAGTAATGCTTCTCTGTCCCTAAGTAACGTTTCTCTGTCCCCAAGTAACGTTTCTGTGGCCCTAACTCTGTCCCTAATACAGAGCGGTCTGCCTCTCTTGAATGACTGGAGGCAAATGAAGAATTCTAAAATGGCCGCTATTTATAGCTCGACCATTACACAGTGCTGGCTGGCTGGCTGCTGATTGGCTAATGCGATCACATGTCATTAAGGAATGCATTATGGGTCAGCGCGCCTTGTCTGCGCGCCTTCCCAGACATCCCCGCTCCGTCGCCGCACATGTCCGCCGCCATTTTAGGAAAAATTTTGATTCGCGCGTCCGAAGTAGGCTATTTTTCGGATTCGGCGCGAATCGAAAATTTTCCAATATTCGACTCGAATTCCACTTCGCCTACTTCGATTCGCTCATCTCTAACTATGATATATACTATTTTATTTTTTATGCTACTAATGGCGGTGATCAGCGACTTATAGTGGGACTGTGATACTGCGATCAGCAATCACTAACTAACACTGGGAGGAAACTGAGTAAGTGATACTGACATCTCCAGTGACACTAATACAGTGATCAGTGATAATACTATACACTGACACTGTACTAATGACACAGGCTCGGAAGGGGTTAACATCTAGTGACAATCAAATGGTTAACAGTGTGCCTAACAATGTGTAATGTGTGTAATGTGTGCTGCTTTTACTAATACATGTGGCTGTGTTTTCTCCCTTTGCAGGGAGTGCATGCCCCCTACCCAGAAATGCTGGATCATGTACATGTACCTGACCCAGCACAGCGGGGCAGCCCTGCTACAGTAAAAAGGCGGTGGGCGGTCTGCTAGTGGTTAATTCTGCATTTTCTGTTTTTCCAAAATTTCCTCATAGTATTCACTAAAATTATTCTATCTTCCTCACATTCCCTATCAATTTCCTAGTTAAAGGAAGTTGAAAAATAAAAGACTTACTAGCAGGATCACCAGGAGAAAACAAAAGCTTAACCACTTGATCTCTGGAAAGTTTTACCCCCTTAATGACCAGGGAATTTTTTGCTGTTCATCACTGGGGCAATTGCTTGGTCATGCAACATTGTACCCAAATGAAATGTATATCATTATTTCACACAAATCGAGCTTTCTTTTGATGGTTTTTAATCACAACTGTTTTTTTTATTATATAAACACATATAAACGAAAAAATACAGACATTTTGAAAACATTTTCTACTTTCTGTTATAAAACATATCCAATAAAAAAAATAAAATAATCAAATGTCTTCATAAATTTGGGCCAAAATGTATTCTGCTACTTGTCTTCGGTAAAAAAAATCCCTATAAGTGTATATTAATTGATTTGTGTGGAAGTTATAGCTACTACTAATGATGGTACATATATATAAATATATATATATATATATATATATATACACTAGAATTTACGGAGCTGTGATGCTATACTGGTAATGGCGGTGATCAGCGACTCATAGTAGGACTGTGATAATATGACAGGCAATCAGGTGCTAACATACCCTCAATGGGAGGTACACTAACTGACTGACACTGACATCACTTGCACTAATGTGACACTAAAACAGTGATCATATATAATACTGTACACTGTCACTGTACTAATGACACTGGCTGAGAAGGGGTTAACAGCAACGGGCAATCAAGAGGTTAACTGGGTGCCTAACCAGTGGCATCCCTAGGGGAGTGCGGGCTGCATCTGGTGACACCATCACAGGGGGTGCAGGAGCAGGATGCCGGCACAGTGACAGCTGCCCCCGCCTCGGTGTAGTGGTAAAATGAGTATCCCCTGAAGCAACTGCTCATGTGTTGATTTCAGGCCGAAGAAGCTGATCGCCGGCTCTGTGTTAAAGTCGGAGATCGGCTTCTTTGGCCTGAAACCAGCACATGCGCAGTTGCTTCAGGGGATACATATCTTCAAGGGATACTCATTTTATCGCTACACCGGCACAGCTTTTTCCTCTCTGGAGGGGTGACACCGCGTGTTACCGCACCGGGTGACACCAACCCTAGGGACACCTCTGTGCCTAACAAGTGTATTGTGTGTAGTATATGCTGCTAACATATCTGGCTGTTTATTTTCTCCTTGCTTTGCAGGGAGAAGAAACAGCCAGATCGCTGATTGGTGTACAGTGCCTTGTGTGTTTGTAAACACAGGATTCTGTGCTGTGATTGGCTACAGCCGTTCAGCAGCTCTCAGCTGTAAATCATTGGCTGGGACCTGCTGACAAAATCATACTGTGACAGTGTGAACTGATTGAAAGTGATTGTAAAGCTTGACATTTTTTAAATTAAAGTAATAAGCATGTCATACTTACCTGCTCTGTGTAATGAAAGAACTTCCTGTCAGTTACACCCCTCTTCCTTCAGAGTGATAAATTAACTTCCAGTCAGTTACACCCCTCTTCCCTCAGTGTGATGAATGATCTTCCTGTCAGCTACACCCCTCTTCCCTCAGTGTGATGAATGATCTTCCTGTCAGCTACACCCCTCTTCCCTCAGTGTGATGAATGATCTTCCTGTCAGCTACACCCCTCTTCCCTCAGAGTGATAAATTAACTTCCAGTCAGTTACACCCCTCTTCCCTCAGTGTGATGAATGATCTTCCTGTCAGTTACACCCCTCTTCCCTCAGTGTGATGAATGATCTTCCTGTCAGTTACACCCCTCTTCCCTCAGTGTGATGAATGATCTTCCTGTCAGCTACACCCCACTTCCCTCAGAGTAATAAATGATCTTTCTGTCAGTTACACCCCTCTTCCCTCAGAGTGATAAATTAACTTCCTGTCAGTTACACCCCTCTTCCCTCAGTGTGATTAATGATCTTCCTGTCAGTTATACCCCTCATCCCTCAGAGAAATAAATGAACTTCCTGTCAGTTACACACTTCTTCCCGCAGAGTGATGAATGAATATCCTGTCAGTTATACCTTTCCTTCCTCAGTTGATGAATGATCTTCCTGTCAGTTACACCCCTCTACCCTCAGTGTGATGAATGATCTTCCTGTCAGTTACACCCCTCTTCCTTCAGTGTGATGAATGATCTTCCTGTCAGTTACACCCCTCTTCCCTCAGTGTGATGAATGAATATCCTGTCAGTTATACCCCTCTTCCCTCAGTGTGATGAATGATCTTCCCATCAGTTACACCCCTCTTCCCTAAGTGTGATGAATGATCTTCCTGTCAGTTACACCCCTCTTCCCTCAGAGGGATAAATGAACATCCTGTCAGTTATACTTTTCTTTCCTCAGAGCGATGAATGAACTTCCTGTCAGTTACACACATCTTCCTTCAGAGTGATGAATGAACTTAATGTAAGTTATACCTCTCTTCCCTCATAGTAATGAATGAACTTCCTGTCAGTTACACACCTATTCCTTCAGAGTGATGAATGAACTTCCTGTAAGTTATACCTCTCTTCCCTCATAGTAATGAATGAACTTCCTGTCAGTTACACACTTCTTCCCTCAGAGTGGTAAATGAACATCCTGTCAGTTATACTTTTCTTTCTTCAGTGTGATGAATGAACTTCCTGTAAATTATACCCCTCTTCCCACATAGTAATGAATGAACTTCCTGTCAGTTATACCCCTCTTCCCTCAGAGTGATGAATGAACTTCCTGTCAGTTACACCCCTCTTCCCTCAGTGTGATGAATGATCTTCCTGTCAGTTACACCCCTCTTCCCTCAGTGTGATGAATGAACTTCCTGTAAGTTATACCCCTCTTCCTCCAGAGTGATGAATGAACTTCCTGTCAGTTATACCCCTCTTCCCTCATAGTAATGAATGAACTTGCTGTCAGTTACACCTCTTTTCCCTCAGAGTGATGAATATAATTTATTCCATTGCAGGTAAGAGAGATTATTCTGTGATCCATAACTTGGACTGAGATAGATTGAAATGGTCTAGTTTATATTCCTGTGACAGGTAAAACAAGCACAGTGTCTTAAGAGAACAAGTTGTATGATTGCTAGTGTAGCATAGCAGAATTATTTTTTCATTGGAATATGAGTCAGAATCATTTTGTATTATACTTGCATCATTTATATGTATGTTCTATATAGTGCATGATTGTTCTTTTAGTTACACCCCTGTTCCCTCAGACTGATGAATGTCATCTGTTCCATTGCAGCTACCATTTATTAACAACTTGCCCTCTGGAAGATTTACCCTCTTAATGACCAAGCCATTTTTTACTATTCGGCACTGTGCTAGTTCAGCTGGTAATTGCGTGGACATGCAACACTGCACCCAAACAAAATGTATGTCCTTTCTTTCAAACAAATAGAGCTTTCTTTTGGTGGTATTTAATCACCACTGGGCTTTTTTTTTTTTGTGATATAAGCAATTATATATTTTTTTAAAGCAGAGGCCCTAGAGAACAAAACAGTGGGTGTTGACATTTTTTATGTCACACAGTATTGGCATAGTGATTTTTCAAACACAATCTTTTTGGAAAAAATATACTTTTTTAGAACTTTAAGTCACAAAAACACATGTTGCCTAATTGTTTGATAATATATAAAATATGATGTTATGCCGAGTAAATGGATGCCAAACATGACATGCTTTAAAATTGCACACGTCCGTGTATGGCAACAAACTACGTACATTTTTTACATCCATAGGCGACACTTTAAAAGCCTTAACAGGTCACCACTTTAGATTTACCCAGGAGGTCTAGTGCTAGAATTACTGCCCTTGATCTGACGTTTGTAGTGATACCTCGCATGCATGGTGCAATCTCTGTTTACATACTGACATGGGACTGACGCTTGCGTTTGCCTTTGCGCATGGTGATGGGGATGAATTTTTTTTTTATTTTTACACTGTCCCTTTCATTTCTTTATCACTTTTATTGTTATCACAGGGAATGTATATATCCCCTGTGATAGCAATAGGCAGTGACAGGTACTCGTTTCTGAGAAATCTGGGGCCTATTAGACTCTAGATCTCTCCTCTGCCCTTAAAGCATCTTATCACACCAAGATCAATGTAATCAGATGCTTTCCCAGTTTTAAAATGGCACTATTTATATCCAGCGAAACGGAAATGATTAAATGCTTGTAGCTTCCGTTCTCTTAGACCATAGAGATGATTAGAGCCATTATGGTCTCTGATCAGCTAGCGGAACTGCTGGCTGCATTCTTGGATTCCCCTGTGGGACAGGAGAGCCCAAGAAAAGGCACGTATAAGCGATCCAGTGGCTAATTAGCTGCTATGATTGTTTTTACATGAGAGCCGACTACCAGCTGGAAAAAAATTATACCAGGATGATGCCTGTAGCTGTAGGGTTAGAGTTAGGCCCAAAAAAGTTTTAATATCGTAAACCATGATAGGTTTCCATGCGAATTGCCTGTCAAGAGCTGAATTTAGGTGGACGGCGATGTATTGTTTTGTGTATAAATTGCTTTTTCCCACAATCATTTCGTACAAATCTTCCATTCTAGGGCTAGGGCTAAACGCTAGGGCTGACATCGAATAGGGCTGATCCTGCTAACACTGTGTTTTTGGGGATACTATACGAAGGAGGCACTAGTATAGTTCTGTTTCATGACCAATATATTGATCTGTACAAACACTATACTAGTAATGGTGGTGATCAGCGACCCAAGCATGTAAGCATGTGTAATAGTGTGCAGGTGATCTAACGCTAGGTGACCCTGGCTGGGAGAGGAGCTTACAGACCCTGCCTCTATTTGATGTTGCTTGTGGCAATAATACAGTGATCAGTGAAAAATTCTATATTATTATTTTTTATTATTATTATACAGTATTTATAAAGTGCCAATAGATCTCTCAGCACTATACATTACAAAGGGGGACAGAACATGTGACAGAACAACAACAATACAATGCAAAACATGAGGGGATCGATGGCCCTGTTCTTTTGAGTTTACAAGCTAGCAGGGAGGGGATGGTGGCACAGGAGGAGATAGCTGTGGGGGATGGGGTGGTAAGAAGAGTGGAGGAGGTTGGCAAGTTAGCAGGGGGTGGGGTAGGCTTCCCTGAAGAGGTGGGTTTTCAGGGTGTGCCTAAAGGAGAGTAGGTGATAATCTGATGGGTTAGGGCAGGGAGTTCCAGAGGATGGGTGACACCCTGGAGAAGTCCTGGAGGCGGGCATGGGAGGAGGAGACCAGGGAACTAGAGAGAAGGAGGTCTTGTGAGGAGCGAAGTGTGCGTGCTGGGTGGTACTTGGATATTAGGTCGTTGATGTAATTTGGGGCAGTATGGTGGACGGCTTTGTACGTCAGTGTTAGGATTTTGAATTTGATCCGTTGCGCAATCGGAAGCCAGTGGAGGGATTGGCAGAGGGGGGTGGCGGAAATGGAGCGGTGGGAAAGGTGAATGAGTCTGGCAGCTGTATTCAGGATCGACTGAAGCTGGGATAGCCAGCGGCGAGGCAGGCCAGTAAGGAGGGAGTTACAGTAATCGAGTCGTGATATGATGAGGGAGTGGATTAGCTGTTTAGTGTTTTCTGGGGTTAGGAACGTGCGTATTTTGGCGATGTTGCGGAGGTGGAGTCTGCATGAGCTTGATAAAGATTGGACTTGGGGCTGGAAGGATAGGTTGGAGTCCAGACTGACACCAAGTACTCTGGCCTGCAGGGCGGGTTTGATGGTGGCGTTGTTGGATGTGATGGAGAAGTCAATGGGGGGTGGTGTGCGGCCTGGGGGGAAGACAAGAAACCTGGTTTTGGAGAGGTTCAGTTTAACCACTTCCCGACCGGCCGTTGCATATAAATGGCCGGATGGTGGCAGTACAGGGTCGGGTGGCCGTTTATGAACGGCCTCCCCGCACCCTGCTTGTGCGCGCTCCCTGGGAGCGCGCAGCACCGCGATCCGGTGCCCGCTGTGTCCTCCGGACACAGTGAAACACCGATCGTCGGACGGGACCTCTGTACGAGGTCCCGATCATGTGATCACTGATTGGCCAATCAGTGATCACATGCAAAGTAGTAAGCAAGATGTCACTTGTGACATCATTGCTTACTACGTGTGAAATCTGTGAATGATCACAGAGGTCACATGGTACAAGGCTATTCACAACAGCCTTGTACCATGTGACAAGCTGTGACCAATCACAGCTCACTCTGTATTTCTCAATGAGTGCAGGAATGCACACAGAGAGAAAGAGAAATGATTGCTTTTACACCCTATATGGGTGTAAAAGCAATCATTGTAAAAAAAAAAAAAAAAAATCTTCATCACCCCCCACAAGTAGTACAGTGTCACCATGGTGACACTGTACTGCTAGGGTGACAGTATGTAAAAAAATAAAATAAATAAAAAATAATAATATAAAAAAATTAAATAAAAATGTAAAAAAAAATTTATAAAAAAATTATAATTTTTGGTTATAAACTAATTTGTTTTTGTTTTTTTTTTACTAAAAAAATAACGAAATACATTTTGGCAAAGATTTATGATGAAATATTATTTATTTGCCAAATTTTTAAAAAAAAACACTTTTGTTCAAAATTTTTGGACTTTTTCATTTACATAGCAAAAAAAATAAAAATCCCAGCAGTGAATAAATACCACCAATATAAAGCTTTATCTGTCGCAAAAAAATGGTAAAAAATTAATTTGGGTTCAGTGTTGCATGACTGCGCAATTGTCATTCAAAGTGTGATAGCGCTGAAAGCTGAAAATTGCCCTGGTCAGGAAGGGGGTAAAAGTGTCCGGTCTGGAAGTGGTTAAGGAAGTGGAGCGACATCCAGTCTGATATGTCGCTCAGTAGGTGTGTGATTCAGGTGGAGACTGAGGTGGTGAGGTGGGGGGTTGAGAGATAGATTTGTGTGTCGTCGGCATATAGGTGGTAGTTGAAGCCGTGAGAGTGTATGAGTTGGCCAAGGGAGGAGGTGTAGATGGAGAAGAGAAGGGACCCGAGGACGAAGCCTTGAGGGACCCCAAAATAGAGGGGGAGTGAGGGGGAGGCGGTAGCATTATAGGTAACGCTGAAAGAGCGTTGTGACAAGTAGGATGAGAGCCAGGAGAGAGCAGAATCTCTGAGGCCAAGGGAGTGTAGTTTTTTGAGGAGGAGGGGGTGGTCGACTGTGTCAAAGGCCGCAGAGAGGTCAAGGAGTAGGAGCACTAAATAGTGGCCATTAGCTTTGGCGGTTAGCAGGTCATTGGAGAGTTTAAGTAAGGCAGTTTCGGTGGAGTGTAGGGGACGGAAGCCGGACTGTAGAGGATCAAGGAGGTTGTTGTCGTTGAGGTGAGAGCTTAGGCGGGTGTAGACTAGGCGCTCAAGAAGTTTGGATGTACTGTAAATGTGAGCAGGGAGATGGGTCTGAGGTTGTTCGGGTCATTGGGGTCCAGGGAGGGCTTTTTAAGTATGGGGGTGATGTGTGCATGTTTCAGAGGGGAGGGGAAAGTGCTGGAGGAGAGGGAGAGATTAAAGATGTGTAATGACACTGTAGTAATGGCACTGGCTCAGTGTCAGGGTGATCAAAGAGTTAATAAGGGCTAAATATGTTAATCTAATGTGTGTAAAATGTAGTGCTTTTACATGCAAATGCACACCTGGAAAGGGTACATCGCTTTGCCCAGAGCTGCCGCTTGCCTGCACGGTGAGGGCGGGCAAACGGCAAGTAGTTTAAAAAAATAATAATAATAAATTCTCTCAATATTTTTATTTTTTTAAAACTTTTTTTGTTTTACTATTTAAAAAAAATACTTTCATCAGATTAGTAAAATGTTACCATAGTAACATTTTTTTTTACACTTTGCATTGCAGGAGCAATAAATATTATTGCACCTGCAATGCAATGTTTGCTTTGAACTGTCATGAATGGGTTAGATTAATGACAGCTCAAAATACAGTAATCTGTGATTGGCTCCAGCTGGTCACATGGTACAGGGTTCTGTGATTGGCCACATGTATCATGTGAGAGCTGTGGGCCAATCACAGCTCACCAGGAAAAGAAGCAGAGCTGTTATGAATCAGATTGATCGCATGGCAATCTTCAGTCTACTGTCAGCTGGAAACAGGTCACAGGAGTGCAGAATGAACTGTACTCATGTGATCCACAGAAGTACAGCTAAAAGAGCTTTGTTTGTACTTCTCATTTAACCACTTCCCATCCGGCCCATGTATATAAACGGCCAGACGGGAGTAGTGCAGGGGCGGGTTGCCATTCATAAATGGCGCCCGCCAATTTGCCCTGTGCTCGCTCCTTGGAACACCGATCGCTGTACTCTGTGTGAAGTCCCGATCATGTAATCACTGATTGGCCAATCAGTGATCACATGAACAGTAGTAAACAAGATGTCACTTCTGACATCTTGCTTACTACTAGTGAAATCTGTGAATGATCACAGAGGTCATATGGTACAGGGCTATTCACAACAGCCTTGTACCATGTGACAAGTTGTGACCAATCACAGCTCACACAATATTTCCCAATGGCTGCAAGAAATAGAAATTATTGCTTTTACAGCCTTTATGGGTGTAAAAGCAATCAGTGTAAAAAAAAAAAAAATCTTCATAACCCTCCACAAGTAGTACAGTGTCACTATGGTGACACGGTACTGCTAGGGTGACAGTATTTTAAAAATAAATAAATAAATAATACTATAAGAAAATAAAAAATGTAAAAAATGGTTTTGGTTATAAACTAATTTGGGTTGTTTTTTTTTTACACTAAAAAGATAACTGAATAAATTTTGGCCAAGATTTATGAAGAAAGATTATTTATTTGCAAAATTTTATAAGAAAAACACTTTTTTTCAAAATGTTTGGACTTTTTATATAGCAAAAAAAAATTAAAATCCCAGTGGTTAATAAATACCACCAAAATAAATTTGTATCTGTCTCAAAAAAATGCTAAAAAATTCATATGTGTACAGTATTGCATGACCGCGCAATTGTCATTCAATGTGTGACAGCGCTGAAAGTTGAAAATTGGCCTGGACAGGAAGGGGGTAAAAGTGTCCAGATATGAAGTGGTTAATGCTTTCCAGGCTCATTTGAAAAAAAATAGTACATGCACATTTTTTTTCCCTGCAATAAAGGTGCATTATTTATTTTTTTTTACAGTGGAGACTTGAAGTTACAGTATATATAAACAACTTCCAGTACATTAGTGCAATCAATGGAAGAGGTGCCCTCTTATGTTGGTGGTCAGTAGCAAACCCCCCCTTATACTGACCTCCTGTCAGGGCTGGAACGGTGGAATGGTCAGGTAGGCCTTATGGTAAGGTCACGCACCGACTGGCGACAGCCTCTGGTGACCCACAGAACGGAGTCCCTCAGGGCGCGGAGTCTAAGCCCCAGGCTGCCCTTCACCAGGGCCCCTGATGGTGGGGATGGACTTGACGCAGCCTGAGACTAGGTCGCGACCCCCGAGTAACCCCAGCTGTGGTATGGCTGCCGCCAATGGCGTATAGTGGGTAGGGGCCAGATGGAAAGACGTATAGCGTGGTCAGACAGGCCGGATCGATAACAGTGGAACAGACAGTACAAGACAGTAGGCAAGAATACTCAGGTCATGGGCCGGGTTCAGCAACGGGAGGTCAGGTAATGGAATAAAGCAGAGAATGGTCAGAACGGGCCAAGGATCAGGGCAAGAGGAGTCTTTGTCAAAGCCAAGTCGGTTTCCAGGAGAGCAATGAGAGCTGAACAAGAGCTTGCTGCGATGCAACATACAGGACACGAATGCAAAGAACGGCTGCAACCAACAGACTTAAATGTTATAAGCCGCACCCTTCTGGGAGGAGCTGCAGAGGACTGAGAGCATAAAGGATCCCACAATGCTTAGCAGACACCCAAGATGTATGCCAGCACATGGAGCCGCACAAACCCTGAGGAAAGGTAGGACCTTGACACCTCCAGTGTGAGAAGGGCTTTCTTTCAGATGGAAAGGTGAGTGCTTACATTGGGGGTCATTAGGAAGCCCAGAGCAGAGCAGATCTCCAGCAGCACATTGCAATCACATGGCATTCATGCAATCTGGTGTGGGTGTCAATGTTAAATTAATGACACCCAGAAACAGATTGCAAAACACAATGAGATTGCCAGAAATCACATTGCATCGGTGAGAACACCCACATGATGTGATTCACATGTGGGTACTAAAAAGGGCCCTGCACCTTTTTGGTGTGGATGCAATGCTATTTGAGCCATACAAAATGTATGGCTCAAATCGCAGCACACAGATATTGCATGTAATTCGCACAGGAATGCGGTGCAATTCCTGTGGGAATTACATGCGGTGTCGTGCACTGCATTAGTGTGAACCCGGTCTAAGGGTCATCTGACTATGCAAGACCTACCACTGTAAAAAAGTAAGGGTACATTTCAGAAATATTTTATACTCTTCTTAGCTTTCTTTAGCATTTCTACAATGACCAGGAAACAGCATTTGGAAGTGTGCATAGCGAGAGTACACTCTTTGTGGATACGATTTTCCAGAATGCCCCCTTCCAGTCATGTTATTGCCTTAATTGTTTTCCCGAAATTGAGACATAAAATGAGTTAAGGTGTATGGAAACCCTAACAATGAATTCCCATTTGCTCCCTTTTGGTCTGTTAAATATACCATTGGAAGCATTTTGTTATATCTGTTTGATAAGTGCAAGAACAAACTGTTGATTTTGTAAGAAATTCAGAACTGTCCTGTCTCCTCTGCACACTTCCTATGTTATTTTATCCCTCCTAGATCTTATCTTGGACTACAGAATGATTAATCTTTATGTTGTAGAGATCTAAGAGTGAGATATATACTATATTGCCAAAAATATTGAGACACTCCTCCAAATCATTGGATTCATGTGTTCCAATCACCTCCATGGCCACAGGTGTGTAAAATCAAGCACCTAGGCATGCAGACTGCTTCTACAAACATTTGTGAAAGAATGGTTTGCTCTCAGGAGCTCAGTGAATACAAGCGTGGTTCCGTGATAGATTGCCACGTGTGCAATAAGTCCACCTGTGAAATTTCTTTGCTGCTAAATATTCTACGGTCAACTGTTAGTGGTATTATAACAAAATGGAAGCAACTGGGAACAACAGCCACAAATTGGTAGGACATGTAAAATGAAAGGGCAGGGTCAGCGCGTGTTGAAGTGCACAGTGCGCAGAAGTCACCAACTGTCTGCAGAGTCAATAGCTAAAGACCTCCAAACCTCAAGTGGCCTTCAGATTAGCACAACAACGGTGCATAGAGAGCTCCATGGAACAGGTTTCCATGGCCGAGCAGCTGCATCCAAGTCTTACATCACCAAGTGCAATGCAAAGTGTCATGTGGTGGTGTAAAGCATGCCGCCACTGGACTCTAGAGTAGTGGAGACGTGTTCTCTGGAGTGACAAATCACACTTCTCTGTCTAGCAATCCGATGGACGTGTCTGGGTTTGGCAGTTGCCAGGAGAACGGTACTTGTCTGACTGCATTGTGCCAAGTGTAAGTTTGGTGGAGGGGGGATTATGGTGTGGGGTTGTTTTTCAGGGGTTGGGCTTGGCCCCTTAGTTCCAGTGAAGGGAACATATAAGGTGTCAGCATACCAAGCCATTTTGGACAATTTCTTGCTCCCAACTTTGTGGGAACAGTTTGGGGATGTCCCCTTCCTGTTAAAGATGACTGCGCACCAGTACACAAAGCAAGGTCCATAAAGACATGGATGAGCAAGTTTTGGGTGGAGGAACTTGATTGGCCTGCACAGACTCCTGACCTCAACCTGATAGAACACCTTTGTGATGAATTAGAGCAGAGACTGTGAGCCAGGCCTTCTTGTCCGACATCAGTGCCTGACCTCACAAATACGCTTCTGGAAGAATGGTCAAACATTCCCATAGACACACTCCTAAACCTTGTGGACAGCCTTCCCAGAAGAGTTGAGGCTGTTATAGCTGCAAAGGGCGGGCCAACTCAATATTGAACCGAATGGACTAAGACTGGTATGCCATTAAAGTTCATGTGTATGTAAAGGCAGGTGTCCCAATACTTTTGGTAATATAGTGTGTGTGTGTATATATATATATATATATATATATATTGTGGGGTTAGCTCAGGTGGGGGATCTCCTTCCCTGGGACAAAGGTAGACCGCACAGCAGGCTTTCGTCAAAATCTGACTGGATGTCAGTTTTATTAAAAAGGTTTGCAAGAAATGTAAAAATAAACAAAACATCAAAATAAACCCTTGCCATCCAGGCACTAACTAAACAGCAGATGATTCCTCTCTCAGAGGTGAAGGGCTTCTCCCTGTCACCAAAACAAAGTAACAGCAAACCTTTTCTTGCAGGTATAGTCCATACACACAGCTCTCTCAGAATACCTCTCTGAGTCCCAGGCCACGAGCAACTCCTTGCTCCAGCCCTGCCCTTTTTGTATCATCTGTTGGTGGACCTCAGTGGAGCCCAAACTCTGGTCCGGAACCACCTCTGCCATTGTGGCCCCGAAAACCCGGAGTGGACTCCACCTTACACCTCACAATATGATCTCATGCGAGGCGACACATATCGTCCATCCATCATTTTGCCGTTCATACTGTCACAATATATATATATATATTTATTTTTAGTAACAAACATGTCATAGTTACCTGCTCTGTGCAATAGTTTTTGCACAGAGCAGCCCCAACCCTCCACTTCTCAGGTCCCCCCACTGGCGCTCCTGGCCCCTCCATCCTGCCAAGTACCCCCCAGCAAGCAGCTTGCTATGGGGGCAACCAAACAGGCTTGCTCCTAAGCCGCTGCTCTGTGTGTCCATTCACACACAGCCACGGCTCAGCCCCACCCTCCGCTGTCTCTTCATTGGCCCACAGGTTGTGACTGACAGTAGTCAGGAGTCAATGTCTCTTGTGCACAGCGCTGGATCAAGATGGGGCTCGGGTAAGTGTTGGGGGTTTACTCCATTGAATATTCTATCTTTGGTTAGATGCTTGTGGCTAATTATGTAACTATAGTAGGCAGATTCTTTCACTAGGCATGGCAAGTGTATGTGAATAGTACACCTGAGCATCCATATTTAGGCTTGTTGCTAGTAGAGGATGTAGAACAAAGCACACTTTACTTGAAAACGTTGACAACTTTAATTCGGGGAAATGTGCTAAGTGAAGGTATGTAGTAAATGTGACAATATTAGGTAACGCAGAGTCAACACATTTACATCACACGCGACTGGTAAAACATATACCGTAAAGAGTTTTATTTCCTGCTATAGCAAGTACGTTGTGTACTTACTTCAATGCCCTTGCCAGAAACAGTATGTAGGGCAAACCACAAGAAGATTACGGAATCGCCTATGCGAACATGTAACCAACATCAAAAAAGGATATAAGGAGCACTCTCTATCCAATCATTACAGAATCCACCAAAATAAAGATCCCACCTCTCTGAAATTTACAGCTATTGATATTGTTACACCTCACTGGAGAGGTACGAACAAAACGCGTGCGGTTTCCCAAGCTGAAACCAGATGGGTATATGAGCTTGACACCCTACACCCTTTAGGTCATAATATTGAAATTGACGTTAACTGTTTCATTGCAAATAGTTAATTCATGCGATATTTTATACGTATTGTGCTATTTATTATACATTATGACCTTTTAGTGCACATGAGATGCTATCACTCTATCTTTATTCCTTTACATATTAATATATATTTTATCATATTAATTTTTTAGATACATTAAGGATATTTATTATCTAAGTCATATGGATTAGGGATTTTTGCTTTTATCATTTAATATTTTATTTGCCTCTTATTGAAACATCTTATAATTTTAATCATGAATTATAATATTTTCTACTTTTATTGTACCTTGTGGAATAATGTGTATGATACTGTTAGTTTTATTATCACTCATTTTGGCTAATGTTTATATTCGCCGCTTTTTTGCCATGGATTCTTTATTTATTTATTTTGGCATAAGCACCTATTATACATACTATATATATTTAACATAATAATTTCAATTTGGTTCACAGAAATTATAATAACCTGGGGAGTAGTTTGCATGTTATATATTATACAATTGGGTGCTTGAGACGCTGCTCCTCTGACACTGATGTTCTGCACACCTTCTTACTGGTGACAGGAGCAGTGCTCGCTGTTCCCTGTAATAGGGAATCGTTCACTTAACTTTACCTATGGCAAAATGGCGCCCGCGGAGCCGCGCATGCGCACTCCGCGGACTACAACAAAATGGCAGTGCCGATTTGCGCACACGCGATTGCCGCACTAGGCTATATAAACAATGGAGGTCTGTCATGCTACTGTTGGCCTCCCCTCTGATGATGTGCTCTGCATGAAAGGCCTAAGGAGGAGCCAACAGAGTGTGACGTCACAGCCGCCTGGAGCCACGAGGAGGCCCAGCGGCCATCTTTATTAAGGGGTCAGCATAACTCAATATCGCTACAGAGATTTATGGAGTGTTTACTACCCTGTTTTATATATTTGCATCTTTGAATAAAGTCTTCAAAAATTACTACACTATGGGCACCTTTTTTTGGCTCCCATTGGAGCTAATCAATTTCCAGGACATCGTATTGCAATCCACTGCCACCAGAGGGAGGGAGCCCTGTACCCAGGCTGTGCACCCGTCCAACCTTAAGGGGACCTCTGGACCTAGCCGTTTAATTATACATCACCAAGACAAGATTACCTACCTTTAGATGGAAGCTCACCCACTCCGCCTTCTTAAGTGACCTGGGTGGATGTTGATTACATGCGCATTGTCTATGTGTGTCCAGTGAGTGCGCATTTTTATTATTTGTTCCTGCCACAACTTGTCTTGGTATCCTGCTAGAACAAGTGGATCATCTTATATTTTATGAACTGCTCATTTATGCTTCTATATATTTTTTGGGACATTTTATTATTCATTTTTACTTTTTATACTCACTGCTATTACTTAGCGCTGCACTTTATTTAATGTATTATTCTATGAGATTTGCTGTGATTACCTTGAGTGCATTGGCTGCTTATTTTAGAGCGCTCACTTTTTATGTGTTTATATCTAAGGTATATAGACGTTCACAGTTTACACCCGTTTCGTATGACAGTGCACAGCAGTGGACAGATTTAAAAGTCACTATGTGGATCTGTGCAATCCTGTGCACTGCCACGCAAAAGTGGAGCAGACGTAATAGGCAACTAGCCTTTCTGTTCCCCATCAGGCTCCACCCACCCCCAGAAGGAAACTCGGCCAATTGCCTGTCAGTGTGATGGGGAGGGAGAGCAGGAGTGAGTGTAACGTGGAAGGAGTGCTCAGTTTGGACACTCCTCCTGCAGTGCAGACATGGACAAATGTATGTACCTGTCTGTGAGAGGTACATGAAATGGTTGCAAACACCAACATTTCCGGTGATTCGTCCCAGAAATATTCTAAAGGCAGTCTATGAACTCTCCCGTATATATCACAAAAAACTAACTTTTTTAATTTTTTAAATAAAATACTTGTTTTCACCTTTTTTCATCTTCGATTGTTTCAGGGCCTGCTGATCTCTTGCAGCCTCTTTTCAGGCACCTCCTGTCTGCGTAAATGCACCCTTGTGATGACTGCTTGGCATTTCTCAGGGCAGGTTTACTGATGGTAACAACCATGCCTGGGTAATGTGTGTTGCAACAGCTACTAGTGGTCTCTTTTGAAAGAGGACAGGGTGACAATACTGTAGCACAATTGTAAAGCCAGCATTTTATTCCTAGGTGTTCAATTTGCAGCCCGCTCCCCACAACGAAAAAAGGTATTGTTAGAGTTCTACTTAAATATCAGCAGTGGATGAGTAACTTTCGGCCAGGTGCAAAACGGTCTTATCTCATTTGAATCTATAACTGTGTAGATTATTTTGGTTGTCTCTAATAGAAAATATTTCATATTGTCAGCCCAGTGGTTTTTAATGGGATTTGGTTTAGTTATACTAAGCTGTCTGGGAAGAGGAAACAGTTTGCTAGTCAGTGAATGAGGTCTTATATCAAAGTAATAGTGCATTATATTCTTCTAGGGATTTATAAACATAAATGCTCACAATGCTTCTCACTTTGATCTGAGAACTAGCATGGAGAGAAGAATATAGCACAAGTCCAGATTTCTGGAGAATGGTTTATCATTGCTGATGTTCTACACCCTTGAGTCCATCTAAATAAAAGCTACACTGCTCAAAAAAATTAAAGGAACACTTTGAAAACACATCAGATCTCAATGGGAAAAAATGTCATGCTGGATATCTATATTGATATGGACTGGGTAATGTATTTGGAACGTAAGGATGCCCCATTGTTTGATGGAAATAAAAATTATCCTACAGAGGACTGAATTCAGACACCCCAAATATCAAAGTGAAAAAATGATGCAGCAGGCTAGTCCATTTTTCTGAAAGCTAATTGCAGCAACTCAAAATGGTACTCAGTAGTTTGTATGGCCCCCATGAGACGACGAATGGTGTCCTGGGGTATTTCCTCCCAGATCTTGACCAGGGCACCACTGAGCTTCTGGACAGTGTGAGGTGCAACCTGGCAGTGTCAGATGGACCGAAACATGATATCCCTGAGATGTCCTGTTGGAATTAGGTCAGGCAACCGTGGGGGCCATTCAATGGTATCCATTCCTTCATCCTCCAGGAACTGCCTGCATAGTCTCTCGCTACATGAAGCTGGGCATTGTCAGGCACCAAGAGAAACCCAGGACCCACTGCACAGGCGTAGGGTCTGACAATGGGTCCAAGGATTTCATCCCAATACCTAATGGCAATCAGGGTGCCATTGTCTAGTCTGTAGAGGTCTGTGTGTCCCTCCATGGATATGCCTCCCCAGACCATCACTGACCCACCACCAAAACGGTCATGCTAAACGATTTTACAGGTAGCATAATGTTCACCAGACCCTTTCACGTTTATCACATGTGCTCAGGGTGAACCTGCTCTCATCTGTGAAAATCACAGGGTGCCAGTGGCAGACCTGCCAATTCTGGTGTTCAACAGCAAATGCCAATTGAGCTCTGTGGTGCCGGACAGTGAGCACAGGGCCCACTACAGGACGTTAGGCCCTCAGGCCACCCTCATGAAGTCTGTTTCTGATTGTTTGGTCAGTGACATTCACACCAGTGGCCTGCTGGAGGTCATTTTGTAGGACTCTGGCAGTTCTCATCCTGTTCCTCCTTGCACGAAGGAGCAGATACCAGTCCTGCTGATGGGTTAAGGACCTTCTAAGGCCCTGTCCAGCTCTCCTAGAGTAACTGTCTGTCTCCTGGAATCTCCTCCATGATCTTGAGACTGTGCTGGGAGACACAGCAAACCTTCTGGCAATGGCACGTATTGATATGCCATCCTGGAGGAGTTGGACTGCCTATGCAACCTCTGTAAGGTCCATTTATCGCCTCAGTACCAGTAGTTACACTCACAGGACCCCTGTGGGATCACAGGGTAACGTTACCGGGTGACCCCGCCCCCTTCTTTTAGCAGCGGGGAGAATGACAGCTCATTCTTGGAGCTATACTGAAGGAAAAAAAAGCTGGTAATTTATAAAAAAGGCAGCTCACTGTATACACTGCTCCTCTCCTGGATTTCTTTGCCCCCTCCCCCCCATGCAGTACACACAGCCCCCTATAGACACGTGCATTGGCTAAAATTTTCCTATCGGCACAATGCCGACAGGGTAATTTTTGGCCGATATGTTTCAGCCACCAAAATTTCGGTACATTCCTAGTATAAATAGTCAATGCATTTGTTAGCTCTCACATGGATGCACTGAGCAGGCAAGATGTTGAGCCATGGGGAGCAGAAAAGAACTGTCAGTCACAGCCAATTTTCCCACTGTGCATGTGCGAGCTGTGCTGCACATTGTGAATGGCCCCACAGTCTGCCGGGACCTGTGATGTGTCCCAGAAGACTGCGGGGGGGGAAGGGGGAGTGAACTTCTGCTCAGATCGCCAAGGCAATCCAACCAGAAGTGGTAACGGGTACCTGTCAAAAACATGTACCAGCTCACACCATCAAAAAAGTGCCAATTGTTAAGGGGAGGGAGGGAGGAGGATGCAATCAGGCGAAATTTCCCCCTTTGGCTGTTGTATGTACAGGTTACATGAAGGTGCAGGTCACATGTAGAAGGGGATTTCCTTATTTCAGTTTGCATACAGTATATGTTTACGCTTATTGTGATACCCATACCTACCCTCTGCAATGCCTTCTTGATTTATAAACCCACTTGACTGCAATATGCTAAGAGGATAGTAGTCACTGTTTGATCTGAACTTGCAGCATGCACCTGTCGCTGGCAGCTTCAGGTCTCAGATTAACAAATAATAACCAGTCAGTGTGACTCTCAATCATATGGTCACTATGAAAGTTAATAAAGGCGACTATATGCAAGGTATGGGTTTCCCAGCCTGCATATAGTACTGTGTCTTTCTTTCTGTGCACAGAAAAAGAAGTACAATGTGAGAAATAATAAAAATAATTGCAGTGTGTAAAAAGTATTAAAAAGTTTGGCAAAAAATGCTTTTGTTGTTCCACAGATATTTCCAATTTTTCCAATTATGTTAAAAAAACGGTTGTTCTAAAAGCTGAAGATTTTTTCTAACTTCATGCAGTCTATGCATGAATGTAAAAAACATTCGGTGTGCAGCTCCCCCCCTTATACTTACCTGAGCCCGATCTCGATCCAGTGATGTGCACAAGAGTCAAGGCTCTCTCATATCTCTCCCTCCTCATTGGCTCAGACACAGTAGCAAGAACAATTGACTCCCACTGCTGTCAATCACACAAAGTGAGGAGGCAACAGGGGGTGGGGCCGAGCCATGCTCTCTGTCTTATAGACACACATAAATGGCTCAGGAGTGAGCATGCACTAGTGCCCCCTAAGCAAGCAGCTTGCTCTGGGAGCACTTTGCAGGAGGAGATGGGGGACCCGAGAAGAGAAAGATTGGGGCTGTATGCAAAACCATTACACATAGCAGTTAAGTATGACATGTTTGGTATTTTTGAAACAAAACATCTGATCTTTTAGTATCACTTTAAAACTGGTCATACACAGGGTAAAACTCAAGGCATGGGTGACCTTGTCAGCACCCTGCCACCCACCTTCCTTTGATCTGAGAACTGAAAAAGCTGGGTGGAAAATTTTTGGCAATACAGAGTCTGTTGGCAATACAGAGTCTGCATTCTGTCAGATGCAGCCACTGTTCAGGTATCATGACAGCCACAGGTGCCAGCTGTCAGAATACAACAGCTGGCAGAGCAGATGTGTACATCTAGGCTTTTTAGTGTGGATTGGGGAATCAATAGATTTCTCTTGTTCATCCCACTTGCAGCTTTACTTTCACTTTTTGCCCTGACAATGGTTTCACTAGACAGGAAGTGAGGAAGAATCTGAAATAGGGACAGAGACAAAAAAAGCCCTTTCCCTACAATATTAAAGAAATGTCTTCTTCTGTCTTGGTTGCTTTTGGAGAGTTCCCCTCTCATCTTGTCACGTAAGATGATGTCAGCAGGACAGGGTAAATCTAACAGAGCTAAGATCAGTCAAAACCTGACATGGATCATAATTCTTCTCTACTCTATCCAAAACTAAATTAAAAAAAGTTTGGTTGGACCTACACTTTAACTGATGCATACTGAAGCTGCTCAATGTTCTGGCCATCTAGGCTTCAATGACCTTTGACTGCGGAGGGGTTAAAGTGCAACTCAATTTGGAGACTATATCTAGTCTGTTGCTTTGATGATTTTATTAACTGGACCAGTGTTGCTAGAATTGGTTGTCTCACAAAAAGTAACACTTCCAGTTCAAGTAACTGTACCATAAATCTGTTTCCACACACCAAAAGCTGTACAAACCATTGTTATTTTCCCTCCTGGGTAGCTGGGAAAACTTTCCGTTCTCCTGTGCTGACACAAACTTGTGCCAAATACATGCCTACAGGAGCATATAACTTGTGCTGCCAGAAATCTTCACCTTTATGATGTGGAGATCATAATCCATGAGACTGTGACGATACCAGAGCTAAGAGGCAACAACTAGCATGGCAGAAGTGCTATCACTTTTCCTGTGGACCTTCAGCTTTATCCTCGAAATTACTGCACAAAAGAAACTCTTGCGAAGTAAGATTTACAGAGTGTCTTGTTTTTTCAGCATTTCATAGCTAATCATATTGGTATAATTATTATGTTTAATATACTATTTGGAATAATTATATGCTGTATTTAATAGCACTATTTAACTATCTTTCTTTTCTTTTTTATATGGCTTCACTAGAAAAGTAATAAGGCGTTATATAAAATAACATTTAAAAATGTTTTATTAAAGTATGACAAAAGGCAAAACATTTATATAGCTTAGGAAAGAGTGGAGCAGAATTAGAAAACCTGTCAAGTTTTTACAGTGGCATCCGTTGGGGAGATTCATCCTCTCTGTTTGTTCTGTTTACCATTATCACAGATTGAAAAAAATCCTGAACTTTGGGATGTCCCCAGAACAGCAATAAAGGGAAAATTCTCCAATTGCAACACTAGTTCTGGTGACCCTATTGAGAACCAGAGATTTTCGCAACTTTAGAGAGATTTCCTCTCACTTTTGTTTTGGCTATGGAACAGGAAGTAAAGGGAAATCTACCCAGAGTGAAATAGATGGCAAAAAAAATAAACAGGGTTGTAACCCCCCTTGCTCTGTTCAAAGTGGAAAAAAAGTTTTGCATTTAGTTCTACTTTAATACTACAGTGTTTTAATATAAATACCTATTGGCTGCATTGCATCACGTAGAGAGTACCAAGATTCACAGTCAGTAGTTTGAAATGACAGTCAAACCAATGTTGGTATTTTGGCGATGTGTAGATATAGAGATCTGAATGAACTTTAATCTCTAATTATTATTGACAACTCAAGTATGAGATTTCACCACCCATGTTCCTGCATCTGCCTGTCCTGCCATGCTGTCTGATTATTTATGCGGCTCTCAGTTATGCTTTTTTTAATATTTGGATTCTATCTGTATTGCACAACTTCCTGTCATATCCAAATTCAAAAAGAAAATTATAAAAGAAAGAAAATGTGAATGTGACTGATTGTTATAGGGCCAAACACAAAGCTCAAACTTGAGATATATTATAATGTTTGTAAAGGCAAAACTTAGATTTAAATTTTTGGTAGAGTAAGATAATAGTCTCGCCTCCATCAAGTTTTTCTTGCTGTTTGAGTACCTGTAGAGAAGACTCATCCTTTTATTTGTACGGGTAATTCAAATTTCATTTTGATCCAGAGTTTAGTGTCACTTTAAACTAGTGGTGATTATGCTGTTGGTAAATGGTACAACTGCAATGAACAGTTCTGTATGTCCCACATTGAGTCTACTGTCAGCAACTATTGAAACTACTAATTAGTGATAAGCAAAGCCAGCAAAATTTGAGTTCTGCAAATTTTAGATTTCCAGTGAATCAGAATTTTTGGCCATTTGTAGAGGTAATATACAAGATATTGTAAAAATAACTAAAAATACCAAGTTATATCAGTAAATTACCATGAGGTATGTGTGACAGTGTTTTTTGGCCCTGAAATTGATAACGTTTCCTTTTAATGTTATCTTGGCTCATAGACAGAAGCAGCTCCCCAATCCATTATTATTGAAATCATATCAGTTAAAAGAATACTTTTTTCATTTAGTTTAGGAGGAGAAACATGCTGGCATCACAAGGAACTAGGCCTCCTTTGACTGGTGAAATTGGCCAACAGTTTGCAAAGGCTGTCCCTGTTTTCACTTATGTCACTGGCCAGTTTTTACAAAGCTGTATAATCTGAGAGCTGATTCTTTTAGGCCCCATTCACACTATGACATTTTGAATCTCGAGCAGATTCAGTGCAATCCTGCCTGCGATTTCTAAATGCTTTGCTAAAATAACAGATCGCACAACAGCCTGTTCAGGTGCCATTCATTTTAATGCCACCTAAAAACACAATGTGGTTCTGCTGAAATTGTTGCAAAATATATCGTGCTGCAATTGCGGCAAACTGCGATTGCATGACACTTGCACCAGAACCGCATATTTTGGTGCCATTAAAATTAATGTGTCCTGAACACGCTGTGGTGTGATTTGTTATTTTAGCAAAGCATTTTGAAATGGCCATAATTCTGCCCGCGATTTAAAACACCATAGTGTGAATGAGGCCTTAGGGGTCATTCACACCATGTGCAGAAACCTACATATATGTGCACCATTTAAAATGCAGGTCTGTGCAGGTTTTCTACTACAATGCTGGTGGGATGTGCAGTGCGATACAGAAAAATGTAGACGTATTGCATTGGATGGCACCAGGAGGTCACCGCAGTGCAGCGCCCCGTAAACTACTGAATAGAATGTATACTTTGTAAAGCAAAAAAAGTAAACAGAACATTGCTCCACTCCCTTGCTGCCCAGTAAAACCTACAGTAGCCTGCATGCTAAAACTGAGCTCAAGTACAAGTCCCTGCCCCGCTTCTCTTATGATAGGGCAACAACCCACCTATTGGTAGCCCCTTTACCTATAACATCTTGTGCTCATCTCCTTGCCAGAGACCTTCCCACAACATCCTTGGACATTAGCCTTTATATTCAAAATAAAGAAAGGTCCACACAAATGATTTAGTTTCCACGCTTTATTGATGTTCTTCAACAGATGGCAGTGACAAATCACATCACATGGACACACCATCTGGGGACTCATTACATCACTTTGCCAATAAGGCATATGGTGGATGTACCGTAGCAGTCATCATGTGAAAACTGCACATTACACATCACTCTTAAATTATCTTCCCTTTTGCATAGTCTCTCTCCTTCCCAGGTTCATTAGTACTCACTCAGAGCGCTCTGACTTGCAATATGCTGTATACATCCAGCTCTTGACTGCCTGCATGTAGTTCCAGGACAGTACGGGACTGTTGCAGCTGCTCCTCTAGCTCAGTAAAATTCTCTCAGGACCTTCAAGGGATTGGCACTCACTGCAGAGAACAATTGGCCTGGCCTAAAAGGCTCCTTTCAACCTCTTTGCCTCCACCAACTGTAAAGAGACAGGAAGACTATAGCTGACTCTTCTGGGTACCCAAATATCCCACCCTGACCTCCCTGACCTGTCCAGAACCTCGGTATAGCTTACTGCATCTGCATGCTGGTATCTGGCTGCCATGCCCTCTTGCCTAGGCTTCTCCCAAAATAAAGCATCCTCAATAGCTTTTGGGCTGCCAAAGTTACGCTGAAATCTGTCCCAAGCAGGCTGAAGATCTAAACAGGGTTGTCAATGTGAATAGTTTTGAATCTTTTGATACGTTCAGCAGATTGTGGACTTAAACACCTGATAAAAAGATCTAGTATTTCTGTAGTTGTGAAATCTAGTTCACGGATTGTGGTTTTGAAGGTGGATTTCCAGCCTCTGTAGTTTTCAGGTTTGCCATCAAACATTGCAAGACCTGTCTTGGTGAGCTCTTTGCAAAGCATATGTTTCACAAACTGTGACATGTTAGGTACTATGGCTGGTGTGCTGAAATGTAAGGACTTTGGAAGATATGGTGATGCAAAGGTGTTCATACATACAGTAACACTGGCTTAGAGTTGATTGTCATATTGGGTTGTAGCTGCAGGACAGTGTACTTTGTAGGAGATATTTGACTAGCCCCATGGTAAGGTGTATTGTCAGACATCCGCAGATCAGTGTCCACAGTTTGCTGGGATGCAAAAGCTTGGTGTACTAGGGGGATGAGTAGGCAGGGTGTCTTGAGAGGAGGTAGGCGCAACATACTGACCTTGGTTGAGGGATACAACTGGTATGACTGGTAGCTGATGTCTTCGGAGAGCACGTGAGGAATATGATTCATACAATGCAACTTATTCTCTGCTGCTGTTATGTCCTTCACTTTTGCTAGCAGCCAACTCTAGAAACTTTAACCTTGTCATGGCTGTAGTGTATCCAAATAAAATATGGAGTGCCGCTCTAAGGTGAGACAGAGATCTCCCCACCTGTTGCAGTGAAGAATGCTGGCATCAGTGCACCGTTCAGAGGTGTAGGAGCATTATCCAAGAGAAGAAAAGGCGCTACTAATCAACCTAGTGCCTTAGTATGTAGATAAATGTGGGCTCAGCCTGCACTGCTCCAGCCAGGGCCCCTGACATTTATCACCCCGCACCACCTCTGTGACCAAACCCTCGATGAGCAGGGTGATACATGTCAAGGGGCGTGGTTGAAGAGGCGCTGGATGAGGCCACATTCATCTACATACTAATGCACAGGGTTGATGAACAGCGCCTTTTCTTCTCTTTGATAATGGCTGTAGTGTGCTTGCATTGTTTCTCCAAAACTTCCATCTCTGCTTTCTTGGGTGCAGCCTCTGCATCCATCTGTTTTCTTGTGTGCAGCTTCTGTTTCCATCTCTGCTTTCATCGCTGCTTTCTTGCATGTAGCTCCTGCTACCACTTCTGCTTTCATCTCTGCTTCCTGGTGTGCATTTTTTGCTTCCATCCCTGCTTTCTTTTGGGCAAAGGTTGTGTGATTTTTAGCAGCTTCAGCATTGGTACAGTCCTTAATAAGTTGTTGGCTGGACGTGGAAGATTTTGATTGTAGAGACTTGGTGGATCTGGAGGAGTGACTCATAGATGCACAGTGATTAGAGTAAGATTCATGAAGTTGTTTGATTCTCACCTCTGCCTTTTTCTTTGTTTGCAGTACTAAACTCTCTCTCTAGATTAAGCTAATCAAATCCCTTTAATACTTCCTGTGACTTCTCAGTCTTCTACCACTTTAAACAAAGTGAATAAATTTAGGGTATAGTCTTTGATAACTCTCATAGGTAGCAATGAATTGTCTGAGACCCACCTCTAGTTGCCATACCTCCTAAAAAGGTTGAGAAAGTGATGACACACAATCAACTGTTTTATACCATAAGTGATCAACATTAAAGTGCAACCATATTGCATGTGAGCACAACAAATCAAAAACACTATTTAATTAATTTTAATATTCAAAGCAAACCCAATACATCCATGTCTCCAGGCTTTATTTTGCTAAAAAAAACTTTGAAAACCCCTCTAGCATTTATGGCTGTGGCCATCTTAAGTAAGGACAGATGATTCATGCAGCATCTACTTCTTGGAATCCATCTGTTCTTAGCTCAGGTATGCAGGCAGGAAAGTGTGCTTAGCTGAGAAAGCCCCTCCACCTCTCCTGAAAGACTCCTGGGATGTATGCCATAATTTGCCTGGGCATGGAAACCAGGAAGTAATTGAAGAAATATAAAAAAAAGTTTAAAACAAATATGATATACTTTTCTATCTATTTACTAATGATAGCAGAATAAGGATTAAAAATAGTCAATGTTGACTGAGAGAGCGAAGTTCCACTTTGCCCAATAGTTATTCTTTATCAGCCTCATAATTCTGTTGAACCTTGCAAGTTGGTTTAACCAAGCGTTTACCTTGTCTACTTAGTGCCTGATTTGAAAAGCATTCTGGTTCTTGCTGTGTTTCAGCCTCCACAGAACATTTTAAGTTTTCTGAGACATTGTAGTAAATTCACTAAAGGTTACCACATGTGATATGAAGGTAATGTGATACATTTTTCATAAATATCGCATGAGATAATAAAAAAAACAGAGATAAATAAGCATTTTGAACCACATCCAATTCACATGACATGTGAACCAAAAGGCTTTTCTATGGAGCCAGTTCACATATGTGCAGTCCGGCTGCAGTGCAATTTCAAAAAGAGTCTGGCACGATTTTCTGCCCAGTTCAGGTGTGATTTCCAATATCATACACTTTAACAATTTGCACCTGAATCACACCTGAACCACTGAATGAAGTTGCACCAGACAGGGCTTGAAATCATGTTGCAAACCAGCCCCGCACATATGTGAACCCAGTGTAAAGTTCACTAAAGTACACACACATTCATTATTTATCACTAGTAGGCAGTTGGTAATATAACAGTACAAAATAACAATGAGGGGAACTCTGCACTGGCCAGTAAATTGAAAGCGTACAATGTATAGTGTAGAAATGTTCTGCCCTGAGTTCAGGAATAAAGATAAATTGTAACCTTTCACCAGAGGGATTGAGTTCTGTAAATGAAAGCACACTAGAATGTTTTCACAGTTTGATAATATTTCTGTGTGCATTTAATTCTTCCTCTGGTGCAGTGTTAGCGTTCAAAAAAGAAAACTCGCAAAATATAAATATTTAACACTTTTGGTAAATAACGCATGTTTTTTAGTGAATTTACTACTTTTCAGATAAATACAGCATAAGTTATTTTAATGCGAAAAACCATGCAGTATTTATCTCTTAGTGAATTGACCTCTCTAAGAAATGTATCAATTGCTTAGTTCTGTGTCTAGAGTTTGTGAAGCACAGGCTGCTTTCTGTCTCTCTTGTTTGAGTAGGTATTATAAGCAAAAATCAGAATGGCATATAGTAATGCAGGCAGCTTCTACTATATATGGTACATGTACTATGCACAGCTGACTTATATAAAAGTTCTATTATGCAATCACTGTAGTATTGGTATTGTAGGCTGTACTATGCTGTGTCGTGATTCGTTTTCAGGCATGTACAGGCTTGTATGACAATAGCTTCACTGTCCTAAGCTGCTGTATATCCAGTTTTCGTATCATATCTCACAGTATATTCCAGAGCTATAGATGATTTTTATTTCATTTGACTAGGGCTGAATGATTTGACTGGAGCTATAAAACTTTTTTGACTGGAGCCTCTCCAATCTAAGCCCTGAAAGTGTAATCTCTATAACTGTTACAGCTGTGGCAAGATATCTGTAACTTTCAGTCGTAGAATTAGCAAACAGGGACTTGATCCAAATGACATCTTGCAGATTGTAGAATGCTTTAATCCAAACTTGTGCAGATCATGACAAATGAACATCAAGTAGGTCAAAAAAGTCATAGTATGTCTAGTTCCAGAAATTACATGTGCTTAGAACAGAAACTAAAGACACACTGAAAAAAGGGTGGGACTGGCTATACAGAATATTTCTTAGCTAAGGAGTGAGGAACAGACAACATTTTAAAGGCAAAAAAACAACAATGCATGTGTAACATAATACTTACAGTATATTATTGCATTAACCTTCACAGCTTGTAAAAATTATTTCATACCTATGATGTTTATATTCCTAATCAGTATTTAACCAGCCCTCCCCTGATTTCTCCATAGAGAAGGCTGAAAACTTAAGAATCCAAGCAAATTGGAAAATAATCCATTTTGCATTTCTATCCCTTTTAAAAGTGAAATGATTTTAAAGGATCTCTGTCATAGGAAACAAAGGCCAACACTGCACCAGGTAAAGAGTACAGGCAGTTAAAAGTGCCTGCATATACCTGCAGCAGCAGCAGCATCCCAAACCCCTCTGCCATGGCAGAATCATGGGCCATTCTGACAGGCAAAGGTATTTACAGGTTTTGTTGGAGTTTGCCACTATGCCCAAATCCCACACATTCCTAATGACCCATCACTATGATGCCTCACTGGCCAATAGGAACATGCAGGAGGCAAGAAGAGACAAAAAATATTGGCATTATTAGAACAGACTAAATTTTAGTAATGAAGGAAAGGTTTGGGAATCTGTTGCAGGTATGTGCAGTTATCTATATGTGCCTGCATGTTAGCAGGGCTACTGAGGGGCCAGTTGTCTAGCCTGAGCCAGTTCCATTGCTCAATGCAGAACCCACTCCTGTGTGTATGGATAGTGGATTCAAAACCCCACTACGTTATCCCCCTAGTCCCCTGCAGTACTAACTCCTCAGTTAAGCAAGTAGCTACTTATATTGCAAAACCATGCATCCTCTTTGTGGTTCCAGGCTAAGGCTGAGAGAGCCCAGCCATGCATCTGGGGTCCATGAGGCGCAGGGGTTCAGGTCACCAGACACACGTTCCATTTGAGGGGTCCTTTTCTCACTGCCAGGGGGGCAGACCTCTTCCCACTAGCCACCACCAGCTGCTGGCCTGTTCATGTTTACATCATTTACCTTGTTATTCAGGACCTTGACAGTATCACCAGTCCAGCATATTATAAGCATGTAATTTACATCATGGCTGCTTGTGGTCCCACTGTGTCCAGATCCAAATAACTTCGCCAGACCCTCTTCCATCCTCTTGAACTACCTCAATCTGTCTGGCTATCCCCTACTCTGGCAGTCTTTCGGTGATCCCTGAAAACCCCTCTCTTCAGGGAAGTCTATCACTTCTTTATCACTTCCATCAGCTCATCTCCCATAGTTATAACCTTTTGTACCAATTGCCCCACCAGATTAGATTGTAAGCTTGAATGAGCAGGACCCTCTTAATCCTCTTGTTTGTTATTGTATTATAACTCTATTGTCTCCCTTTATATTGTAAAGTGCTGCGCAAACTGTTGGTGCTATTTAAGTCCTGTATAATAATTTTAACAATAATGCTAACACTTATAAGTTCAGGAATCCCCTATGAATAATGACACATCCAACTAGATGCCAAACTCGACTTCCTTTCTTCAACCATGGAGCAATACAACTTCCAAATAATAGTAACATGGACAAGGCATTTTGCAAGCATTTCAAGTATCTCAATTAAGTCCTCATAGCTTGTGGTATATTTTTTATATCGCTGTTCCCTTTAGGTCAGTGGATTGTATCAAACATAGTAAAGCCCATGTCAGGGGAAGCCCATCTGGGAGAACCAAATAGTTCTACTACCTCATACCTAATTCTAATGTTTCTGTAATATACTCCCCTTTTTGGTCATCTCCAGTATGAATGTGCTTAAAGTTCAACATGAACAAAAGTATAGCATCTGAACTTTAGTGATGTTTGCTGAACCCAGCTCCACCCAGACCCAGGTATGTTCGGCTCTTCAGTAATCTCCACCCACAGAATATAAAACATGAACATAAATGATAAAATTTGACAGAAGAGGCAGAGTTACAGAGTCACTTCCTGCAAGGAGGGGTACAAATTAGTGGAAAAAAGTTAACCTCTTCCTATGTGTAGTTCCTAAATCAGCTTTAGTTTTTGTTCCCTATGACAGTCTTTTTGGGATTTGGGTGGAATATGGCAGACTAAGGCAGCCTATAGATGTGTATGGTTAAGTAATACATACAGCTGTGCATATGTATGTCTTAGGGTGCTTTCATACTCATGTGGTGTGATTTTCCTGTTCTGCAGGTACAGCTTAGTGCACCCACGGTTTTGGTGCAGGTTATCTGCATTTTTCCATAGACTTCAAATATTTCCTGCAACTTTGGTGTACTTTCAGAAAGTGCACCAAAACTGCAGAACATAATGGAAGTCCATGACAAAATGCAGCTGATCCACACCAAAACCACAGGCACACACCCACAGTGTGGGAAAACTGCACTGGGTCAGTGTGAAAGCACCCTTATATATTAACATCTACCTTCCATAGGTAATGACCCTCGTCCACCTGAGTGTTTTGCATGTATATTATATACTGTAAAGTAAACAGATGATTCAACAGGGAGAGTGAGAACCCTTCACTATAACCATAGCAGGTGTACAGACTCCAGACTTCAAGTAAAGAGATAACACCAATAGAATAGATACAAAGAACTGTAATGGTTTAAAGTGGTATTAAACCCAAATTCAAACATTTATTATACTGCAGCTTACCAGTTCTTAGATATGATGGCTGCGTTAGTTTTCTTTTTTAGTTTTTTTTTCCTTTATTTTTACCTGGTGATCTGGCCAGTAAGTCGGTTGTTTTTCAGATATACAAGTTCAATTGCAAATGTATCAGAGTGTTGAAACAAACCATTTGCCACTGACAGGGATGCAACGATAAGATTTTATTTACTCATGAAAAACCTTTATCACCAAAAAAAACAAAAACTGTTGCTGTAACTGATTTTGAAGTGTTGTCTAGAGTTTGGCTTCAATTTGTTAGCATGTATAAATCTGCTAGTCCATCTAACACTCCCCCCCCCCAAACTGACAATGCTGCTTTCCAAAGGTACCCCTGTGCTGCTTTATCTAAAGTTGGGGCACTGTAAGGCCCCTTTCATATGGGTTGGATTGGTTCACAGATCCCATATTGATCAAAGCAGAAAAGGTAGATGACACATCCATGTCCACTCAGTTTCTGCAGAGATGTTCGGCACTCACTCTGCTCTATGGACGTCCGGGAGTAAATGGACTCCACTGTCTGCTTAATCCTGACTACCCTTTAATCTGATCTGCTGTAAACAGAAGAGGACGTTTCCCTTATGTTTTTTTTATTGGACCAGATTGGTCCGTTTACACCCGCCTGTCCATAAGAATGCATGGACTGTACCTTCTGATCAGGTCTACCTGAAAAACTGACTGGGGGACCTGATGGGATCACCCATGTGTAAGGGGCCTGATACAGGTGGTGTGTAACTGGCCACATCACCAGGTGATACAGGAAACAAGAAAACTAATGCAGCCACCACATGTAATGATTAGTATGTTGCAATATAGTACATTTTTTGTTTGAAGTTTAAAGTGGTTGTAAAGCTAGAAGGTTTTTATTTAATAAAAACCTTCTGTGGTCTGCTCTTTCCTCAGCCCCCACCTTATACTTACCTGAGCCCGATCTCGATCCAATGATGTGCAAAGAACAGCAGCTCTCACGGCTCTCTCTGGCTGAGAGACAGCAACGGGAGCCATTGGCTCCCGCTTCTGTTAATCACAGACAGTGAGGAGAGGTGGGGGAGGGGATGAACCGAGCTCTGTGTGTCTTTGGACACACAGAGCGGGGCTTGGGAGCAAGCACGTGTGCCCCCATAGCAAATGGATTGCTATGGGGGCACTTAGTGGGGGGAGGAGCCAGGTGCACCAGCAGAGGACCCGAGAAGAGGAGGATTGGGGCTGCTCTGTGCAAAACCACTGCACAGAGCAGGTAAGTATAACATGTTTGTTATTTAAAAAAAAAAACTGTAGGTTTACAATCACAGGTTTAACATTCCAGTAACTAATACCTTTAGAAATATTAGTTTTAGATGCAATCAAACCTTCAATGATTCAATAATTTGTTTACAAAAGCCAAAAGACATTAAACAAAAAACTTTTAACTTGGAAAATTATGAAGTTTATTTTTAGTAGTTGCCTTCTTTGTAACCCAGTGCAAAGTTAAACATATTGCATTGTTCTCATGCAGTTTACAAGACAGAAGAATCAATAAGTTCCTGTAAAACATGGGGAAATCATCACTTTCAGACTTTTGATAACAGAGTTTACAACTTTCCTGGAACATGCAGCTATTATTTCATTCACCAGTGCCATACAGACTTCCCTGATTTCTCAGTTAAAACACGCAGACCTTTAGAAGAAGGTAATATTGTGTATTTTACTTCAGTGGTCAATGATGTCCGAATTGACGTTAGTCCAACTGGGATCACAGTAAATGACAAAGAGTAAGTGTAAAAAGGTTTCTGTAGTAATATTTTTTTAATTGAAAGTATTGGTCATGTAGAAATCTCAACTGATTTAAAGAGACCCTGTTACTTTATCCATTCAGGGCAAAGTGACAGTGTCTTTGTAAAGGCCTCCCTCAACACACTGATACCCATCCTCTATGCTGCACCTTTCACTGTCTCACCGATGCAAAAAAGCTTGTGCTTTTATGTACAGAGGTTGTGACCTTCTCTTGTGTGAAAGTGCTTGGGTTCAGTATTCTGAATAATAGGTGAATATAATGGTGAAAAGGTATTAATAGATCACTATCAAATTTATCAGCTGAAAATTCCACCCTATATTAATAAAGTGTATGACCAAAGAAACAGAAATAATCTGCGCTAGTAAATAAATACAAATAAATAGCCCAAAAAACAATTATAAATATAATCATGGATAAATAAATAAGTGTCCAAAAAAAGTCCAAAATTATATATAAAAATCAATAAAGTAAAAAAGTGAAGAAAATTGTAAATATAAGCATAGATAAATAAATAAATAAATAAATGTGTCCAAAAAATGTCCAAAATAATGTGTAAAAATCATAAATGTCCAAAGGTGAAGAAAAATGTGACAATCCACCACCATATAAACTAAATAAACTCACCAGAGCTGATTGCTGATGATAAATCAGCATGAAACGCTAATTGCTCTGGGAGCGATAGTCAGCAGGATGATGAGCCACTAGTAGATTGATCTCCAGGGGGTGATAATCTGCATAAGCCACCTCAAAAAAACAATGTAAAGGAAGCAATGATCTGTAATGGAATATACCACTAAAGACATCCACTTCTCCTAGACTCCACCATATCCATATCCAAAGGGTATTAGGCCAGCCACTCAGTACATGCGCCGTAGACCGCTGGGAAACGTAATGACGTCACATGGATCGAAACCCCGCCCTACGCATTTCGTCATCGACATACTCACCTTTTGAGTTAAGTGCGATGAGTGCATAATAAATGAAGTTATTTTAAAGGTACTGCACTATGAAGCTGTTGTTCTTTTCCGAGTGTCTGGCCTAATACCCTTTGGATATGGATATGGTGGAGTCTATTAGAAGTGGATGTCTTTAGTGGTATATTCGATTACAGATCATTGCTTCCTTTACATCGTTTTTTTGAGGTGGCTTCTGCAGATTATCACGCCCTGGAGATCAATCTACTAGTGGCTCATCATCCTGCTGACTATCAGAGCAATTAGCGTTTCATGCTGATTTATCATCAGCATTCAGCTCTGGTGAGTGTATTTAGTTTATATGGTGGTGGATTGTCACATTTTTCTTCACCTTTGGACTTTATTGATTTTTACACATTATTTTGGACATTTTTTTGGACACGTATTTATGTATTTATTTATCTATGCTTATATTTACATTTTTCTTCACTTTTTGACTTTATTGATTTTTATATATTATTTTGGACATTTTTTTGGACACTTATTTATTTATTTATCCATGCTTATATTTATAATTGTTTTTTGGGCTATTTATTTGTATTTATTTACTAGCGCAAATTATTTCTGTTTCTTCAGTATTCTGAATGCAGTCATATAGCAGAGGAGGTTGTCATCACTTCTCCTGGCCTCCAATACCAACCAACAATGGGCATTGTGCTGCTGGCTGCAAAGGAGCAATGGATGGTGGATGAATGCTGCCAAGGTGAGTATCAGTTGGTTGCACGGGTCTCCTTACACAGGCACTGTCACTTTCTTCTATTCTGGGCAAGGTTATGGTATCTATTTAAGCTTATATGTGACATATTTTGCATATTTAGTGCAAGACAATAGGTTTTCTTTAAAGCCCTGTGCGCCAGCAGTAAATAATCACCTTTCTTCACTCCCCACTGGTCTGTTCAGTCATTAGAAGGTATGAAAATACTTACTTCAAGCATATAATAGTGTAGGGATCACAGCATGTGACAGCACTTCTGCTTGATGATTGGCTTGTGGCTGTTACATGGGTGCTGGGAGACAATCAGCATTGGTCCTATGCTGAGAGGTTGTCCTACTGCACTGTGAACACATTGTGAATGCTTGCTCAGAACTGGAGCTATTCAGGAAACACTCAATGAATGCAAAGTGTTCTCTGTTTAGATAAGATGGAGAGGTGGAGCAGTGAGGTCCTGTGTTAATTAAGCAGTAGGCTAGCCACTTTGCATGGGATTAGGAAGCTAATGAAGGCTTCATTGGGAAATTCTTCTGGTGAAACTTTTAAATTTGACGAGATGAGATTTGACAGAATTCAACTGCCATTCTACAGAGACAAATTAACAAAAGAAGCTCAGTCTTCGACTCAGCCCCCTAGTCTCAGTCCCCCTAACTTCCATTCACCTCCGATCCCCAGCAGGCCCAGAGTTGGGTTTTAACATTTCATAACATATCATGAAAGATGAAATCTCATCTGATTGCTCTCAGTAACAACTCTACTTTTGCGTTCATCTACTTTTTGCAGTATAGATATAAATTTACATGTTAAATGAATTACCAGAAAGGGTGCATTCACCTTTATTTGCCCTCTTTTACAGATTCAATTCATTTATTAAAATGAAAGACATTGAAATTAAAGGCACATGTGAGTACTTTTCTATCATAGGAAATGGCATAACCATTACATGGAACTTGGGGGATTCTCTAACAGTGAGTTCACATTTATTTTTTCTTGTTATTTGTAAACACTTATAACTGTCATGTCATTAATTTCTAAGTGATATGCTTGTTTTCTTTTGCTCTTCCTTTATATATTCATAAATTAATTTCCGCAACTACTATTTGTAGGACGAGTGCCGTCCAACTCTGGTGCCTGTCCTATAGCAGCATCTAAGGCCTCCTTACTCACATATAAAGCTATTGTTGATGCTGCTTTACTAAAATTTGAAGAAAGTAAAAGTAGACTTGCTGCCCACTTTAGGGTCCTTTGACACCAGCGTTAAGTTTATTTTCATCAGTTCAGTCCAGGTTTTTCTAAACAAAAAAAAAGGATCAGTTTACATCAGTTTTTCATCAGTTTACTTCAATTTTTTAATCAGTGTCTCGTCCATTTCTCAACAGTTTTTACATCAGTTTTTTACATCCTTTACCAATGCAAAAACAGATGCAAAAATGGACCATATGTCCATGTACATACGTTTTTTGATCATTCCGTTTCTTTTTATGGAAGAAAAATAGAGTTTTCTTCCATTCAAAAAAACAGATGTTAACGGATGCAGACATTAACGAATGGAAACAGATTATCATCCGTTTACATCTGCTAGTCCATAGAAATACATGGGTGTCCGTTTTTCTGCCCGTGTGAAAGGACCAATAGAAACCAAACAGATTTCACCTCCTGTTTACTGGATGCAGATTGGGAAAACCTGCTTTATGTCTAGAACAGCATGCTTGTTATCATTGATATCCTTACATTGCTTTGCTTAATAAATGAAGTATACAGCAGCTGGTTTCTTTGTATAACTACAAACATATCCTGAAGTGATCTCTTTCCAATAAATTCCTATGCTAAAAAAGAAGGCTTGCAGAACAAAAATAAAAGAAGCCCAAGATCTAAATGCCTACGTTTTGCAGTGGATGTCAGGCACTTGAGGATTACCAGTATCAGGGTATGGTCAGATAAGGCAGTTTTTACCTGATGATTTTTCAAATTGATGGGATAGGTTCAAAGCAATGAGAAAAAGGAGAGAAGCGCCTCTAAGTGCAATAAGTCTTTTAATTCAAGTCTAAATGTATAAACACTCACATGTGTGAAGTAATCATAAGCATAAAAACCGTGGTTAACAATAGTTAACGGTGGGGTGGTAACCCGGGTGAAGAGCCGTCATCTTACTGCGATGTGGGGAGGTCAGCTCTCGGCTGGAACAGCGTGGTGGCTGGAGGGGGAACAGCGGTGAGGCCGGCCTGCATGCACGTCCTCCCTCAGAGCCGGATGGAACGCACGCTGGAACGTAGCGGCGGCGTGGCCGTGATGACGTCAGATCCCAGGGTGCACTACAACGCGTTTCGGAGCATGCACTGGCTGTGGAAGGCGAAAGTGCACTCCTTTTTAAAGCAGGCTCTGAGGGAGGACGTGCATGCAGGCCGGCCTCACCGCTGTTCCCCCTCCAGCCACCACGCTGTTCCAGCCGAGAGCTGACCTCCCCACATCGCAGAGAGATGACGGCTCTTCACCCGGGTTACCACCCCACCGTTAACTATTGTTAACCATGTTTTTTATGCTTATGATTACTTCACACATGTGAGTGTTTCTACATTTAGACTTGAATTAAAAGACTTATTGCACTTAGAGGCGCTTCTCTCCTTTTTCTCATCTACAGAAGTTGCTACAGCTTATTTGGAAGCCTTGCCCTCAGTGCCACACGGAATCCTACGCTCTTCATACAGTAGCCACTAATACCACCATCACCCCATACTACCATTTCCCAGGACTTTGCAGTGTTTGCGCTGTTACAACCCTTCCTCATTTTTTCTGAATCATTAGGTTCAAAGCAATTGCTAGCATGGAGGGTACAAATTCACAGTAAGACAGAGGTTAGTCTGCGTAGGGAAAGTTTCCTGCCCACCTGCCCATGTTAATCTGTTTAATATTTGTTGCCTTGACTTTGTTATAATTTCACTGAAGTATGGTGAGGTCTTAAAGTCTTCGAAGATACTTCTCATAGTCAAGTGGGAAAAAGGTTGGGTATCCACCTCAAGTACGGTGCCTCTTAATCAGTTGAAGTTTTGGTAACCTGTGGTCTAGAGTGTTACAGGCAGTAACACTCTGAAAAAATTGTAGTAGTATAATGCTGTTGAGGAATTGGGGTTGTGTGGGGACCAAATAAATGGTTGCATAATCTAGCTTCCTTTTCGTTAAGTTGCCTTCAACGACTTTAGATTACATTTTGGTTCAGTTGTTATTGCCGATTTTTTTCCATTACTTTGTTAATAGGCTGCTATGGCCATTCAACTCCAAAAGTTGTCTAGTTATTCAGTATATAAATTAGTATTCAATATGTAAATTGTGTATTTGAAGAAAAGTGTGATAGGTCTTATTTATCTGCACACCATAGTCATGAATTCACTTGCAAGGAAAGACACCTAGGAACAATGAGACTTATCTTTTACCCTCTCCACTGTTTGCCATCCATTTAACTAATCCTAGCAACATTTAGGCTACATTCCCATGGGCAACTAGTGCACACAAAGTGCGTCTAGCAACTATCACTTACTGGGAGGACAGCCACTGATCGAAGCGTCTGCCACCAGCCTATCATCGAAGTGTACAGGACACTGCGGATACAGCTAGCCACTCATAGGTGTCAGAAACAGCTGCAGGAAATAGCAGATTCCTGTCGCTGTTATTCGCACCGGCACTAGTCACCCGTGCAAATGTAGCCTTATTGTGAGCAAATTCTATTTTTTTTAAGTAAGTAAAAGGTATTCTCTTGATTTTTTGCACAAGGCAAATTTAAATTTGGTGCAGGGTAGGGAAATAATCATATCAGTTTATTCATTTATTTTGCTGTATGTGTCCTATGTGTATACTTGAATTTTAGTTACTGTCCCAGAGGCACAAAAGTAAGTGCAAGGAAATCCCCTCTTAGTTTTCAGAAGAACAGGTTTACGCATTGGGTAATTTCCCCTCACCTCCTGTTCCAGTGAAATCTGTAAAATTTTGGATTTCCCATTAATTTGTGTCCTGTCCTGACAATGGTCATAGCGTAGGGTTGCCACTTCATCCCTTTAAAACCGAACGCATAGTAATTACACAGGTTCTGAGGTTAATTTAATGCAGATAAGGCACTAAGTGAGTAAGTTTAATTACCACCTTAATTAGCCACAGAACTTGTGTAATTAATGTGTTCAGTTTTAAAGGGATGAGGTGGCAACCCTATCATAGTGACAGATAAAGATGAATCTCTCCAAAGGGGACACAGTAAAATCATGACATAAAGTACTAAAGAATAATAAAAGTCAGTGCTAGAAAATTTGGTGTCTAGGCAGCTAGCATTAAGGTTAATGGCGCTGCATTTTTTGTATTTGTAATGTACTAAAGGACATATATACTATTGTAATCAGGGACGGACTGACAACTCATGGGGCCACCCGGCAATAGGGGATCATGGGGCCCCTGTGTCCCTGCCCAAACTCAAAAAAGCCTATGAAAAAGGTACCAGGGGCATCTCATGGGGCCCCCTACTGACCCCAGGCCCTCGGGCAGTGCCCGAGTTTCCAAATGGTCAGTCTGCCCCTGATTGTAATACATAACTGCCTGGGCCATTAAAACATCAACCCTCAAAATATTTTTCCATGAGCATACAAACTTTTCAGTTGAAACATTATAATAGAACTTCAGGGATAATTACCATTACAAAAAGAGTGATTAGGAAATATATTATAACATACATTTGAATAGACAATATATGCACATAACCATGACAACAAAAATCACAATGGGGTGCATGAATTCAACAATTTTACCCACTTGACCTCCAGAAGATTTTACCCCCTTCATGACCAGGCCTTTTTTTGCTATATTGCACTGTGCTACTTTGACTAACAATTGCACGGTCATGCAACACTGTACTCATATAAAATTCATATAATTTTGTTTCACACAATTAGAGCTTTATTTTGGTGGTATTTGATCACTGATTTTTTTTATTTTTTGTGCAATAAACGAAAAAGACAGAAATACAAAAATACAGAAAAACAATATTTTTTTACTTGTTATAAAACCTATCTGATGAAAAAATACATAAAGTTTCTTTATAAATTTAGACCAAAATGTATTCTGCTACATACCTTTGGTAAAATAAATCCCAATTTTAATTGGTTTGTGTGAAAGTTATAGCATCTACAAATAACGGTATATATACTGGATTTTTTTTTGTTGTACTAGTAATGGCAGTGATCAGCAACTTATAGAGCGACTGTAATAGAGCAGCGGGCAATCTGACACTAACTGACACTGAGTGGGAACTGAATAACTGACATTGACATCACTAGTGACACTAATACAGTGATTAGTGCTAATAATATGCATTGTTACTGTACTAATGACACTGGCTAGGAAGGGGTTGACTTCTGGCGCAATCAAAGGGTTAACAGTGTGCTTAGCACCTGTTACTGTGTTAACTAGAGGATGCGGCAGTTTTTATTCCGTGCCTTGCAGGGAGACAAAAACTGGCACATCCCCGCTGTCATCAGAGAGATCTGTGCTGTTTACCAACACAGAACTCTCTCCTGTCATCTGCTATGCTGATTTGGCACAGTCGGGTGGGTAGGTACATACACCCCCTTCCTGGAAAGAAACGATCATGTATATATACCTGATTCTGTGCCCGCACTCTAGCAATAAAACTACAGTGTGAGTTTGGCAAGCGGTTATAGAACCTTGTGGAATAAAATAAAGATGTAATGACCTGTTCTCCTGATAGCCCAAATTTGACCCAAATTCTTTGGGCAACATTCACCCTATTTTAAAGCAAGATTAATGTCTATCGCCTAACATTACGTCAGTGAAACTTACATTCTCTGACATTTGCCAACATCTGTTCTTCAAAAAAGAGTGCCCTCACTGTAACATTTGCCCTATTTAAAATGGTGAATGTTACCTTTGCTGCACATTGACCTGATATTGCTTACAACTGTTTATAAATAAAATGCACCTGTTTTCAACAGAAAATGAAATGATTGCCTATAGAGAGTGATAAACCCTTTCAATACAGGTGCAGTACCTTTAAAGTTTGCTTTTTATATTTTTTAAAAGGTTACATAACCGCTTAAAATGCAGGCTTTAGGCAAAGACTGTGTCCTTTCCAGATTTTTGCTGTACCAGTAATCATATGCATACTGCTATTTAACAGTGGTGAATAGACAAGAAAAATTGGTGAGGCGCTAAGGCAAATAACACTAATCCCACATATCATATAAAATATAATATATATACATAAACAGATGATTATATATAGTCATGCATAAAACCTCTAACATAACCCCCAACTGGGGCACGTGAATAGATGCTAGTGATGGTGACACAAAACACCATGCAAAGGAATGTAAAATTCCTACAAGTGACAGAGGTGCATAAATTACAGTCCACTACACACAAAGACTGTGATCCTTGAACAAGCGTGAAAGTGCCACTGGTGTCACTGGTGTCACAATCCAGAAATGGTAAGAGTGCCTCCTCACCTCCCCGCACTGACCACAAGGGCCAATACGCCTTTGCACCTTATAGGTGTAATCCTCGAGTGCCAGCCGGTAAGGTCCACACTGGATGCTACCTCAGACGCTGTAATCCCAAATGCCAACTCCAGCTGCTATATAGTGGTGGTATTAGACCACCAGATGATGCTCAGAGACATAAGAAGAGACTTGCCATAGCGTGATACCGCAATATTTATTGATAAGATTGTAAACAAATAGAATGCCCACTCACATGTCCATAATAAGAATACAGCCTTAAAATGATCCTCCTGTATCCTCGTGCTATGGGTGTACCCGGAGTCCCAATATGGCGCGTGCGTCGGAAGTGACGTCACCGCGTACCGGAAGTGTCGTCAGGGCGTACCAACGCGTTGCGTCACGAATACCACGTGACTTCATCAGGGTGCGTCATGAATACCACGTGACTGATGAAGTCACGTGGTATTCGTGACGCAACGCGTTGGTACGCCCTGACGACACTTCCGGTACGCGGTGACGTCACTTCCGACGCACGCGCCATATTGGGACTCCGGGTACACCCATAGCACGAGGATACAGGAGGATCATTTTAAGGCTGTATTCTTATTATGGACATGTGAGTGGGCATTCTATTTGTTTACAATCTTATCAATAAATATTGCGGTATCACGCTATGGCAAGTCTCTTCTTATGTCTCTGAGCATCATCTGGTGGTCTAATACCACCACTATATAGCAGCTGGAGTTGGCATTTGGGATTACAGCGTCTGAGGTAGCATCCAGTGTGGACCTTACCGGCTGGCACTCGAGGATTACACCTATAAGGTGCAAAGGCGTATTGGCCCTTGTGGTCAGTGCGGGGAGGTGAGGAGGCACTCTTACCATTTCTGGATTGTGACACCAGTGACACCAGTGGCACTTTCACGCTTGTTCTAGGATCACAGTCTTTGTGTGTAGTGGACTGTAATTTATGCACCTCTGTCACTTGTAGGAATTTTACATTCCTTTGCATGGTGTTTTGTGTCACCATCACTAGCATCTATTCACGTGCCCCAGTTGGGGGTTATGTTAGAGGTTTTATGCATGACTATATATAATCATCTGTTTATGATGTATATATATTATATTTTATATGATATGTGGGATTAGTGTTATTTGCCTTAGCGCCACACCAATTTTTCTTGTCTATATACGTACTTTTTGGTTTAAAGGAGGGTGTTGGCAGCTTAGTGTAGGTTTTTCTTCATCTGAAGCGCAGGAGGTATTAATATTTTTAAACAGTGGTGAATGTCACCTTTGCTGCACATTGACCTTATATTGCTTACAACTGTTCATAAATAAAATCAATGATTGCCTATGGAGAGTGCTGAACCCTTTACAATACAGGTGTAGCACTTTTAAGATTAGGTTTTTTTATTTTTGTTTGACAGGTTACATAACAGCCTAAAATGCAGGCTTTAGGTGTTAAGGCTTAGCCTGATCCAGATTTTTGCTGTATCAAAAAAATCCATGTGCACGCAGCTCATCCTCTTTCTTGGTTGTCACCTTTGAGAACAATAACACACAGAAGTGCTTGATGTACAGTGTCTATGAAATTTTTCCAACAGCAATTCATCAGTACATGACCTGGAACTGAGCAAAGCTAAGGAGAGGTTCAGCATGAGTGGGGCTTGCAGACGAGGAGATGTATATAGTAGGGTTGTGTGTATATTTATGAAATTATGATTGGGGCTTACCTGATTGGAAGTAAAAGAGAGAGGGTCTCCAGTATGATGAAAGGAGGATGGACTTGTTGGGATTCAGTCGGAGCTCGTGGCAGCACTGGTGAGGTTTCTCCTGCCCTGTTTCCCTTGACCTGTTTGGTTGGTGTTTTTTGTTTGTGTTGGTCCCGGTTGTGTTCTTTGTGTTTGTCTTGCCTTTTTTGGGTTCTTTCTGTTTTTTATTTTTTTTTTTTTCTGTCTTGCTGTCTTTGTGTTTATGTCCTCGCAGCTGGCAGGGGTCACTGGGCCTTTGAAGGCAGTGCTGGAGTAACATTTTAGAGGATTATGGGTTGGGCCCATTGTAGGTATGGGTGTCTCTTCCCAACTATAAGGTTACATTAGTCATTTTGTAGTTAATGAGCTGTATCTGGGACTATGTAACTGTAGCATTGCCCCCGGGGGCGGTGTAGTAGCAGCTGGGGGCCTTCTCACTGGGTGGCAGATACAGCCAGGTTATTTACTGTGATTATCAGTGCCTTCAAAGACCTTGAACCTAGTTAGGATCATTACTGTTCGGTTAACACATTGATTGTACTTGATGCGTTGATTATATAATAGTTATGTTAAATAAATGGGCTGCTATGGCTGTTTTGACACCATAAAATGGGGAGTTGTGCGGTTATTTCAGGTGAGGGGAAGGTTGGGGGTGGTTTTCTTTATTTAGGTGGTTAGTTAAGTGGTTAGCCTAGATATTCTGCATGTCCCCCAGTCATGACCCAATCCACGTAAAACTGTTGAATAACAGTTGCTCCCTTTTCTTGAGTAGTAATATGGCAATGCCGATGTTGGCTACACATCTCAATATTGTTTTTTGTGAATAATTATGTTACATGCATTTCCTGTTTAGGTGGAACTCAACAATCGGTACAGGAATTCTACATGTGGTATGTGTGGCAACTTTGATGGGGATCTCTCCAATGATCTCCAGATTAATGGTTAGTCATATAATTAATCTCTAGTGTACCTGTCTTGATCTAATGTTATGGATTTGTAATATTGCTCAATGTTAGTATTAGTTTTGGTTTGGCCTCATGAATGAAAACTGTTCTAAAAGATACATGAGAGTATAAAAAATACAGTGAGCGCTCCAATGGTCAGCAGCTGAACATTCAAGGAAAACACATAAAAGTCCCAAAAATATATATATAAAGAAAATGCAGCGCTGTGTGATGTTGCTATATTGCGGGCAGATATAAATAATAAATTAAACCAAAGCAAATGAATAAATGAATAAATAAATCAATAAATAAATAAATCACAGTCCAGTAATGGTGCTCGCTGATTCCCAGTGCAAAAGTTAGAAATGTGCACTAACCAGAAACGTATTAATAATACGCATGTGTATATGATATCATGGAGATTCCCCTCTCTTTTCTGGTCTGGTAATGGGCAGGAGCTGAAGATAGTAGAGATGAAGCGCCCTCGTGTGGCGAAATGGAGGTCCAGCAAGTCACAGAAATCCTTACAGAAGTGTGTGAAGTTCAAAATTCCTCAGTACCAGGGCCAATGATGGCTAATTGCCGAAGTGAGCCTCTGGTTGTTGAGAGCACCCGCTGGCCAGCCCTGGTACTGCGGGCCACAAGGCAGCCTTTTCAGCTTCTGCAGACCCAGATTGATCCCTGCACCAGCCTTTGAGAGGAGGAATTTTCCACTTCACACACTTCTGTAAGGATTTCTGTGACCTGCTGGACCTCCATTTCGCCACACGAGGCGCATTTCTAACTTTTGCACTGGGAATCAGCGAGCACCATTACTTCTTTATATATATGTTCTAAAAGATAATTTTATGTTTTCCATGGCAACTAGACAGCTCACACCTCTCGTATTTCTACAGGGTAAAATGTAAGGAAGAATCCATATCTGGACACTTTTACATTAGGAAACCATTCATATATGATACCTGTTCTGTATGGTTTAATGTAATTTTAAAACTTTGCAGATTAAAAAAAAAAATCTTCCTTCCTCTGTTTCGCTTTTTTTCTTTTTTCCCTTCTACCTTTCTCTCCTCCACTTTATTCTTTTGTCTTCTCCTCTACTAATACCTTCTCTGTCCTCTCCTGCTCATCTCTCTCCACACTTCACCTCTCCTTTTCACTTTTCTTCTTGCTCCTCTATACTTCTCCCCTCTTTTCCAATTCTGTTTTCTCCGCTCTCTACCATGCTAATCCTCCCCTCTATCTATAGCTTTCTTTTTCTCACCTCTCTCTTTTTCTCTTCTCCCTAATCTCCTCTCTACATCTCTCCTTTGCCATCTCTTTTTCCTCTCTCAAGGTTTTATGTTTTTATGTTTGATCCATAGGAATCAATGTCTCTAACATAATGTATGGAAGCAGTCATAAGGCCAGTATACAAGAACATGACTGCCAAGATGTTATAGATAACAACTTTGAAGAAAAAAAAAAATGTGAGCAGCAGGTTAGTGTGATGGAGCAGATCCTATTATATACCATTATCAAAACATAATCACTAGTACTTCCAAATAGAATAAATAGAAGTACCAAGTATGGGGCTATTAAATGAAATACGATATTAATTAATGGATATAAAATTGTATCCGTTTGTCAAAAATTCAGTATAAACTACTTTACTTTGCCAGAAAGCGCATGTGCCTAACCTGAAAACTATTTGCCCTGCCCTTTCCTGTTCCAAGTTGTTCATAGTTGAGCAGAACTGGTAGTGTGGTCTAATTATTCATCATGTGATGATACAAAGACACAACTGTTCCACCAAAATTTCCCAATTATTGTCAAGGTCCTACCTTTTCCCTGAGGTTATGTTACTCCATGTGCTGGCGTCCATCTTGGATTCTGCTGTGCATGGTGGGAATCCTTTTATGCCTTCAGGTCTCTGTGGTCCATCCCCCAGAGGGGTGTGGTTGATGACATATAAGCCTGTGGCCCGCACATGCTCTTTGCACTTGTGTCTTGTGTCTTGGTGTTGCTATTACTCTGTTCTGACTCTCGTGACTCTCCTGGTATCTGATTTGGCTTGTGACTTGACTATTCTTTGTATTCTCCTTTGATCTGACCCTCTGTTGCTGAACCCGGCTCGTGACCTGTGATTCTCGTCTGCTGTCCTGTACTGTTTTGTCCTGTTGTTGTTGACCCAGCTTGTCTGACTACTCTTTTGTCTCTTCCACCAGCTGCACGCCATTGGCGGCGGCCATTACCGCAGCTGAGGTGTCTCGGGGTCCGCGACCTGGTTCCTGGCTGCGTCAAGTTCATCCCCACCATCAGGGGCACTGGTGAAGGGCAGCCTGGGACTTAGACTCCGTGCCCTGAGGGACTTCGGTCTGTGGGTGGTGGTTGTCGTCAGCCAGTGCGTTACATTGTTAGGCCTGCCTGTCCGTTCCTCAGCCCCTGCCCTGACAATTATATTGTTAAGTATGCATACAATGGACAGATTGTGCTCTTTTCCAGTTTAAAAGGGAAAGATGAAACCTCTGTCACAAATTTCCAATCTGCTGGTTAATTTTCATAATGGACCTCAAGCTTCAGTCACATGCCGAATGAAGCTCATATTAGTTTTACAACTTGGGAACTTTATATATTGCATCGCTTTCCATAGTTTTTCTATTTGCTTATATTTTTATACATTGGTAGTGGCACAGCTTGATTTTGCAATAATCATCATTTACTGCTTTGCAATACTGAAGTTTATATATTTCTCTTTGTGTGTTTTGTCTAGTTTTCTACAATTATTCAATTACAGGATGTCATTTGGAGTGAGAACTAGATACAGCTCCTACTTTGGTTTCATCTTCATTTATACAAATCATCTATGTGACGGTTTTCATCAGGGCAATCCCTTTACACGCCATTCTTTAGAAATTAGTATTTTCAGAAAAATAAAACATTTTTGCCAGAGTTTTTTTACTCAACAGCAAGAGAAGACATTGCTAATTCTTTGTCATTTTTAGCCTCTATTTCCAAAGTTACCCTGTTTATCCAGTGATTAGATGCATTTTTGCTTTCCTTTATAAATGTGCTTGGAGTTATTTTTTTTTATTATTGCATTAGTTAACAAATGTTTTCTTTTACTATAGAGGAATCAGTGTGCTGATATAATGTCGAGTATGGGGGACTGCAAATACAAGCTGAACTCTTATCAGGATTTTCTGAATACCTGCAAAGTCGACTTGTGTCATTGTACTTCTAAAAATAAAACACAGTGTCTGTGTAGCAACCTGAACCAGTTTTCTAAAGACTGCATAAAAGCAAAGGGGCATCCTGGAAACTGGCGGCGTTCAGATTTCTGCCGTAAGAATTGTTTGTTTTCTTAAATTTTGGAGGTGAATTTAAAAAAATTAAATAAATGCCCAATTTGGTAGTTCGGGGGCCTATGTGTGTTTGGAAAGGTCTTTAGCTTTTGGTTGGATCTTTAGCTTTAAGCAGGGGTGTCAAACTGGCGGCCCTCCAGCTGTTGCAAAACTACACGTCCCATCATGCCTCTGCTTTTGGGAGTCATGTTTGTAACTGTCAATCTTGCACTGCCTCATGGGACTTGTGGTTTGCTAACATCTGGAGGGCCGCCAGTTTGACACCCGTGGGTTTAAGTATCTAATAATAATCTACTAACCAAACTGCATTTTTGAGTCCACTCCCTTCACCTTGATGAAGTGACCCATACATGTCTTTCTGGCACATCATACAACCCTGGAGATTGTTTTGTGTGTGTTGTCTGATTTCAGTGAGAACAAGAGGTCTCCCACTAAACACAAAAAACAGCCTTCTTCCCTATGCTGTACTTCTGTGCACTGTATATTTCACCCATTCTCCCAAAAACATGACAATGAAGAGATTTGCATTTGCTGCCCTTATTCTTAAAAATGTAATTTGCCCGGCTGTGTCTGGCATCAATGCTTTTTTGAGTTACATACCTGGAACAAGCATCCTGGAAATGAGTGCCAGAACAGTTTCAGAATTCTTTATATCTATACTTGTTTTAAGTCAAAGACTGAAGAAACCAGTGCATCAGCAATGGTAGCCTCCAGGATTCTCTAATGACACTTTTAAGAGATGCTTATGTACCAAAGTATTGTCCATAAAGTAATTTTCTAATGCATGAAATTTCTTGCTTTTTTGGACCTAATGCAAGTCTGAATGAGCATTAATCAAAATGAGCATGTTATAAATGTGATGTTCTCTTCAGCGTTGAAAGCATGCTAAAGCAAATGCCTTAGTATTAATACTCATGCATAAAACTTCAACATATTTCCATGATCACTTGTTCTCTTTCTCTTTTAGCTGTATACTGTCCTGCATCCATGGAATTTTCTGAGTGTGTTTCTCGTTGTCCTGACACTTGTTCTAACCCAGCTGCCAATAAATTGTGCATTGATGATTGTGAAGAGGGATGTACGTGTCCTCAAGGTAACATTTGAACTTATAATATCTGCTATGTTAGATAGTTTTCTGTTACCTCTTTGTTATTTTGGCTCTGGTAGTGTTTGGTGTAGAACCTGGAGCTGTTGGCTCAGATAAATATGGATCCACAGGAGTTACAGGTTAGGGTTTAGGTTAAGATTAGGGTTAAAATGGCCACATATGCACAGATGTGATCAGGGGCGGACTGACAACTCATGGGGCCCCCGGGCAATAAGGGATCATAGGGCCCCTGTGTCCTTGCCCAAACTCAAAAAAGCCTATGAAAAAGGTACCAGGGGCATCTCATGGGGCCCCCTACTGACCCCGGGCCCTCGGGTAGTGCCCGAGTTTCCAAATGGTCAGTCCTCCCCTGGATGTGATTGTTAATGAACTTCCCCAAGTTTTGCTCAGCAGGGGTTTGGCACACTTCAAAGAAGTAAAGATGCCAAACCCAACCTCCATTTAAATCAATGAGTCTGTCCAAATCTGTCAAAATAAAAATGCCCATTTTCTGGGCTAATAGGCAAAAGGATGTCAACAAATATTATTGGAGCTGGGCACTGCCCTGGAGAACATGTACCAATGCAAAAAACATTTTATAAAATCAATTCATCCAGCAGCAGTGATTTTTTTAAATGTTTAAAGTAGAAATTAAAAACGTCCAATACACTTAAATAACATGCTTGGGGGATGTCCTAATTCTGCTTGCGAAGGGATGCATCTCTGTGATGTACAGAAAATGGTGCAGCAGCACTGATATTTACAGAGGAAAAAAGCTTAAACATTGGCAGAAAATGACTTTGACTGCTGTCATTGCACAGTGAAGATGTCAGAATCTAATGAAACACATAGGGGCATGGTCTGAGTGCGGTGACATCATCATGTAAGGTGGATTGTGCCGATTGATGCTGGATACCAGCTAAAATATTTTCAAAGCACTATAATCTTTTTAATATGTGAGTGCATTTGCGAGTTTTAAAAAAACATAGTTTTACTGGTTTTTACACTATTGTGGGCTTGTTTGTCTTTCATATCTATGCATTCTGCCAATACTTAGGAGAGGAGTCGTTTGGAGTGTATGCACATGCTGACAATAACTACTCATTTTTAGAGGGTCAGGGTGTTTTGGTAATAGTTTACCTATATTTGAGCACAGTGGAATGGTGGAAAATTTTATGACAGAGGGGTGTGTACTGCAATACAGGGTTTTCACTGTCATTACACAGCACTATTGCATTGGAGTCTGGGGACTTTCTTTTTGCACTGAAGGAAGAAGGGTGTAAACTTCAGTGCATGTGCATCGCAACAAGGGGTTCGCACTGTTATTATGTTGGTTATGTGTTATAGAAGACACTGGTAGTGATAGCAGAATTCAGACTTTACTTGTGTGGCTTAAGTTACAAACATATAGAGCACATTTCTCAGCAGACATATATTACAGCAGACATTAATTGCTGAAGAGATGATAGAGAGGAGGAAAGTATCAGCATGTTTTACACATACACAACTAGTAACCTTTAGTGTACAGTGCCATCTACTGGTCAAGTGATATTACCACAGAATACTGTATATAGTATATTATAGTACATGCTGTTGTATTCCCAACATATTACACAAGACTTTTTATTAAAGTTTTGTAACTTTCTGCTTGCACTGAATTTATTTGTGTGTTAAAAAGACATGTACACTTTATTTCATGTTTGCTGTTATTTTGTTTCAGTGTTTTTTATTTATATGTTCATTGCTATGTTTTTCATGATATGTAAATCACAAATTTTTCACATGCATTTAGCTCTGCCTCTAGTGAAGCTTTTGAATTTTATATTTGTTTTACCAAAACATTAGGCTAGCAGCTTTGTCCCTTATATGTCAGAGGTGTTGTGTGGTCTTTTTTGTTATATTTTAATTACCCCTACCCATTCCCTCCCCTCCAAAAAAATAAATACACTCTGGAAATAAAGACATCCAAATGCCTGACAAGTGCTTTATCAAAAAATTAAACCTCTCAAAAATTCATTGTCAATCACAAAGTCCGCTGCTGCCGACTTGCCGAATCCCCCCCCCCCCCCCGCCCCCCCAACAACCCTCCACAAACAACCAATCCCCGATGGCATCACTAGCCAAATGACAGCTCCCCGAGCAGTTATCAGCTGTATAAGGGAAGGGGTGGGGATAGAGTTGTTATTACCGAAATATGATCATGTGGCCATTTTTAGGCCATTTTCTTAGGTGGCTGGGAATTTCTGGCCATGTAAGTGAATAGACTGGGTGACTTCAGTGACTGGTAAAGACAGGGTGGCTGCTTCCTTAAAAATCATTGACAGCATTTCCAAATATGGCTGTGTGGCAAAAATTAAGGTAATGACATAAGCTGTCCAAATCTTCCTGGCCCTATGTGAAAAAGTAGACCTTAACTGAGGAAAGTGAGGCCTGCAGCTCTTTAGATACTGTTCGGGGTTCTTTTATGATCTCATAGATATGTCATCATTGTACATTTGGAGTAATTTTGGTAGGCCGCCACTCCTAGGAAGGTTCACCACTGTTCCAAGTTTTCTCCATTTGTGGGTAATGTCTCCCACTGTGGTTTTCTGGAGTCCCAAAGCCAAAGAAATGGCCTTGTAACCCTTTCCAGACCAATACATGTCAATTACTTTGTTTCTCCTCTGTTCTTGAATTTCTTTAGAACATGGCATGATGCATTGCTTTTTTAAATCTTTTAGCGTGCTTCACTTTGTCAGATAGCTTCTATTTAAGAGATTTCTTGCTTCAACATGCCTGGCTTTAATCAGGCCTGAGTGTGGCAATTGAAATTTAATTAAAATTTGGTTTATCACAGTTCATTCATGATTTAGCAAGATGGGGACAATTACTTTTGTTTGATGATCTGAATCATTTAAGTGTGACAAATATGCAAATAAACTCCCCCAAAAAATCAGTTAAGGGGCAAATACGTTTTCACAGCACTGTATCTATCTACACTATATTGCTAAAAGTATGGGGATGCCTGCCTTTACAAGCACATGAACTTTAATGGCATCCCAGTCTTAGTCTGTAGGGTTCAATGTTGAGTTGGCCCACCCTTTGCAGCTATAACAGCTTCAACTCTTCTGAGAAGTCTGTCCACAAGTTTTAGGAGTGTGTCTATGGGAATGTTTGACCATTTTTTCAGAAGCACATTTGTGAGGTCAGGCACCGATGTCGGATGAGAAGGCCTGGCTCGCAATCTCTACTCTAATTCATTCCAAAGGTGTTCCATCTGGTTGAGATCAGGACTCTATGCAGGCCAGTCAAGTTCCTCCACCCCAAACTCGATCATCCATGTCTTTATGGACCTTGCTTTCTGCACTGATGCGCAGTCATGCTGGAAGGGGCCATCCCTAAACTGTTCCCACAAAATTGGGAGCATGAAGTTGTCCAAAATGTCTTGGTATGCTGACGTCTTAAGAGTTCCCTTCACTGGAACTAAGGGGCCAAGCCCAACCCCTGAAAAACAACCCCACACCATAAACCCCCCTCCACCAAACTTTACACTTGGCAAGATCTCCTGGCAACTGCCAAACCCAGACACGTCCATCGGATTGCCAGACAGAGAAGCATGATTCGTCACTCCAGAGAATGCATCTCCAATGCTCTAGAATCCAGTGGCGGCATGCTTTACACCACTGCATCTGACACTTTGCATTGCACTTGGTGATGTAAGGCTTGGAGGCAGCTACACGGCCATGGAAACCCATTCCATGAAGCTCTCTACGCACTGTTGTGCTAATCTAAAGACCACATGAAGTTTGGAAGTCTTTAGCTATTGACTCTGCAGACAGTTGGTGAGTTCTGCACACTGTGCGCTTCAGCATGTGCTGACCACGCTCTGCCATTTTACGTGGCCTACCACTTCGTGGCTGAGTTGATGTTGTTCCCAGTTGCTTCCACTTTGTTCCAATACCACTAACAGTTGACCGTGGAATATTTAGTAGCAAGGAAATTTCCCAATTGGACTTATTACACAGGTGGCAACCTATCACGCTACCACGCTTGAATTCGCTGATCTCCTGAGAGCAACTCATTCTTTCACAAATGTTTGTAAAAGCAGTCTGCCTGCCTCGGTGCTTAATTCATACACCTGTGGCCATGGAGGTGATTGGAATACCTGGGCGCAGTAGGGATTTGGGGATAGGGATTTGTACTAGCAGGCTGAATTTCTGTTAGGAAGGGGGATTTGGGGGGAAGGTTAGTGCTTGAATTTTTTTGGGGGGGGATTTTTTGCTGAAACATAATTCTCATATATTTTAGGGTGGGGGTGCCGTTTGGCATCTTTGCGCTGGGCACTAGATGACCTTGTCCCAGTACTAAATATAATGTATCTTCTATTGAGAGCACACAGCAACAAGTTGTCAAGCTGGGTAGTGCCTTCAGCAAGATGATTAAATACCAGAGTTCATGTATTCATGAGTTCATGTATTCATGGGATTAAAAATGATGAAAAAGCAGATATCCAGGAGGCAGCAGGATCATCTCCTGGACTCCTGCCACTAGCTGCTCTACAATGCAATCTTCTGTAAAATGCTTTTCAGAGTGCAGTTGACACTGCTGTCCTTGGCAAAAGAGTCCTAAAAGGTCCTAGACAGTTGTACTCCAGTGTCAGGGAGATCATCAGCAGATATGATAGTCATTTTGACAGTTCACTTTTCCATGGACATGTCTTCAAAGGAAGCTAATTTTAATGTTATTTTTACTTTTGTTTTATATCAGGTACCGTCCTTGATGATGTGAACCAACACAAGGTCTGCATTGACCAACGGCTCTGCCCCTGTGTTCATAATAACAAAATTTACCAGCCTGGAGATTCTTACACTGCTGGCTGCCTGAAATGGTACTGTGCATATACTTTTTGTTGGTGGATTGGGGAATATCCTAGGGTATGCCAAAAACTAAGCAGCTATGCACCATGCATATTATCTACAAAGTATCTTATCAATTATCAATGTTTGTCTATGTTTTTGACTACATTTCTGACCTCGTTTTAAAAATGATAGCTGCCTGTTTCTGGCCTCACTTTCTAAGTAACTAACTTTGGACAAGCATATAGTAAGGCAAGTCAGAGTAAAGTCAGATTTCTTAATCTCCATACGTATTTAAGGTGTTGATTTGCTAAAGGCATAAAGACTGTGCACTTTGCAAAGGAAAAAACAGCCAGTTTGCCTTTAGTAAACCACCCCAAATCAGAAAGTAATAAATCCTCTGAATAATGAACAGACAACTATAATTTTTAGAAAAAGAGATCAGCATTGGCAGCTAGACGTGCAGAACGAAAAAAATTGTTTTGTTTTGATTCATTATTTACATAGTTACATAAGTTATAATCCTATACCCACAGTTGATCCAGAGGAAGGCAAAAAAACCAGCAAAGCACGATCCAATTTTCTCCTTTAGGGAAAACAATTCCTTCCTGATTCCCCAAGAGGCAATCAGATATTCCTTGGATCAACTTTACCTATAAATGTTAGTATCCAGTTATATTCTGTGTATCTAGGAAAGAATCCAGGCCTTTTTTACAGCAATCCACTGAGCTGACCAGAACCAACTCTTGAGGGAGTCTATTCCACATTTTCACAGCTCTCACTGTGAAGAAACCTTTCTATGTTATTTACAATAATTTTATTTCAATAAATTTGTTTAATTTGTTTACTTCTTTTTTGGAAATCGTTTAGTTTTGTTTAGTTTTCAAATGCAATTCAAATTTGATTCTAATTCAATTCAGCCGAACTTGAATTGGCATTTGAATTCTGATTTATTCTATTTGAAATTTGAATTTCGGCAGATGGTAATATTCTTTCTGTTCTATTGTTTTCCTATTCTATTTGTTTCTATTCTATTCTCTTTTTTTTATTCGTTTTTATTCTTTTTTTTCTAGCCTATTCAAATTCAAATTTATCAAATTTATTCTATTCGAAATTTGAATTTTGGAAGATGGTTATATTCTTTCTCTATTCTATTCTATTCTGTTCTATTCTATTTGAATTTATTCTATTCAAAATTTGAATTTGAGAAGATGGTTATATTATTTTTATTTTATTCTACAGGTTTTTTCTATTCTGTTCTATTCTAATCTATTTGCTTATTTTATATTACTTTCTAATCTATTTGAATTCAGATTTATTCTATTCAAAATTTTAATTTCGGAAGATGATTATATTCTTTCTTTTGTTTTTTCTATTCTATTGTATTCAAATTTATTTTATTCAAAATTCGAATTTTGGAAGAAGGTTATATTCATTCTATTCTATAGTTTTTTCTATTCTATTCTTTTATTTTCTATTCTTTTCTATTCTATTCTTTTCTAATCTATTCAAATTTATTCTATTCAAAATTCAAATTTTGGAAGACAGATATATTCTGTTTTTTTCTATTCTATTAGAATTTATTCTATTCAAAATTCGAATTTTGGAAGACAGTTATATTCTGTTTTATTGTTTTTTTTCTATTCTATTCTATTCTATTCTATTCCAATCTATTATATTCAAATGTATACTATTCAAAATTACAATTTTGGAAGACAGTTTAGTCTTTCTATTTTATTCTATTCTATTGTTTTTTTTCTATTCTAATCTATTCTATTCTTTTATATTCTATTCTATTATTTTATATTGTATTATATTATATTTTATTCTAATGTTTTTCTTTTCTATTCTACTCTTTTATTGTCTATTCTACTCTTTTCAATTCTAATCTATTCTATTCTTTTATGTTCTGTTCTATGCTATTCTTTTCTATTCTGTTCCTTTCTATTGTAATCTATTCTATTCCAATTCAAATTTATTCTCTTCAAAATTTGAATTTCAGAAGACAGTTATTTTTTTTATTTTATTCTAATCTATTGGCTTTTCTATTCTATTATTTTAAATTTTATTCTATTCTGTTATAATCTATTCTATTCGAATTGTCAGAAATTCATTTGTTATTTTGGATTCATTACTAATGTAATTCGGAAATTCAGAGACATCCGAATGTCTGAATAACTAAAAGTTTGTCCGCATTAGAATTTGGAATTAAACAAACACACATGTCTATTGACAGTCCTCGTTTATCCAATATCCTTCTTCCTAGAATGGTCTTTTATAGTGACCATACAGGTTACCATCTAATCGTACAATTTATAAATATTATTATTATACAGGATTTATATAGCGCCAACAGTTTGCTCAGCGCTTTACAATATAAAGGGAGACAATAAAACAATGATACAGTTCAATATAAGAGGGTTAGGAGGGCCCTGCTCCTTGGAGTTTACAATCTAAGAATAATCTACCTAGTTTGGTTAAAAAGGTACAAACCAAAAATACCTCACAATCAAAACATATGAAAATAGCCCAAGACAAAGAATCATCCGAATTTCGATCAGCATTTGGCCATCCTTGGTAGAAGGAAGAAGATGGAAAACTCTTGTTGATCAGCGGCTGCAGAAAATTGGCCACCTCGTTTGTGTGGATAGAGGAAACTATTGTTGTTCAGCTCAGTGGCTGAACAAAAAAACCCGAAAAAACTAGTCATCTATTTCCAGCTTTCCAGTCTTTAAGTCCAGTGAAACATTTCCATCGTATACAATTACTGCTTTGAAACAATAACCAATTGTCAGACTACGCTGGATACTATCTTAACCCACATTTATTACAATTTCTGTACAAATATATATATATATATATATATTTATTATTATTATTATACAGGATTTACAGTATATAGCGCCAATAGATTGCTCAGCGCTTTACAATATAAGACAATACAGCAACAATACAGTTCAATACAAGAAGGATAGGAGGTCCCTGCTCTTTGGAGCTTACAATCTAGGAGGGAGGGGCTGATGGTACAAAAGGTAGTAACTGTGGGGGATGGACCGGTAGGAGGAGTAGGCAATTCCATTATTAGCTGAGTACAGGATAGGCTTCCCTGAAGAGATAGGTTTTCAGAGATCGCCTAAAAGTGAGCAGAGTAGGCCATAGTCTGATACATTGGAGTAGAAAGTTCCAGAGGATGGGGGGAGCTCTGGAGAAGTCCTGGAGACGAGCATGGGCGGTGGAGACAAGGGAGCTAGAGAGCAGGAGGTTTTGCGAGGAGCAGAGAGTATGGTTTGGATGATATTTGGAGACAAGATTGGTGATGTAATTTGGGGCAGAGTTATAAATGGCTTTATATGTTATTGTTAATGTTTTGAATTTTATCGGTTGGGCAATGGGAAGCCAGTGGAGGGATTGGCAGAGAGGGGTGGCAGATACAGAACGGTTAGAAAGGTGGATGAGTCTGGCAGCAGCATTCATGATAGACTGAAGAGGGGATAGCCTGCGATGAGGTAGGCCAATGAGGAGGGAGTTACAATAGTTATATATATATATATATATATATATATATATATATATATATATATATTTAAGGTGTTTTTCTAACCAAAACCTTTTTTTTATTTTTTGATAATGTAGGAAAGGGTTAAAGCCTCTGTGGTATTTTTTAATGCAGTCTCTGTTTGTGCCTGCTAAAGAGATTCAGCCTCTCTAGTTTTACTAGTGACCATTGTCACTAAAACAGAAAGCGATGCGGAATCCAAAATGTCACTGTTCTCACCAAAAATCTGGTGCCATGGAAATGGGGACATCTGTTCCAGTGACAACTTTAAACAACTTTCCATTCACTTCTTGTGTTGTGCATATGAAAATCTCCGCAATGGCTCACAAATGCACAGAAAAACCCTGATACTGATAGGCGCTCTAAGAATTCTCTACTTTATACAAAACAAAAAAAAAGAAAAAAAAGCTTCTTCTACTTGTACATTTAAAAATCACTTGTTGTAAATAGTTCTCCCCTTGATGGCAGCAGATCTCGACTGTTACATGAGGCTAATGTACTGGAGTGGTAATCTAACAATGAGCACAGCTACATGAAAATGGCATAGCTACAGAATTTAGTAATATGAGTGGTTGGGCAGCACAGTGGCTAAATGGTTAGCACTTCTGCCTGGCAGTACTAGGGTCGTTGGTTTGAATCCCAGCCACAGCACCACCTCCTGGAGTTTGCATGTTCTCCCTGTGTCTGTGTGGGTTTCCTCTGGGTACTCTGGTTTCCTCTAACACTCCAAAAACATGCTGGTAGGTGAATTGAATCTTGTCTAAATTGGCCCTAGTATGTGTATGTATGAATGTAAGTTAGTGACCTTAGATTGTATGCCCCTTGAGGGCTAGGGAGTGATGTAAATGCACAATATATATGTGTAAAGTGATGCATAAATTGATGGTGCTATATAAGTACCTGAAATAAATAAATACATAGTCCATTAAACTATCTGCTGTAACTGATCAGCATATATAAATACATCAGTGGTTCATATAGTGAACTTGGTGTAGAGTTATTCACCACAGAGGACAAGGGGGCACTCTTTACATCTGGAGGAAAAGGCACTTAATCTCTAAATACAGAAAGGTTTCTTCACAGTGAGAGATGTGGAATAGACCCCCTCAAGAGTTGGTTTTGGCCAGCTCAGTGGATTGCTTTAAAAAAAGGCCTGGATTCTTTCCTAGATACACAGAATATAACTGGTTACTATTTATAGGTACAGTTGATCCAGGAACTAGCCGATTGCCTCTTGGGGGATCAAGAAGGAATTTTTTTCCCCTGCAGAAGCAAATTGAATCACGCTTTGCTGGGTTTTTTGCCTTCCTCTGGATCAACTGTGGGTGTAAGATTATAACTTTTTTTTATGGTTGAACTGGAAGGACTTTTTTCAGCCAGACTAACTATGTTACTATGTAAAACTGGTATGCACAGCCATTTACAAGCCTATTTTAACAGAACTGTCCAAACAATATACCTTCTGATCAATACCAACCCTCATAAACTTCTAGATCAGGGGTCTCCAAACTACAGCCCACACACCATATCCAGACGACTACAAGATTTTATCCAGCTTGCAGCTTAATGACAAAGGAGGCTGCTAATGGTCGCTTTATAACCCCCCCCCATGTAACTGGGGACTTCGATGAGGACCTGACCTGACACAAGGGGGACTCTGATAGTGACCCTTATGTAAGAAGGACTCTGATAGAGAAGTTGATGTAAGAGGAGACTCTGATTGTGATACATATGTGGGGGGAGCTGTGATAGGGATTTTTCATCCTAAGAATATTTGTAAAATATTGTATATGATGTGGCCCTCATATGGAAAAGTTTGATGACCCCTCTCCTAGATCATGAGGAAAGACTGAACTCAAAAACACAAAAACTGCCTAGGTAATCCTTGCTGCCTAAGTAATCCTGTGATGTAGTATCAACCTGTTCAAGATTCAAGCAAATATTTATTGAGTTTTGATTTGTGTGTACACAGTTATAAAACAATAAAGATGCCATATTGCATCTGTGTTGTAACTTAATGTTATGTTTTTCTAATTAAGATTCAATTTCCCTTAAAGAGGAACTTTACCCGTAACAACTTGATAAAAAATATGTTATCTAGCAATGAACATACATTCCACATTAATAATTATGCTACCAAAATCTAGTGTGTGCCATAAATTACCTCCAGCATTGTTACTGATCCTTTGTGCTGGAGGCTGCCATTATTTCTGAAGCCCAGAGCCCCCGAGCAGAAGTAAATCTTTAGGATGTCAGCAGATCAGCCTCTAGTGGCTCTGATTTTTGGCACAGTGCTGAAAACAGAGAGCAGCTGAGCATGTGCAGAGCAGGGTGAAACAGCATATTACTGGATTTTAAACAGTATAGGCATGTATTTTTAATGTTTTACATAGCTATACCTTCAAAAAGGGCAAGCCTGAAGTGATCTAGCAGGACTTAATTCTCTGACTAAAGTTCTGCTTTAAAGAGGAATTTCACCCAGGCTTGTGACAATTAAAAGTTAGCAGCTACAAATACTTACCAGGCCTTGAAGTTCAAAGCTCTCTTCCCACAGCCAATTCTTCTTAGAGCTTCAGATTTCCTGTGCTGCCATCTTGGGTTTGGGAGCCAACTGTCACTTCCTGATGACTCACAACTGGCTCCCTACGTGCTTAAGATCCAAGGACACAGTTAGACAGGTAGACTCCTGGGATGTATGATGTTATCCCAGATGCAGATGGGGATGGGGGGGTTTGGTCAGAGGCAATGTCATTCTTGTCTTGCAGAAGATTGAGGAAGTGGGAATGGGTACCCTCAAAGGTAGTCACTTCCTGACAAAAAAACCTGCAATTTATTTAGAGGCTGGGGGGAGGGAGAGGATAAGGGTACCTTTCAGTTTTAGGCAAACGTCTGCCCTAAGTTAATGAAAAGATATACAGTAGATATACAATTCCCTCCTATAGAATATGTAATCAAGCTCCAAATTTCATATATGCTTTAGATTGCACATTGCATTTCTGAGAAAATGTAGTAGCTTAAGATAATCCCGTGCCTTGTCTATGAATAGCAAATTTCCAGATTTGTTTTAATGTCTGCCACCATACCCCCGCAGCACATAGTCATCTATACTTACTCCACTCAGTTCAGGCACTGGAAGTGAGGACAGGAAGCCCTGTGTAAGCTCCAAGTCATTCTACTCAAAGCTTACACAGTGCTGAGGATTCTTCACTTGCCCTCTTGTGACAGTTCTGGGCCAATCACCAAGCACCAGTGCTAATACATGAGAGGAAGCGGGTATTTTCTTTGATGAGGGAGAATTAAAATGTGTTCAATGTTGATTAATGGTCTTTATAATAATTCACTATTTCTATGATGACCTATGGTCAATACAGGCTAGGTGCTCACAGCTGCATCCCAGCTGCCCATCTTCAGAATCTAAAAGAATCTTTTTTGCTTTTAGCGCTTGTATTTTGGGTCAGTGGACTTGTTCTCAAATTGCCTGCTCTGGAAGCTGTACTCTGAAAGGAGGAGCTCACATACACACATATGATGAAAAAAAATACACATTCCACGGCAACTGTCAGTATTTAATTTCCAAGGTAAGAAAGCATGCCATCTGAACTTTAAAATGCTTATATTATGCCTTCCCTGGTTGTTCAATTCTCACCTGATCAACATGCTAATGATTTATTTTTTAATCCACTTCACCCTTCATACCTGTTCACCCCATATGGACCAGAGCAATTTTTTCATTTCTGCTATGGACCTGTTTATTGGGCAATAACTTTGTCATTACTTATCCTATTCCTGCTGGCCGTACTCATATATGTAGCCTCTCGGCGGGTAGGATTTAGCACAGAGAGGCCTCCTATATGCATTCCAAATGTAAACATTTTTGTGCTTAGAGTGCTCCCTGCATGCTCTCAGCACAGTTACCGGCGGGTACCAGAGTGCTCCTTTGCGATCAGGAGCTTTGCGATCATGTGACAACTATGACTGCTAATCACATGATTGGAATGCTTGCCTCAGCCTCCAGGCATTTAGAACTTCTTAAAGGGCCTGGAGGAAGGACGAAGGGGTGAAGACAAAAAGGTAACACATATATTGTTTTTAAAGTACAAACAAGGCTTTCTTTTCTTGATATTGTCTTTTTTCTTTTTTTTCATAATCCTTAGACAATAAAATGCAACAAAACTAAATAAAACACACTTTTGTTTTTGTGAGCAGTGTTAGTTTAACAATAAATAGTGTTACTGCGCAGAAAATGTGTGCATTTTATTCTGTAATTTCTCCTGTTTTAAATGATACTAAACTTATTATTCTGGTACAAAGCATTGCAAAGTTATTTACAAATGAAACAAAATGTTTTTTTTCAATGTTGTACTTTTTTTAATGGGAAATGTGTAAATTTCCATTAATTGTGTAAAAATATTAATAAAAAAATTTAATAGTTAAAAAAAAATCAGGTAAATAAGAGTTGAAACGACAAGGAAAATAGGGAAAATATTAAGGGCTGATTAGAGTAAACTAAGGGGTAATAAGGAGTTAAACAGAAAAACCTTTTTTCTGGTACCTGTCAGGTTGCTTTAACTGACATCATTTACTGGTTCATTGCTTTGATCTACAGATCAATGAACAGAAAGATATAAAAGAAACAAAATATTATGTTATATATTATATTCACCTCAGAACAAGTGTTACCGTAAACACTGATTCAGCCTGCTTTTTTGACAGCTTTGGTTGCCGACACCTTCTCTGAGTATATAGAATTGTCAGCTTTGCTTAATCACAGGGGATAATTACTGTATATAGGGAGGGGGGTCCCAGAAAAAGGGCAGAAATACAGGACGTGCTACACACGTCCCGTGTACCATGATGTTTTTGGGTATGTGCAGCATGCCCAATGCTTGGAACTAGTTAAATAAAACCCTTTCTGTTTTTATTACATAATGTAGACCCAGTGATATCAACACTGGGTCTCAGTTTCTCTATGTAATGCAAGTAGATCATGTCTGGTAAGAGCGGTCCTGTACATATCTTCCTGAAAACATCACCACACCCTGCCTCAGTCCCTATGCAAGCAGTGGCCTGGCTTGGGAGGAGTTTTGCAATTATCAAAATGCTGTAACCTGTGGATGTCAACCCTGAGGAATAGGTGTTCCTAGGCAATCTACATTTATATGCAGACATTTGTATGCAGACTGCCCTAAGTAATGCCCGCATATGATGCTAAGCCTCCATGACTGAAACAATTTCAAGCGAAATGTCACCCCAAAGGGGAAGTTCCACTTTATGTCCTCCTCTCCACCTCCTCTAGCATTTTGGGGCATTTTTTTTGGGGGGGGGGGTACCTAGTTTTGGTAGGTACCCGTTCCCACTTCCAGTTGGTTTGCCTAAGCAATTTCACCAGAAATTCAGCACCCTCCCTCCCTACCTGCAACCTCTTGGACACGTCATAGCTCCCATGAAGCTGTGGGACAATTCACACAAAGCAGAAGGGGCTCGCAGATGCTGTGGGAACCAGTGGGAAGTCAGGTCATTCTTTGTGGCTTTGCAGCTGGCTTCCCATCCCAAAGACCAGTGAAGAACTGCCCTGGATGAGGACAGCGATGGATCCTTGGACAGGTAAATGTCCTTTTATTAAAAGTCAGCAGTTACAGTATTTTTTTAATTTTTTTGCAAGCACCCTGAAGATCCTTTTTAAATGTAATGCTGATTATCCTTAAGCCAGGAAATGAGGCAGGATCTATTTGACTTGCTCTAGTTTCTAATGCATACTGTGAGAAAATCACAATGTGTAGCAAAATAAGAGTAAGTTATTTCCATGTGTTCCCAGTTATGCTCATAACTTAATATAGGCGAAAGCTTCAATACAGCCAGCTTTCTGATCAGGGAAACAGGAAAATAGCCTATATAAAATGTAAGAAATGGCAAATGTGTAAAAATGTAAAGTGATATATTTTACACCAGTTATCTGTAATGTAATAAAGAACAATTACCTGTTGTTCAAAGGACATTATCTGTTTTGTTTGTTGCACAATGCTGGCTCTAGCTGCTCAGATATGCATTGTAAAAATTACAGCCTCTTGCCTGTACCCCGTTTGCTCTTTAAGGGTCTGTTCCAGGGGCCGACTGACCATTTGGAAACTCGGGCACTGCCCGAGGGCCCGGGGTCAGTAGGGGGCCCCATGAGATGCCTCTGGTACCTTTTTCATAGGCTTTCTTGAGTTTGGGCAAGGACCCAGGTGCCCCATGATCCCCTATTGCCCGGGGGCCCCATGAGTTGTCAGTCTGCCCCTGCTTTGGACTGATAATATTGGTCCAATTGGGAGCATACTTTTTATTCATTAATTTTGTTTTTCCTTCCTTTGTTTTCCTTCAGGATGACCTCTAGTGTTTTCATTTGTAATAGCAGTCTACAAGCAGTTTTCATCTGACTTCACTGACTCTTAAAATGGTGGTGACGTGTGATGTCATGATGCTGCGTGCATCATGATGTGTGTGTGTTGTGACATCATCCAACACAGCGCATGCATAGAAGTATGTTAGTCTCTAAACAATGCTGAAAAACATGGCTGCATTAGGAAATACACTCCTGCCCAGGGGCGGACTGACAACTCATGGGGCCCACGGGCAATAGGAGACCATAGGGGCCCTATGTCCTTGACCAAACTCAAAAAAGCCTATGAAAAAGATACCAGGGGCATCTCATGGGGCCCCCTACTGACCCCGGGTTTCCAAATGGTCAGTCCGCCCCTGCTCCTGCCATAGCCTTTATACATTCAGTAGCTGATCTGTATTGCTGAATTGTATCTGTTCCTCTTAAAACCAAAGCTAGACTTAAGGCAAGAATGACCAATGAGAAAATAAAAGTTGCAAGATAGAAAGACAACTTCCCTAGGCATAAGGCAAGCCTGGCTTGATAAAGATCTGTTATCTGACTTTGCCTGTACCCTGCTATCCCTGTAATAGCATTTTACAGCTTTTCCTTATTTAAGCATGGGCTGTGGTCCCCCTGATTTCCCAAACCCTCCAAACCCCATTCTATTCCCTTACTTTTACCTATCCCCTCACTTGGAGGGGCACTTGTACATGGTCTTTTATGTTATCAATTAATATCAAGGTGTATGTCACATGTATACTTGCTGAAGATGAAGCCTTTATGCACAATACAACCTAGTGTTTCGCAATACCAGTATTTCCTATGGAAATTTCATAACAGCAACCCAATACACATTCCAAATAAATCTTTATCTTATCTCTGTGAAGCAATAATATTCAAAGGTATAATCCTAGTTATTATTGTACCCTGTCTTTTAATTTTGTTAAATCTACAATAAAGCTATTGAACAAGTAAAACATCATTACTATCAAACCTCTGTTTTACATGTACTGTTTCAAAATCTTGCCTAGGATGCAAGCCCAGTGCTCTCTTGTTAGCAGGAAAGCCTTAGACCCAAAAGTACAATAAACAGAACTTGTGCATTATAAATGAAAGAATAAAATTAACTGACACATTTCCAGAAATAAACTAAACAAATCCCTGACAGATGTTACAATTCTTCATTTATGCTTATTTTAAAAAAACACATAACAAACATGAATATACTTCCATGTGGATGTCTCATCAAGATAATCTCTCACTACAATAAATGATGGTACAAGTCACTGAATACTGTACATACAGTGGTAATCCACTGTGGCAGTAAAGACGTGGTCCAAAGGAGGTGTGCGGACCAATGGATGTTTACAGTCCTCCACTTAACAATGCTTGTGCAGGACCCCACTCAAACGCCCTCACACTTTAAACATAAATTGCCACTTGAAATAACAGGATACAAGATAATAATATGTGTAGCTTGAGAATCCAATGTTATAGCATACGGGACAGAATTTGGTCAAAGTTGCCAAGTTGTCCCCCACAGCACTAGGGGGGGCAACTTTGAACACATTTTTTGCAGCATAAGGCAACTAGACCACATGGTCTTAAAGACAGTTTAAGCTTTGCCCCATTCTTGCTTTCTGAATGTTGGGAACATGTGCTTTAATCTTGGAGGTCACACTACATTTTTAAAACTCAAAAATACACTATATGATCATAAGTTTGTGGACACCTGCTGTAGAAATTAATTCATCATAAAACAGACGTCTGTATCTTTTCATATCTTTCAAAATGACAGCAAAGTCATTGAGAAGTAATTTTAACTTAGCGTGTGTATGAAGCTTTGGAAAACAGGTGTTAAAGATGAACCATGGTATATTCATGTCTAAGAGGTCAGCAGGTCATAAGCTTCTCTTAAGAATAGAAACTGGAATGTAAAAAGATATTGGTATGTAGTAAAGCAAAGAAAGGATATGTCTTTCATGAAGAAAATCATGTCTAATCCATAATATAGTTAGTTGGATAATTATTTCATATAATCAATTTATTAGTTAGGAATAGTGTGTGATAAGTTTAGTATCAATTATTGTTGGTTATATGCATTTATGTGATCATTGTCCTTTCTAAAGATATGTGAAGCCATTGTATCAGATAACAGTATCATGTATTTCTGTCGTCTAAGAGGTTTGCAAATAACATCATACTAAGTATAAGTTTAGAAGGCTTACATATATGGACACTAAGAGTATAAGTTTAGAAGAAGTACAAAAAAGGGTTTACTCATTTAGCTCACACTGAATTAGGAAATAACTGTTTAGTGGGTTGTTCTGGTAAAATATATATAAGATGTGCCTTAGAGATAGAGAGACACATACACTCACTCACACTCATACATCAAGACATTATACAGCTGACACGCACTGACATTTCTTAAGGCCTGCAAAGCCTTGATACACCTGTTGTCTTCCTTGCCAAGACTGAAACACTTGTCATAGAACAGGCAAGAGATTAGACATTTCTCCAAAGCTTATTTCTTTTTCCATAATCTACAACTTTTGTTATATTTTACTCTGTATTTTATTTTATCTTTTGTATTCATTTTTGATGCCAAGTGTGAATTAAATAAAAGTCACACTGTTTTAAATCAGCCTGGCACTAGAACACTTTGCCTCAAACGCCTAAAGACAGACACTTAAATAATATAAGTGTCACGATATTTAACATTTGGCGAGCCAGCCAGGAGACTTCTATTCTAGCTTGTATTTCAATAGAGTTACTATGAAGAAAATAAAACTGCATACAACAAGTAGCTCCATGACCTATACAAGCAAGTCCATACAAGTCTACAGCTGTGTCAATGTCACTGTATCTTGGAAAATGTCTCTTGTTTCTGGATAAAGGCAATTCTCTTTTATGCAGGGTCTCAGACTTGTTCTTCTCTGCTGGGCTGGAAAAAGTCATATAAGTTTTTAGGAATAAAAATGTCATTAATGAGAAAAGGAGTCCTGTGATGACGAATTTTCTCCTTTTAATGTTCTTTCTTTCTTTCCAATTTTCTGATGTTGTCAGTATTTCTTTTTGGAGTTTGATGTTCTTCCATATTTGATTATCAGATGTCATTTCTGCAAAAGAAATGCAGTATCATTATCTTGGCATAAACAGCTTGCATTGATCAGTGTGAACCCATATTTTTTGTTGTCTCCGTGCATTTTTAACAGAATTGAGAGGTCTTTGGACTTGTATCATTACACCAATTGTGTCCAAAATTTCAAACGGACCTTCCCAATTACTTTGCCACGGCCCACTTTTTCTAAATGTTTTAATCATGACTTGTCCACCTTTCTCAAATTTTGAGGAGTGTGGAGGGATCATTTTCTGCATGTGAGTAGCTGCATGTGGCAAAATGGCGTTTAGATTGTCTTGCAACATCTGTAACCATTTGGTTTTCTCAATTGCTTCTTTCTGCGGAGTTGACAAAAAACACGGTTCATGTGGAAAAACAAGCGGCATTTTTCTACCTGTCATCAGTTCAAATGGACTGTATTGTGTAGATGAAGATGTTGTACTTCTGATACTCATCAGAACAAAAGGCACGGCATCTACCCATGTATGTCCTTTGTCTAACAACATTTTAGCAATTCTGGATTTGATAGTCCTGTTCATTCTTTCCACAATACCTGCAGATTGCGGATGGTATGGAACATGAAATCTTTGTTGGATTCCCAAAATTTTACACATTACCTGCATTACTTTACCTGTGAAATGAGTTCCACGATCTGAACTGATGTCAATTGGGATCCCCCAAGTTGGAAAAACATGATTAATTAACATTCTCGCAGTTGTTAGTGCATCGTCTGTGCGTACAGGTAAAATCTCAACCCATTTTGAGAAAACATCAACAATTATGAGAGCATATTTGAAACCATTTTTTCCTGTTGGTAATGGTCCTATATAGTCAAGTTGTAATGTGGACCATGGACCATTAGCTGGAGGAGTTCTTTGTAAAGGAGGTTTCTGTCCTTTTGGCCTGGGGTTCACTTGAGCACAAATAAGACAAGATTGAATTACATTGTCTGCAGTCTCATCCATTTTTTCCCAGAAAAATTTCTCTTTGAGAATCTCTAACAATCTCTGCTTACCTACATGGCCTAAACTTTCATGATTGTATTTTGTGAACTCCACTTGTAAATGTTTTGGTATGACAGGACGCAGAACCCCGTTACAGTCATGAAACAAAATCTTGTTTTCAAAAACAAAGGAAGATTCTGTATCAACCTGAGAAGCAGAAAGGGACGGGTCCTTTTTCTGTTCTTCTGCAAATGAGGGGATCTGTGTATCTGTTTTTCTGACTGTGTTTACTGAAACTACTTCAGATGGAGTCTCTGACTGTTCATTAACAGCTGCTTCTTTTGCTAATGTGTCAGCTATCATATTTCCTATGCTCAGTTCATCATTGTCTTTCCTATGTGCTGGCACTTTAACAATTGCATAGGCACAAGGGTTTATCCCTGCTAGTGCAAAAATTGACTCTAGTATCTCTCTGTGTGCTAAAGCTTTGTTTGAAGCATCTACAAAACCTCGTCTTTTCCAAATTGGAAGATAATCAGTAAGAGAACGCACAACATATGAACTGTCACTATAAATCACTAGTGGACCTTGATTCTCTTCTTTGTCTACAGTTAACACTGTCTCAATGGCTATCAGTTCTGCTTTTTGTGCTGAAAAGTGTCCTGGAAGTCTGTGTTGTATGGCATATCCTCTTTTTGGAAACCAGATTGCATAACCTGAAAAATACTCCCCTGAGACACAATAATGTGAACCATCCACAAACACAGGTTCATCAGTCTTCTCTGCTTCTCTGCGAAACAGAGGAGAGTGAGTGTCTTGGACTTCACATGAACACTCATGTTCTGATCCATTATATTCCATCAATTGAGGGAGTACATATTTGGCATTATGTTCAACCTGGATTTGTTTGGGTGATAAAGTCAACAACCATTGTGAAAATCTTTGATTGGAAACACCTGGGATGTTTTTTTCAAGGAGAAATTTCAGGGTGGAATGAGGTGTTTGTAAGATAATTTTGTTGAATCCTACAATGTGCTCAGTTGCTTTTACTGCATAGTGAACTCCTACCAATTGTTTAACACATGTGTCAAAACCTTTCTCAACAGGTGTTAAAAGCCTAGAGAAATATGCAAGGATCCTCCAATTTCCTCCTTGTAGCTGAAGCAACACCGAAGAAATAGCAGTTTCAGATGTATGCACCTGCAAAGCAAACGGTGCTTGCTTTTCTACTGTAGTTAGGGCTGGTGCTGTCTGCAAATCTTTTTTCAAAGATTCAAAGGCCTTTTGCTGAACTTCTGTCCAAGGACCAAAACCATTTTCCTCATTATTCTTTAGAAGTTCATACAGAGGTTTTGCTTTATCAGCAAATGACTCAATGAACTCTCTAGAAAAATTCACTAATCCTAGGAATTGTCTTAGTGCTTTGAATGTTGTTGGTACAGGAAGTGCAGCAATAGCATTAATCCTTTCTTGCAAAGGTTGGCGTTTACCCGGACTGATCTGAATACCGAGAAACTTAACCTCGCGTTTCATGAGCTGAACCTTACGAGTATTCAGCTTGAGACCTGCATCTTGCAGCAGATCAAACAATTCTGCCAAGAGGGTTAAATGTTCTTGCTCATTTTCTGTTGACAACAAGATATGGTCCACATGTTGTAGGATACATTCTGGCCTAGAAAATTTAGATAGGACATCTGCTAAAGCTTGATGAAATATACTTGAGCTCAAATGTAGGCTTTTCACAAGACGTGTGAAGGTATACTGAGCATTTTCAAAGGAGAAGGCAAATTTATATTGACAGCTTTTAGATAAAGAGATTGAGAAAAATCCATTTGCAATGTCAATCACAGAGAACACTTTTGCTTTTGCATCAATTCGGGACATCATATCTGGTGTATCTTCCACTATTGGAGCGCAGCTTGGGGTATATTTATTCAGCATTCTGAGATCTACCAGAAGCCTGAATGATTTAGGGTCATCACGTTTAGGTACTACCCATAATGGATTGTTTGTTACAGAATTTGTTTTTCTGATAATACCTTGTTGCAGAAGCTCCTGTATGACTATTGATACTGGTTCAATAGATTCTGGTGGCAATTTGTATTACTTCTGTGGGGGCGGATCCTTGCCTTGCACGTCTACTTCTATGTCTTTAAATAGACCGGCCTCATTTTTGCCTTGGCTCCAAAGATTTTTGTATGATTTGACCAATTGTTCTAATTGTTGATTGTCACCACTATCTGGCCATTTATGGTCTGCAGCAAGCACTTCTGTTAAACAGATGCTGCCGACCTCACAGTAATCTGCTGGGTCAATTACCACAGGCTTACGATTAATGGAACCTTTCCATACAATGCCATTACCAAGATCAATTATCCAACCTCTTCGTTGAAGGATATCTGTCCCAATGATATTCTCTGCACCTTGACAATACCAAATATCAATCTCAGTATCCAAATAATCAGGGATTTCAAATGAAACATTTTTACACATTGAAGCTTTCGAGTTACCTGATCCGTTAAATCCAACAATTGTACATACTGTTGCATCTGTCAAAAGAGGTAATCTTACACCAGTAATAGAAATTTCAGCACCTGTATCGATTAGAAACTTGAGCTTCTGTCCATTCAATTTTGCTTTAATGTAAGGGCGTCCACATTTATCTAGACATATTGGTGTTACATATTCTAGATGATGAGATTTTATTTCCTTTTTATTGTCTAGTCATGGAGTAGGCAATAATGGAGCTGAATTAACAGTGGTTGACTGCAAGTTCTTTTCAGTCAAACCGCTGCTGACCGATAACTCTCTGATTTGTTTTATCAGAGGAGCATAGGGAGAAGAAGATTGAGTTTCCTTCTGACTAGGAGGAGCAGATGGTTCAAGAGAGATAAGTCCATTTTCTTTACCTAAATTTCTTGAATCCTTTATCTGCATATCCTTTAAGAATTTTTTACACTTCCATTTTAAATGTCCAGGCTGTTGACAGTAGTAACAAGTTATTGGCTCTCTCTGTCTCACCTGCTTGTATCTGTCACTTTTACTAAGAGCAGTCATTCCTGTCTTAGCTGCAGTTTGACCGTTCCTATTTAAAGTGTCATTTTGAACTAGAGCTATCTTAGACTTGAGATAGTTCTGTTTCATTTGTCTTCTGATTTTATCAATGAATGAACAAGCATCTGTAATCAAATTTTTATCTTGCACAATGGCCAAAGAAGTTGGATCAAGATATTTAAAGTTTTTTACAAATGCTTTTATCATACCTGTATCGTTTTCATCATCTACACCCAAGACCATTTTGTATGCCTTTGTGAATTTAATCATATGTACATAATAATAAAACTGGTACATATGAATGTAATTTAACTGAGATGGGGTTCTGGTCCATAGTTTTAAAAGGAAATGAGTCTACAATTTGGACTGGCGATGTAACTGGAGATAGAGTAGGTTCTTCTTCTGTAGGAGGATCCAAAACAGATATTTGGTTTTTGACCCAATATTATTTACAGTTTATGGATCCTGAACACTTAAAGATTACAGGAGATGAAGAAGGAGATGTAATTAGAGTATGGGATTTTCAAATAACAAGAGGTTCAGCTCACGTTAAAGTGAGAGTGACTATTTCAATTGTAGACTTGATTATTCCAGATATAAAAGTATCTCCTCAAGCTGTTAAAATTATTGAAGGAAAGGATGATTTAAATTTGATATGTACTACACAAATATATTTACCTCAAAATTCCCTATTAACTTGGAAAAGAAATGGTGAATTTTTGGGCAGTCTTTTCCATAGCTCTACTAATATAATTCGTAAGAGTAATCTTGGAAATGTAGATTGGACTAACAATAACTTTATTTATCAACACAGTAGTCCAAATCTTAATGACAGAAGCATATATGAATGTTGCATATCATTAGAAAATAATCCAATGAAATGTGATACTGCAAATGTTATAATTTCATCTCCTAAGAACATTAAGTGTACTGATGAAAAATTTATTCCTTCTAGTCCATTTCAAATTAATCATTTCCAACCCAAACATCTCTTAAGAGAAGGACATTTTGTGATTATACTTTGGAAATTTAATGTTTCTGAATGGAAAATTTCATCAAAGTATCCTCAATGCCAAGAATACTTAATTAATATGGAATTGGGTATGGATAAATGGTTTGGAGCTAATAATAAAAATAACAACAGGAATAAACGAGGTATCGTAGAAGGAATTTTAGGTGGAGTTGGTACTATTGGAAGTATTACCAATAGTATGGATATTAATACATTAAAGTCTGATCTGGAAACAGCGGGCTTAGTGGGTAGTAAAAGTATTAAAGTTCAAAGAAATGTAAATCAAATATTAGAAAATATGTTAATGAAGACAGCTATGGTTATAGGCCCAGCTGTAGTCCACTTACAAGATGTTACTTTGAATTTAATGGACAGAGAACAACATTCCCACATAGCCAGAACATGTCTAGAAATACAGACAGAGTATTCTGCCAATTTTAAAATAATTGCACAAGCATTCCAAAGTGGAATAACTCCTCTAAGTCTTTTGCAAAGTTTACCTAATGAATATGTATTTGCAAAAAATCATACAGATTTATGGGTAAATAAATGGGTAGGATGTAATCAACATGAATGCTTTGGTACCTCAATGATTCCCATTGCTGGGAAAGAACAAATGTTAGTTCCAGTTACAGTCTTAGGATTGCCAGTTAGTAATACTCAGTTGTTATATTATCAATTACAGTTTGTAGATTTTGCTTTGGATACTTATACATCTGAACCAGAACAACTAGATTTATCTTCTTGTTTACATTTTCAATCAAAAGTAATATGTTTGCCTAATCAGGACAAAAGTATTTTTCACTCTTGTTTTCATAATCATTCATTATGTACAGCAAGAATAGAAAAAGTAAAAACTTCATTTGACCTAGTCACTGTTGTAGGAAAGAGGAAAGTCTGTTTTCAAGTCATGACAGACACTGAAACAGTTAAAGCTTTCTTCCTATCCTGCACACATACAGATATCCTGAGTCGAGGCTTGTATTGTATAGAAGGAGATCTTACAGGAATTAGTTTAAATGAAATTAGAGTAAATTTAACTAATATACTTACGAAAAATGTGAGTGTTCTACCTATACAATATAATATATCTCAAGTAGATGAGTTTCCATGGAAGGAATGGGCAGAGATCATACAAAAGGATAAGGGATTATTAATTGCTTTGTCTGAAGAACTTCAGAAAGCAGAAATAATATTTAAGCATGAACAAGGAAATCTACTAGAGATAGAACATGATTGGTCTGAATTTTCAGGTCGTTCATGGTGGTCAAAATTTAAAAATACTGTATCAATGTGGGGAAAAACTTCCGTAACAGCAGCTGTTGGAAATATATTATTACACCCATTAATTATTATATTTATTATTATGATTTTATGTATTTTATTTCAAATCTGTATTATGATTAGAATGAAACAATTTTACAAATTGATTAAGAAACAAATGAAAGAAGGTGAGAAAATCCTGTCAGGTATTATTAGAAGGAAGGTTACCTCTGACCTAACTGACCTGGTTATAGAAAATGGTGCATCTGGAACAACTGATTCAGAGCGTGTATAGTTGGGCCATGAATGAAGTATGAATGTATATATAATATTATATGATAAATTATATTTAGGGGGAATATTGTAGAAATTAATTCATCATAAAACAGACGTCTGTATCTTTTCATATCTTTCAAAATGACAGCAAAGTCATTGAGAAGTAATTTTAACTTAGCGTGTGTATGAAGCTTTGGAAAACAGGTGTTAAAGATGAACCATGGTATATTCATGTCTAAGAGGTCAGCAGGTCATAAGCTTCTCTTAAGAATAGAAACTGGAATGTAAAAAGATATTGGTATGTAGTAAAGCAAAGAAAGGATATGTCTTTCATGAAGAAAATCATGTCTAATCCATAATATAGTTAGTTGGATAATTATTTCATATAATCAATTTATTAGTTAGGAATAGTGTGTGATAAGTTTAGTATCAATTATTGTTGGTTATATGCATTTATGTGATCATTGTCCTTTCTAAAGATATGTGAAGCCATTGTATCAGATAACAGTATCATGTATTTCTGTCGTCTAAGAGGTTTGCAAATAACGTCATACTAAGTATAAGTTTAGAAGGCTTACATATATGGACACTAAGAGTATAAGTTTAGAAGAAGTACAAAAAAGGGTTTACTCATTTAGCTCACACTGAATTAGGAAATAACTGTTTAGTGGGTTGTTCTGGTAAAATATATATAAGATGTGCCTTAGAGATAGAGAGACACATACACTCACTCACACTCATACATCAAGACATTATACAGCTGACACGCACTGACATTTCTTAAGGCCTGCAAAGCCTTGATACACCTGTTGTCTTCCTTGCCAAGACTGAAACACTTGTCATAGAACAGGCAAGAGATTAGACATTTCTCCAAAGCTTATTTCTTTTTCCATAATCTACAACTTTTGTTATATTTTACTCTGTATTTTATTTTATCTTTTGTATTCATTTTTGATGCCAAGTGTGAATTAAATAAAAGTCACACTGTTTTAAATCAGCCTGGCACTAGAACACTTTGCCTCAAACGCCTAAAGACAGACACTTAAATAATATAAGTGTCACGATATTTAACACCTGCCCATCCCACCTACAATATACGAGTTTGTTAAATATGCCATTCCAAAACCTTGAGCATTGATGCACAACTGAACAAGACTTTTGGGGCTATAACAGGTTCTACTGGAAAGCGTGTCTGTGGGAATTTGGCCCATTTAGTAAAAAGAGCATTTGTGAGGTCTAGTACTGATGTTGAACAAGAAGGTCTGGCACACAATAGGCATCTGAGTATATCTTAAAGATTTTCAATAGGGTTGAGGTCAAGGCTCTGTGAAGGCAACTCAGGTTCCTCCACACCAAGCTCATCAAACCATATCATTTTGGACCTGACTTTTGGGCAAAGTCACGTACTAAAACTGTCATCATAAGGTTGGAAGCACACAGTTGTTTAATATTTCTTTGTATGCTGTAACATTAACAAGAACCTTCATTGGAAACACCTGCACTCGATAATTACTGTAGGAGGGGGTGTCACATTATGTTTGTCATATAGTATGTGAGATTATCAGGTGTCCACAAACTTTTGATCATATAGTGTATTAAAACAGGTGCTAGATTTTTTTTTCTCTTCCTCATGAGAATGAGATGACGCATACATTCCAGTTTCTAAATGCATAGATGAAACAGAGATATAATTATTTAAAAGGATTTCCTTTACAAATAACAAAAGATATAGTTTTCTGGAATTTCCTTGACGGATGTTGATTTTAGTGCATTTTCTTTTACAATGGATTTTATTATAGAAAAGACAACATCAGAGAACAGTCATATACAAGATCACTGACCAACAAAAATGAGACATACAAGTTTTCTGATGAATATTAGCATGAATGCACTGAAATATAAACAAGGAAACAAACTGAGTATACAAGCGCAGTATATGAGGAGGTAAAATAAAACATGTTAATTTGCAAAAATGGCAGGCAATTTGAAACCAATGAATTAGTAAACAAGGAGCCAAGATTATCACAAAGTCCACAAACAGGAGGCAGGAGAAAAAAAAACATGAAGCCTTACTGAGTGTACATTGGTACTCCACACCCAGGACTCTGACAGGTAGATACAATATTGCTGGTACGGTTCTTATAGAAAGAAGTCACAATCAGCGCAAAGATCATGAAAACTGGCAGAACAGAGAAGAGAAAAGGAGGAACGAAGAAAGAAAAGACAAACGACAAAGACAGGGCTCCAGGGGATCGCGACGGAAAAAAAAATCTTATACCGACAAAAGGGACTGGTCAAATCTAGACGGTTGGGCTATATCAAGCCAGTGGCACCAGATCTGCAGAAACCTGGTGTGAGTGTCTAACAGCATAGCCGTCAGTTTCTCATTAACCATTATAAAAGTCATCTGATTTTTGACTGTGTCGAAGCTGAGGAAGGGGGTCTTCCAAGCCCTCATGATTGTTAATTTGGTAGCCATGAATAGATGTGATGCCAGCTGCTGCTCAGGATGAAGCAGACCCACTATTGGTTTAAATAACGCCTTGTATGGGTTGCGCTTAATGTTTGTGTGAAACAGAGAAGTGCGTAGAAGGGCATAGACCCTAATCCATAATCTGCAAACCTTAGGGCAAGTCCACTAAATATGGGCCATGGTGCCTATTTGTTGGCAACCCCAAAATCAAGTTGGTGGGTATGCAGGAATAAAACGAGCCAGACGGGAAGGCGTGTAATACCATCTATAAAGGACCCTATAGGCATTTTCTAAAATAACTACATTCCTTGAACATTTAGACAATGCCTGGGTCATGATCTGCTAGTCTTGCTGATCCAGACTTCCCCTGAGTTCTGACTGCCAACGCTGGTGGTAAGAACGAACTGGGGGCATTCTATATGAAATAATAGCGGAGTAAACAAGAGTGATTAAGCCCAGAGCATGGGGTCTATGTCTACAGAGACTTTCAAAGGGATTTGCCTGTATCAGTGTATTATTAAAGTGTTGGAGTTAAAGGTAGCCAAAGTCCTCCCGCAGTGGGACATTGTAAGAGGAACGCAGAGTCTCAAAGGTGAGTGTTCGGGTGGGAGAGAGCAAAGAATGTACATTGTGGAAGCCGTGGGCTAGCCACCATGCAAACTGTCCGGGATTGTCACGCCCCGGGGAAAATAATGGATTATGGAGCAAACGCAGCAAAGGCAGGTGGTCAGAAATGAGACCAGCGGAGTATTTAATAGAATCCCAAAGTCGAAGCGTGTGCGTCAACATCGGACCAAGTAGGTGGAAGCCACGGCAAAGAAGAGAGTGGTATCGGGTGGGAATCCATTAGGTCAACAGTAGCCCACAAGGGGATATTGAGAGATGCATGAACATGGGCTAAAGGAACAATATTAGCCACTAGATAGTAAACCTGAAGATTCGGAACAGACAGCCCTCCCTCGGTTTTGCGGGCAAATAAGATCTGTTTGTTAATTCTGGGTCGAGTGGAGCCCCAGATAAAAGACAGAAATCTCCGCTGATGGATGCGCAATATATGTGAAGGGACTGGGACCGATAAAACTCGAAACATGTACAGTAATTTGGGGGGATAAGTCATACGAATCACATTGATTCTACCGGACCATGAAAGCGGAAAGTGAGTCCAGGAGGACAACATCTCTGTCAAATCCTTAAAAACAGCAGGGAAGTTAGCCTGATATAGTCCTTTGTAAGTCGGGGTGAGCTTAATCTTCTAATACGGCAAAGCTAAGAACCATTGAAAAGGGAACAAATGTTTCAGAGTCGCCAAAAACTATGGTGAAAGGGTAACCGACATGGCCTTAGACTTGGCAGAGTTGACACGGAGGCCTGAAAGAGCAACAAAGGATTCCAGGACCACGAGTAGGTTTGGCAGGGTAACGCTCGGACTCGTAACTGACAATATATCGTCAGCAAACAGGGATACCTTATGCTGAGAACCAGCAACATCCAGTCCCTTAATATCGGGATGCATATGGATAGCTTCTGCCAGGGGCTACAAAGCCAAAATAAATAATATGAGGAGAGCGGGCAACCCTGTCTAGTACCCCTACCAATTGGAAAAGTTGGAGACTCACAACCATAATATTTGAGTTTTGCTTGGGGCACGTATCTAGCGACAAAATCCAATGCAAAAATGAGAGGCCAAAACCAAAATGGTGAAGGACCGACATAAGGTAAGGCCAGGATATGGTGTCAAAAGCCTTGTTGATGTCCAAGGATAAAAGCATCATATCAATTTTGCAAGTATGAGCCAGATGTTGTAACTGCAGAATTCATCTGATGGCATCCCCCACTTGTTTATGAGGGACAAACCCACCTGATCTTTCTTGATCAGACAAGAAAGAAAGGAATTCAAACAAGTGACTAAGATTTTAGTTAGGATTTTCATGTCGATGTTAATAAGAGAAATTGGCCTGTAATTTGCCCAAGAAGATGGTCTCGATCAGGTTTTGGGATCATAACCACATTAGCTGTCAGCTAGTCGGGGGAAAAAGCCAAACCTCCCTTCACCGCATTGAACATAGCGGCAGGGTGAGGAGCAAGCACATCAGCTAATTTCTTGTAATACAAAGCCGTGTATCTTTCTTGGCCTGGGCTTTTGCTTGTCTTCAAATCCACAATGCAATGCAAGACTTCCGATGTTTTAATATCACGGTCCATCAAGTCTTTATAGGGCTGAGTCAAAGTAGGCAAGGACAGGCGAGACAAGAAATCAGAAATAGCCTGGGGATCAGCCTGCGTAGGGTCCGTATAAAGTTTAGCAAGGCGATACTGGAATTCCTCCAGCACCGCTACAGGATTAGTTAGAACATTATGTCGAGTGTGTAGAGAGATCGGCCTAGGGTGATGTGTAAAGGAGCGCAATCTACGTGTCAACATGGAATCCAGTTTAAAAGGAAAATATGATGGAAATATCCTGTGAGCCACTATAAATATTTAGTCTAGGGTATGGCTCCTAGCTATATTCTCATTAAATATACTTAAAATGACAAATTAAAAGTAAAAATGGTGCCGTGCCCTTATATTATACCCGTGAATAAATAAGTAAAATCAATTTTTAAAATATTAATTCAGTAATTAAATAATAAATAAATGTCCTTAATTTATCAAAATATAAAATGTGCAACTCATTATTATAGAGATATATAGTACATCAATTGTGGAGAAAAAAAAAATTATATGAATAAAATAATCGAAAATATAAAAATGTATATAATTAATATTGATTAATAACAATATATATACTTAAAATAAATAATTCATAAATGTCCAATATAGCTGAAGATCCAATCATAAGTTAGATCCCATCAGAGTGGGACTATTCACTGCAAATTAACTGTTCACATAATTCCGGATAAAAATGCTCAAAATAAAATTAGTTACTTGGTGTGTTCTTCTATAAGTAGCAAACTGAATAATTCTCCTCTTCGATCCTACTATTCTGCTGTAAATGGATCCTGGGTAAGGTCTTCCCTCCAACAGTTGTTATATGCTTTCTCCCTGTTACTCAGCGTATTGCCAAAGAAAAAAGAGAAAGGAATGGTGCCTTATCCTTGGTGAGCATAAGAATTTATTGGTGCCAATTTTGCACTTACAGATTTAAAAACATCAAACCGCTTTTGGTGTGTAATGTGCCCAGCCTGAAAGGCGTGTGGACACACACTTCCTGTACTCGCCGTGCATAGGAGTCCGGGTACGTGGTGACGTCTGTGCCCCTCCCCAACGCGTTGCGCCACAGGGTCACGTGGCTTCGTCTGGGGGATGTGATCACAGTGAGGATGGAGAAGTCCTGCAGTCGGGGTGGGAGGAGGAGACCAGGGAGCTAGAAAGTAGGAGGTCTTGTGAGAAGCGAAGAGTATGGGTTGGGTGGTATTTGGGTATCAGGTCGGTGAGGTAGTTTGGGGCAGCGTTATGAATGGCTTTGTAAGTCAGTGTTAGTATTTTGAATTTATGCGTTGACAGGGAATGACAGAGGGGGGTGGCAGAAGCTGAGCGGTTGGTAAGGTGGATGAGTCTGGCCGCTGAGTGCAGGATAGACTGAAGCGGGGATAGCCTGTGTTGGGGTAGGCCGGTGAGAAGGGAGTTGCAGTAGTCCAGACGTGAGATAATAAGGGAGTGAACGAGTTGTTTAGTAGTGTCTGGGGTTAGGAATGTACGTATTTTGGAGATGTTGCGGAGGTGGAGTCTGCATGAGCTTGCCAACGATTGGACATGGGGTTGGAAGGACAGGTTTGAGTCTAGAGTGACACCTAGGACTTTGGCTTGCGGGGTGGGACTGATGGTGGCCTTGTTGGTTGTGATGGAGAGGATGGGAGGGGGTGCATGGCCTGGGGGGAAAATTAGGAGCTCGGTTTTGGAAAGGTTCAATTTGAGGAAATGGAGCGACATCGAGTCTGATATGTCGTGTCACAAATAGCTAGGAAGGCTACAGGAGCTACGGTCGTCTAGTAACTCGGAGGTGGGGAAACTCCTGGATAACTATAGGTGTGAATCTACTCACGGGCCAGCCTAGTAAACAGAGCCACACCTACAGCAGGAGATCCACATTCAGTTCCGCTCACCATCAGCAGCATGCATAAGAGAATCTAAACAGGACTGACACAGCTACTGAGGCATGGACCTCAGCAAAGGAGGTAATACATTACATGACTATGCAGGAGCATCTATGGGCAGTGTAGCCCACACCTCACAAAATGGGAAAATGTGAAGACCCAACTGGATACAGAATGTCAGCTCGCAGAGACTTCCTGGAAACATTGAGCCTGCAGAGAATGAAGAGCTTGAGAGCTGCTTTAACTTGGAGAAGGTGACTTGCGTGAAGACTGGGAGCCCTGCAAACATGCAGGGACTGTAACCTCCTCAGTCTGGGGATGTGGCAATTCCAATTTCAGTTCCTGAAAATGGCGACGAAGATCCGCAGGGGATGAAGCCTGGAACTGACGACCTTGATAGGAGAAAAAGAGCTTGAACGGGAAGCCCCATCTGTATTTGATATCAGTGGACTGTAGAATTTGAAGGTAGGGCCTTAGGGTACGACGTTTTGCAATCGTGAGTGGGGACAAGTTGGATTTTAGTGCATTTTCAATGTGATGATTGGACAAATTGATGGTTTGAGATACGGTGGGATGAAATGGATACAGCTGGAGTATAAAGTATATTGCTGTAGTAACTAAAGTTTTTACTTTGGACCAGGGGCGGACTGACCATTTGGAAACTCGGGCACTGCCCGAGGGCCCGGGGTCAGTAGGGGGCCCCATGAGATGCCCCTGGTACCTTTTTCATAGGCTTTTTTGAGTTTGGGCAAGGACACAGGGGCCCCATGATCCCCTATTGCCCGGGGGCCCCATGAGTTGTCATTCTGCCCCTGCTTTGGACTGATAATATTGGTCCAATTGGGAGCATACTTTTTATTTATTAATTTTGTTTTTCCTTCCTTTTGTTTTCTTTCAGGATGACCTCTTGTGTTTTCTTTTGTAATAGCAGTCTACAAGCAGTTTTCATCTGACTTCACTGACTCTTAAAATGGTGGTGACGTGTGATGTCATGACGCTACGTGCATCATGATGTGTGTGTGTTGTGACATCATCCAGCACAGCGCATGCATAGAAGTATGTTTTGTGGCCTTTTTCAAACATATATCAGCACATTGTTAGGTATTGTTTGATGTTGGCTATGGTGCAACCAGTTGGAGCCAGCAAAATGGGTCAGGCCTATCACGTTTGTCATAAACTCTAAACTCCAGGCCACTGACATGGGGAAACATTAAGTATACATGCAACGTGGACAAACATACTTGGATTTGTCTGCTTTGTGGGTATACGGGAGGGGAGAATCTGACTGAGTGGGAGTCCTTGGGCTTTTGTTTGCTACATTTTCAAGGATCTTTACTTTTGTGGATAGCTTTGGGAAATATAATGCTACCTGTGTGAGGGAGGATGATTGAGGTCTCAAATGGATTATATGGCAGTTATCCTTTGATTTGATATGATGTGCAACATGTGGTATTGGTCACATCTCCTCCTCTAGACCACAAGGATTGGATGCCTGTATGCTATTACATTGGATTCTCAAGCTGCACATATTATTATCTTGTATTCTTGAGGAGCTCTTTTGTTTTTTCTTGACAATGAGACATTCACATATTATCTCCCTTAGCAGTCTGCATAATTCAATTTGTTACTACACCCCTACAGGTCTTGATTGGTCTAGGTATATACACTCATTGGTCACTTTATTAGTTACACCTTGCTAGTGCCAATAAAATTTCCCTTACACCATTACACCACCACCACCACCAGCCTGATACAAGGCAAGATGGATCCATGCTTTTATGTTGTTTACGCCTAATTCTGACTACCATCTGAATGTTGCAGCTGAAAGCAATACTCATCAGATCAGGCAACATTTTTCCAGTCTTCTATTGTCCAATTTTGGTGAGCCTGTGTGAATTGTAGCCTTCGATTCCTGTTCTTAGCTGACAGGAGTGGCACCCAGTGTGGTCTTCTGCTTCTGTAGCCCATCTTTTTCAAGGTTTGATGTGTTGTGCATTCAGAGATGGTATTCTGCATACTTTGGTTGTAACTAGTGGCTATTTGAGTTACTGTTTCCTTTCTATAATCTCTGACCATTCTGCCCATTCTCCTCTGACCTCTAACATCAACAAGGCATGTTTGTCTACACAACTCACTGGATATTCTTTTTCAAACCCTTCTCAGTAAACCCTAGAGATGGTTGTATGTGAAAACCCCAGTAGATCAGCAGTTTTTGAAATACTCAGACCAGTCCATCTGGCACCAACAACCATGCCACCACCTTCCAATCAGCTGGGTGATCGCAGTGGAAATGGGAGCGGATACCTGTCAATTCCGAGTACCTGCTCCCCAGCGGTGCCAATCCTTAATGGGGAGCAGGGGACCAGTATTTAAAGCGGAACTTTCCCTTTTGGGTAGAGCTCCGATTTAATTGTGTTATTTATGCTTGTTATGTGTTTTTTTTTAAATAAGCATGAATAAATATTTTGTAATGACATGTGCCAGGGATTAGATACGTTTATTTCTGGAAATGCGTTAAAGGAGAAGTTCACCTTTTGGACAAAAATAATAAATGTACATTTTTTTGCAGGTAAAAAAAAATGTGCATTTATTATTTTTGTCCAAAGGAGCCTGGAAAGCATTGCACTAGCAATCAGTAGATCGCTGATACCATGCAGGTCTCTTGCAGACCTGTCAGAATATCTGCATGCCGTACGGGATGCACGAGCAAGCAGATACTCTGACAGTAAGCTTGAATGAACTAACACGGTGCTCCACAGCGCCATGGTAGTTCATTGAAAACTACAAGCCCACAGTTGCTAAGGCTGTCTTGACTTGCCATTCATTCACGGAGGTCCGTGAATAAATGACGCGGCTGTGTGGATGGCTGTGCTGTTTTCAAATCTGACAGATTGTGAAAACTCTGCAGATATATTCCCGTGGGCGACGAGTTTAAAAGGCTAAAAATCATACCTGTGTGGCTTACGGCCAAAGATAAAAAAGCTATAGACAATAAGAAAAGAGCTTTCATTAAATATAAAAATGAAGTGAACGCTATTATCATTTAAACATTACAAAGAATGTAACAGAATATATAAAAAGGAAATCAAGGCCACAAAAATTGATAATGAACAACAGATTGCAAAAGATAGCAGAATAAACCCCAAAAGATTCTTCAAATATATTAATAGTAAAAAGGTCCGGTCCGATCATGTTGGCCCTTTACAAAATAATCTAGAGTGGGTGACTGGGGACAAAGAGAAGGCAAATTTATTAAATACCTTCTTCAGCTCTGTGTATACAAAGGAGCATGGGGGAGCTCTTGTCCACAAGGGGCATGGTATAGTTTCCCAAAGCCATTGTTTCCCATTTTTAGGGACTCTTTAATGACTGGCATAGTACCACTGGATTTGCGTAAGGCCAGTGTGGTGCCAATATTTAAAAAGGGGTCAAAATCTTTACCAAGTAATTATAGACCTGTTAGTTTAACTTCTATAGTTGGGAAGATACTGGAGAGTTTAATAAAGGACCACATAGATGAGTTCTTGCTGTAAAAAAATATTTTAAGCAACAGACAGCATAGATTCATGAAAGACAGAAGCTGTCAAACAAATCTGATTTCTTTTTATGAGGAGGTGAGCAAAACCTTGGACAGAGGGGTGGCAGTGGACATGGTATACTTGGATTTTGCAAAAGCGTTTGACACAGTTCCCCACACATGGCTAATGTGTAAGGTAAAGTCCAGGGGCATCGCAAAATACGTATGTAAATGAATAGAAAACTGGCTAAAAGATCATATTCAAAGAGTAGTGGTTAATGATTCATAATCTGAATGGTGTAGGTTTGTCAGTGGTGTACCCCAAGGTTCAGTGTTGGGACCCTTACTTTTTAATATATTTATAAACGATATAGGGTCTGAGAGTAAAAATACAATTTCAGTCTTTGCAGATGACACCAAGCTGTGCAGTGGAATAACGTCCATACAGGATGTCTCCAACTTACAAGCCGACCTCAATGCGCTGTTTAATTGGGCAACTGTGTGGCAAATGAGGTTTAATGTTGATAAATGTAAGGTTATGCTCTAGGGGGCTAAGAATATGCATGCATCATACATACTAGGGGGGTACAACTGGGGGAATCAATGGTGGAGAAGGATCTGGGAGTTCTGGTAGATCACAAGCTTAATATTGCCATGAAATGCCATGCTGCGGTTTCTAAAGCGAGCAAATCCTCTCTTGTATTAAAAGAGGTATAGACTCCAGAGAGAGAGATATAATTCACAAAAAGAACATTGGGGAAGTGGAGAAAGTGCAGAGAAGGGCAACCAAACTGATAAGAGGCATGGAGGAGCTCAGGTATGAGGAAAGATTAGAGGAACTGAATTTATTCTCTCTTAAGAAGAGGAGATTAAGGGGGGATATGATCAACATGTATAAATACATCAGTGGTTCATATAGTGATCTCGGTGTAGCGTTATTCACCCTTATCACAGAGGACAAGGGGGCACTCTTTAACTCTGGAGGAAAAGAGATTTAATCTCCAAATACGGAAAGGTTTCTTCACAGTAAGAGCTGTAAAAATATGGAATAGACTTCCTCAAGAGTTGGTTCTTGCCAGCTCAATGGGTTGCTTTAAAAAAGGCCTGAAATATTTCCTAGATACACAGAATATAACTGGATACTAACATTTATAGATAAAGTCGATCCAGGGAATATCCGATTGCCTCTCGGGGGATCAGGAAGAAATATTTTCCCTGCAGGAGCAAATTGGCTCACGCTTTGCTGGGGGTTTTTTTGCCTTCCTCTGGATCAATGATGGGTATAAGATTATAACTTTTTTTTTTTTGTTGAACTAGATGGACTTTTGTCTTTTTTCAGCTAGACTAACTATGTAACTATGTAACATGTTCCACCCTAAAAATGGGTGGAACATGTTATATGTTCTCAGAGATGGACATATCCTTTAACTTAATATTATTCTCTCATTTTATAATGAGATATGTGGAATAGGTTGAGCCAAAGTCCATTATTATAGTACTTTTATTTCTAAGGTCTTGGTGGATATCTCCCACTGCACAGAAATTCAATATTGTTAGACCTGGTAGGATACTTTCCTTTGTGATTTTTGATTCACAGGAAAGCCTACAGGATACAGTGAGAAAAGTTCTTGCTGTTGTGAAAGCAGTGGCTGTGCACTCCACCTTTCTTGTTGCAGCTTGGGCTGGGACATGGGCTAAGAAAATGGTTGGCCCTGTCAGGGTAGGGTGTAGGGTGTCAGCTAGAGTAAGAACAATCGTTGTAAAATACCAGATCCACACACTGACAATGCTGTGCAATGACTACAACATTTTGGACAGGACTTTTTATCTAGTGCCCACAGCACTGGTACAGATATATCATGTAAATATTGTATATACACTCACCAAGCTTTTTTTTTTTTAAAGTAGAGAGTTTTACTCCACTCAAAATTATTCACAGCAATAGAAAAAGTAGAACCAGAGAATTGCAAGTCAATAATCCAATGACATTGAACCAGTACATTCATTTTGTTTAAATAAGTGTAAGCGAGGAAGAGGAAACAACTCAGCTTCATTACATGGCAAAGATTATCCGTATATTAAGTAAGAAACTGGAACCTAAGATAAATAGTTTGAGAATGTAACTTACACTTAGTTTTGGTTTGCTACAGAAATCCTCTCATGATTCTTAGAGTGTGTGAAGCATTGGGACAAATATGCAGGCAAAACCTGAAGATTAAGACTCAACAACCATTTTATTAGGAACACTACAGTATAATAAATGATAGTCATTTAATGATGCACAAACTAAGTTAGGTTGTGACATCGTGGAGAGGATTAATTGGTATAAATGGGGCCAAAGTGTGCCAAAACACACACCATTGCACCACCAGCCTAGACTGTTGGCATAGGGCAAGTTGGGTCCATAGATTCATGCTGTTAACCCCAAATTCTCTGTGAAGGAATTGAGATTTATTAGACCAGATCACGTTTCCTGTTTTCATTTGTCCAGGTTTAGTGAGCCTGTGTTCACTATAGCCCCAGCTTTCTGTTTTTGGGAGACAGGAGAAGAACCAGATTTGGTTTTGTGGTCTTCTGCTTGTTGTTGCAGTCCATTTGTCAACATGTTGTGCACTCCAAGATAATTTATGCTTAACACAGTTGTAAAGAGTGGTTATCCAAGTCACTGCAACCTTTCTGTTAGTTCTAAGTAGCCTGGCCATTCCCCCCTGAACTTTCTCATCAACAAGAAATTTCCATCTATAGAACTACTGTTATGATTAAATTGTAGAGACTGTTATGGGAATATCACAGGAGATCAGCAGTTACATAAGTACTCTAACCAGCTTGACTAGCACCAACAATCATACCAGAATCAAATTAACCAAGCTCACATTTTTCCAATTATGGTGTTTGATGTGAATGTTAACTAAAGCTCCTGACATTCTATATCTGCATAATTGATGCATTCTGCTGACGCCAAATGATTGGCTGCTTACATAATTGCATTAGTAGCACTATAGCGCCCACTAGGTGATAGTTTAAGGAAAATTTAATTTTGGCTCATAAAATCAAAAAACCTCCAAAAATATTTTTTAGAGGGCATGAAGTGGACTTTAAAGGCACCACATGAGACCACACATAAACTGTAATAAAAATGGTGTCAATTTTATTCACACAATAAAATTATATATAGGCACATATCAGACACACAGTATATGCCTGAATTAAAAAGTACATATGGGAGGATACCACCAAAACAATTAAAGCACACTCATATGTAGCTTCTTCAGGACCATATATTTGAGGAGACAGAAATATAGTACTGTAGAAAACATAATATACATTAATTTTCAATCCATAAATGATATTTCCACTTGTAGTAAAAAACCAATGAAGAAAGCTCACATAGGTGGGGTGGATTGCTGAAGGATCCAGATAAAGTCTTACAGGCGAACACAGGGAAACCACAGGAGACTCCCAATCACTGAGGTGGCAGATATCAATAGTGGGGCCCATCAACACCACTATGGAAATATAAATGATAAACCAAAGGTGTTTGAATACTTGCTTGTCATTGTATTACCTCTGTACACTCCAGTACCCAGCACAAATTACTGTTCTATTCCACAAATACTTACACAGAATCTTCACATCACGCAATTAGGATTTTTTGAGCATATATTACTCTTGAGAAAGAGTATTTCATTCATATTGTGAACGCTGTGCACCTGGGATAATTTATAAGAGAGGAAACTACTTATAATTTTTGCTCTTATACCTTCTACTCCCAATTCCCCACATAAATGAGCGGGATGACTTACTTTTATTCAAAATGGATGCTCCCAAAAGCTGGGATAATAATCAGAATCCCCAGAAGTTTGTGGATTGTGCCCAGATAATGTAGTAGTTTAACACCTTATAAACCAGCGTATCTCTCAGCGTATTGACTCCTCTCAGTCAAATGATAATCCCATCTGCCATAAATGCTAATTATTAGATCTCATTAACTCTAATATATATATATATATATATATATATATATATATATATATATATATATACACATGAAATTCCATACATACAAGAGGTCCAAACCATGAGGGTCTCACCTGATAACTGAGAGGAGACACACAACAAGCCGCAACTCCCCACACGGAATGGATGCCCACAATTTCAATCAATCCTTCTGTACCATATAAGATTGAAACAAAAACACCATTAGGCTAGCAACAATCTTTAAAAGCATTAACCCATATATGAACAATATATGAATATATATGAACATATATGAGTATATGAATATATGTTTTTAACACACTGGGAGGAACAGGTGGTTTTCAATGAATAACCACATCAGTTGGTCTGTTACAAAAGGTTTATTGATGATCTGTTCTTGATATGGGTGGGAGATGAGAGTAGTCTGCGGGCATTTATGGAAAAGTTAGACTACAATGATAGGAGTATTGTTTTATCATAGAAATACAGTAATAGTAGTATTGTTTTTCTTGATTTGGAAGTTTCGAAGAGGGAAGGAGGTATTTATACCAAGAATTACCGTAAACTGATGGATAGGAATGGGTATATAGCCGTTGATAGCTGTCATTATAAACCCTGGCTTCTTAATATCCACAAAGGGAAGTTTGTCCAGTTGCTGAGAAATTGTACCGAAGAGGATAATTTTTTGAAATAAGCAGAGATTTTTAAAAAAAGGTTTGTACAGAAAGGTTATGATAGGGGATTCGTCAAAGATAAAATAGAAGTCAGGAATTTAGAAAGAGGAACACTTATTGAGGACCAGGAAGGGAGTTTGAGGGATAAAAAAAAATGGATTTATATAGGATTGTTTTAGATTATAATGTACAGTCAAAAAAGGTGGAGAATTGAAGGAAGTACAGGGATATTTTACAGAATGATAGGGTGTTAAAAGGGGTATTACCGGAACATCTCAAACTTTTTTTATAAAAAGGCCCCTAGTTTGAGGAATTGAATTGCCCGGGGTATAATAGATCCCCTTGTAATAATGCATGTAAAGGATTTTTAGATTTTAGGTTTCTACACGTGTAGGAAATGCCTATCGTGTAGAACATTTAAAGTTGATTAAAAAAGGATTTGTGAATTTAAGGCAACAGCTGCAGGTTCCTCTTAAAAAAAGAAGGACTTCATCACGTGTGCCACTGAAGAGGCAGTGTATATGATGGAGTGCCCTTGTTCACTTCAGTATGTTGGGCGTAGCTCTAGACCTTTACATGTGAGGATTAGGGAACATATTAATAATATTAAGAAAGGTAAGAAGGAACATAGTGTTTCTAAACATTTTAGAGAAGTCCATGGGACAGACTCCACAGGATTAAAATTCTGGGGGGGTGGAAAAAGTCAATAAACATTGGAGAGGAGGTAATTATATATGGTTTTTGAGTCAGAGGGAATCCTGTTGGATTTTAGAAACCAATGTTCTTTCACCTAGGGGTCTTAATATTGATTTTGATTTAAAATGTTTTATTAGTAATCGTTGAGTGCTTTAGTCGGTATATATTCTTGTATGCATGTGAATTTTGATGTATTTACAATAAGTCAGGTATTGTAATGATACAGCCTGGGTATATGCATATTATTCATCATTTATGTTTTTATGTATCAGGGTTTTGGGGAGGTAGCCTGGGTAGATGTGGGATTAATGTGTAGGTGTCTGGTCTTTTGTGTGGAGGATGGGAGAGTGTGTTTTCTGCCAGAGTTTGGTGGGAATCTCCTGTCACCCTCAATTAAGATGACCACTGGGGTACTTCCGGTGGTCTGTGTGCAGTTCGTGGGCAGAGAAGAGGCCAGTATTGGCACTTCCACCCAGGCATGATGATGCACTGCAGCTGCCTGTATTCGGTGGTAATCTCCTATTACCCTCACTTAAGATGGCCGCCGGTGTACTTCCGATGGTGCGTGTGCAGTCCCCAGGTGGAGAAGAGGCTAGTATTGACACTTCCACCCAAAGATGATGACTCACTTCCTGTGTCTCCATGACCAATTGAACTATGACATTGACAACCGTGTAGCCTACTTTCTCTGTATTTTGGATGCAGGTGAAAAGTAACTGAAACGCATGTGGTGTGAACTGGCCCTCAATCTGCTACCTTTCTGTTCTTCTTTTTTCTTCACAGCTCATCTCTGCAACTCTGCCTGCCCATTGGCTTGTGTGGCACCGGCGTCATGTGTTTCCATGACACCGGCTACCTGCCTCCTCTTCGTCCTTCCCGGCGCCGACATAATAGGTTTCCATGATAATGCCGGCCGGTACAGGAATGACTTTGAGCACATGTGTGAGTAGTACCAATAGGATCACTGTAGGTGTGTCCTCATTGCAGCTCACTTGTCAATAGGAGACACACCCCCACATCTCTGGGCAACAGCTTTTATCTTCTTTCGGGGACATACAGTATATGCTGCTGGTCATTGTTTCCATAATACAGCGCTGCTTTCAGCTGACACTTTATTACAATCCGGGGAGTACTATGATTTACATGTGACCACAATGTTTATATCCCCGGGAATGCAGTTTATGCACATCTGATTTTTGTTTTATGGTTTATTTATCTTCGCAGATTATAATGTTTCTGTGTACATTGATTTGAATGCATTTTTGGAGGGAACATGACATCATGGGGTGTGGCCAGGATCATTTTACTTCACTCTGATTGGTGGATGTTTTTCTTAAATAGTTTTTCAGTTTTTGTCACAATTTGTCACGTGCCTGATGAAGGAGTCCTGCGAGACTCCGAAACGTTGCCTTGCTGTAACTATGTAATCGTTCGTTAAACCTTTTGGACCCATATTGGTTATCCTCGGTGTGCTGATGACATTCTCCCTTGCTGATTCTGTTCGGTTCTAGCTGATGGTTGCTGCAGCACCCACTTATACACACAGCCATTTTTTACGCAGGAACATGTGCGTTTGGATTGTACACTTGCAATCAATGACCAATTGGACACAAGTTGGGGGAATGTGTGGCTATAAAAAATGTTGTTGTTAGAATGGCTCTCCACCTACTGAGGAATCCCTGAGAGGGGGCGCAACGCATCTAGGAAGGAGGAACCGGTACTGTGTTACCATGCCGCCACTATCTTGCTAGCGGAGCGGTGAGCTGGATGTGGATACACATTTTATGCTTTTTATGCTTTTATATCTGTAAGTGTTATTTTAGTGGGGGATACAATAAAGTGTTATACAGAGAGCATTATGTTTTGGTCTTTCTATTGCATGAGATCAATTTTGGCCTGATGTCAGAGTGAGTGGAAGACAAGAGGAGATAAGAAGATATGTCACTGCAACTGAGGAGTTGAGCACACCCAGATGAGCGCATTTTTTCTTTTCTTGATGTGAGCAGGTTTTTTCCCCTGGTGTGGTGAAGGATCACTGAATATTACTAAAGAAGAAGATATTCACATAAGTGATACATGTCACTGAAGGGACTGTTTATGGACTTTTTAGTTTATCACTTGTATATGTTTTTCACAGGAGTATTTATGTTTTCTAACAATTATTAATTTAGAGAGTTGCGCTGCACTAGTAATTTATGAAGTGTGGTAGACCAGCCCATAAATATGAGATTGGTAGATATGATTTTGATGGAAGATGGAGTGCTGAGAGGTGCTGCTGTGTAGCCTGGGAGGGAGCACCAAAGGAGGGGTGTTCTGCTTCCAGGGTGGAGGCTGGAAGCTGAGGAGAAGCTGAAAGAGGGAGCTCTACTGCCCTGCAGTCCACCAGGGAAGGACAGCCTTCAAAACCTGGAAAAGAACCAGCCCAGCTAGAAGGCCTGAAAGCAGTTCTATTTACAGCTGCAGGCCAAGGACACTGTGAGTACCTCTACACCCCCAGGGTCTAGAAGGGAGAGGTCTGCTGGATGCAAGTTTTGGCAAGTCTTCAGGTGAAAGTTCATAGCTTACCCAGTTTATTGTCCTGGGATCAGATACCATAGCCAGGTGGGGACCAAGAGCTCCTACACATTGTCATGTTATTAGAAATCCACTCAGGTAACACCATGCTTCTAAAATGGGATTACTTTATTAAGGATTGTAATCGTTCCTGACAGAACTCAGTCAAGTGCTTGTCATTTTCTATTACGTGTGCTAGAACAAGAAATGTCCCCATTCTGCTATTTCTTCAATCAAATTGTCCATCACATAATCCATTTACCCTATCCAAGTTCAATCCCTTAACAAAGCAACAAAAAACCCAACTCCATGGACTGTTTACTGACTTTGAAGGTAAATTTGTGGAAAATGCGTGTTGCCTGGCTGTGCAGAGCTTTAGGGGGACCCAAAACTCAGCGACTCCTAAGGGGTTAGTGCTACACAGGTGTTCCCAATAAAATGCTTGGTGAGTCTACATGTATTCTGTGTTTCAATAATGATTGTGTACATAAAGATACTTACAGTATATTATGTTTGCTTTCTAACTGTTTTTCTGATTACTTCTATGAAACATTTTGTGATTATTTTGTAAGCGTCAGAACTGGGAAAAAATTGTAATGAAAATTTACAGAATCCAAGAAATTTGGAAAACTGCAACTCAGTGAAATTGTACTTTTATGCATTTTCCTTGCATTTTGTCATTTGATTAACCCCTTTATGCTCAAGGGCAAAACGGCAAAACAACTGTTAATGCCTAAGCGCAATTTTGCAATATTGCCATGTGTTAGTAAAACCATACATATCATTACAACTACTTTGTGCAGCCAGATGGATTATACCTTTTTTTCAGGACAAATTGGGCTTTCTTTTGGTGGTAAATGGTAATGAATATCTCCTAATTTTTTTTTTTATTATTATTATTATTAATAAAGGAAAATTGACCCTGAGCCTTACCTTGACCTTTGACCATGACCTTGACCCCAACACTAACCCTGGCACTGGCCTACATCAAATCTTGATCTGGGTATTTTTTAATTTAATTTTCTTTTCTTTTTATTTATTTGTTTGTTTGTTTATTTATCTTTTCATACAGTTTTTTTTTCTCTTAAAGGAGAGAGAGAGTTACAAAGTATCTCTCGCCTCCATTCAGAGAGAGAAAACATGGGGGAGCGGGCTTCACATAATTTTAATTAAGATCACTGTGATAGCCAAGCAGAGGCTATCACAGTGATCAGGTAACCTGGAATTGGGCTCTCAGTGAGACACCGGTCTCTGCGCTGGGAATGCCCCTCTGGCGTGCTTCCAGCAAAAAGAGAGATACACAAAAAAGCTGTCCCACGAAAAAAAGCTCAGTCAAGTTGGGCTGCATATTTGCGTATGCTCAGTGTTAAGGAGTTAAACCTCTTTTGTCTTTTTCTCCAGCAGTAAAATTATAGCTGTTGTTTATACCTCGTAAGGGAACGTCTAAATTGTAATCTCTGATATTTACAGGTTAAACATAAAATGACATATAATCATGTAATATGTCTAAACATTAGCAGTGTGCAGCAATATTTTGCTCATTCACCTGTTTCACAAAGTATAGTATTTACTGGAAGAAGAAGAGTGATATTTGTTTTGGTGTGTAGTGATCACTCTTAGATAAACTGCATACTATAACTAAGTGGATGTTGTGTATCAAATTACCATCAGTCATGGTGACAGGAAAAATTGATACACCTGCAGGGTGCGTGACTACCCTGTGTTCAAATGAGAGGTATATAAGGAAGTATTATGAAACTAAACTTTTTTTTAAAAGTTTTATGACCTTATAGTATATCTAATCCCAAGACCAAATGTATAGTTTTTCAATTGTCCATAGATATGTTGGCTGTATTAGTTTTCTTTATTCCTGCTAAGTCATTTTATGCAAATATGGTTGCGATTCTGCTAGTATCCTAGTACCTTCCTGTGTAATGCAATGAAAACTCTTTTGAAGTTCATCTACAGAACAAGAACATACCCAAATTCATGGCTCCACTCAAGACTCCCTCCTATCATCACATAAGGACAACCTGGGTGCCAGCCACCTCAGCGCATCTGCACTCTTCGTCAAAGATATGACATTTTTTAGCTGCATTCTAAACTTAGCTCCTGTCATGTACCTGACCGGAGGCTGAGGTGACGAGAGGGCTCGCCTTGCCGTTTGGGCACTGCACCCTCGCCCTGAAGGTGGTGACAGAGGGTGCAGTGCCCAAATAAGCACGGGTTGCCAGTGATAAGCTGCCTGGTGGTTCCAGATGAGAAACCACCCAAGAGCAGGAAGGTTAGACAAAGCAGATGACTCTCTGGAAGAACTGGTGGATCTTGATAGCAGGGTAGAGCAGAAAGCGAAGTCAGAAGCCAGATCCTGGGGGTCAAACACAGGATGTCAATCAGGATCAGAGGCAGAAGTGTGGTCAGGAACAAGTCAGGGTCAAACAAAGGAAAGCAGGCAGAAGCAGGTCTGTGGAGCAAGCCGAGGTCAGAGCCAGGAGAGAAGCCAGAACAGGTCTGGCTCTGAGGAAGAGGCATTGCCTTGAAACGCGTCAGTGATTTGGAGGTCTATAGTCCCCTACAAGACAATTTCCAAGGAGATTGGACCTTGCTGTATTTCCTATTATGTGCTTTTGATTTTTATTCCTTTGTGAGTTTATCAAATTTTATACAATAAAATTTTTTTTAAAGGTAATGCACTAGGCCCATGCGCCCTCTGATTGTCTTTTTGCATGCAATTCATTTGGATTCCCCTGATCCATTGAGGGCAGCAAGGCGTGCATTCCATAGGCTACTCATGTATGGTTACAGTCACTGCGGAGTCCATCGTCCAGCGCAGGAGTAAAAGCATCTGTTCATTTTTCTTCAAGTCAAAAACAGGAAAGCAGGCAGAAGCAGGTCTGTAGATCAAGCCGGGGTCAGAGCCAGGAGAGCAGCCAGAACAGGTCAAGAGTAAGTCGGGTCTGTAACGGGTAATCAAGCAGAATACCAAGCACAGGATACAAAGGCTGACAATAATCCAGCAATTAATGAGTAGAACTGCAGTTCTTATAAAGGCCACTGGGCACCAGCAACTATTGCGCTTTGCGTGCTCTGATGTGCCATCATGTCGGCAACACTGCTCCTCAAAAGATACAGCACAGTGAGTGGGGACTGTTACCCTAGGATAGTAAATGTATTGCTGGAGAGAAAAAATCCTGAGAAAAAAAAAATATGCAGACACCTCATCTAAGAACTGATAAGATACCTAATTGAATTGTTTGGAGGTTTAGATATGCTTCCAGGAACAAACACACCATGAAGGATGTGTTAATGAATGCATATTTTAGCAAGGAGGAAACTTTGCCTTGTGGCCCAGGAAAAAAGGCAAAAATTTGTTGGTGGTTTTAAGATAACCTTTAGAATTCTGATAGTGTCTCAGAACTTGGGGGGAAATATGCCAAGTGCGTATAAGTACAAAGACAGCTTTCTTTCAAATATGTCTTATATTTAAAGAATTTTATCAGACATACAGTATCTTCCACTTGAGGCTTTTTTATATTTTTGACTGAGGCCTTCTTTCTGGGGACCATTCACAGCTCACAGCACCTGTGATAACACTTGTGTTAGGTGTGAATGGACACATATAGTTTCACTTACTAAAAAATGAAACTGCAGTGCAATGGTGTGAAAATAGAGACATTTCTGCTTGAAATTAATTTTCATAGTGTAAAATAAATATATTTTATTTCAGTTAAAAGTTTGAAACATGTAAATAGGCCCTTTAATTTAAACAAATAGAGATGAAAAAAACACAATTTAGTCCAGGTATTTAGTCATTAAAACCGTAAAGATGAACTCTAGATAAACAGCTAAATGCACACTCAAACACAAACAGCTAAATGATTATCACTTAGTTTGGCTAAAATTGTCTATTAGGTAGGTAATTAGGTGTCTATTAGTTAATTAGGTATTGGTCCTCCAATGTCCTATAAATTTATCAGAATAGTAAAACAAGTTGGCATTACCATTTATTTGCATTCCAAAGGTATCAAGCAGTTGCAAATTCAAACTTAGAACAATAACGGCAAAAGAAAATAGTGTGCTGACAAATAATGAGAATAATAATAGATGAGCTGCTGCAAACACCTGTTATGTGTGTAAACATAAAAAAACGAATGAAAGCCTTGTGCCGCTAGCATGAATCAATACATGTAAATATACAAACAAAAACGTGACTGATAGTCCCAAAGATGATAAAACAAAAAAAATGCAATTCTTTGAAAAAATCCAAATAAGTGAAAAATCTTTCTGCTAGTGATTGCACCCAAAAGGCCAGTGCTGTAAATCTTCAATACATGCAAATCACTACAGTGAACATAGACTTCCAGGTGGACTCTCACCTTCTCGCATGAACTTGTATGTGGACACAGGTCAAACAAAGCATTTCCCCTATTAGTGAGGGTAACATATTACTTGTTCCTCTGTGCACTCTTCCCCTTATGAATCATCACTGGACCTTCACAAATGGCACCCGATTTCAGTACACGTCACCTAGCTTCTCCTTTGGTGACGTCAGTGCACCTACATCGTTCTGATACGCAGGGTCTTGCTCTCCATTATTTGATTCTGACCGCTGTTTCATGTGTTTTTAATACTATTATCATGTGAGTTTATATGCTTTAATAAATATATGCCTTTTAAAGAAGCCTACTGCACTATGGTCTGTGGTTGTCAAGCTTTATCCACAGAGTTGGCTGTACTGAAATCGGGTACCATTTGTGAAGGTCCAGTGATTCATAAGGGGTCCACAGAGGAGCATGTTATGTGTTACCACCCCGAATAGGGGTGATGCTTTGTTTGACCTATGTCCACATACAGGTCCATGCAAGAAGGTGAGAGTCCACCTGGAAGTCTATGTTCACTGTGGTGATTCACATGTATTGAAGATTTACAGCACTGGGATTTTGGGTGCAATCACCAGCAGGAAGATTTTTTCACTTATTTGGATTATTTTAAAGAATTGCATTTATTTTTATGTTTTTTCATCTGTTGGGACTATCAGTCATGTTTGTGTTCGTATATTTACATGTATTGATTCATGCTAGCAGCGCAAAACTTTCATTTGTTTTAATTTCAATCTTAGAACAACCTTCCAGGTATTGACAATCACTAGAAAAACTCAACATATATTTCAATGTTACCAATCAACATTTGTGTTTTGTAAGAAGCAGTTATGCATATAAAAATAAAGCAATATGTTAAAAGCAGCAACACTTACTCCTAAATCACCATTTAGGCGATCTGGGGGTTCCCCTACTCAGACATAAACAACTAATGACTGTCAGATCATAGCCAAAATGCAATATATAAAAACTCATTTAATCTTCATGAAGTCTTTATAACATCTTATATAAATTTCTCCTATTTGATTCCAATGCATTCATTTTAAATTCCACCTAGGGAATAATCTCAGTTTACTATATCCCTCTAGTGACAAGTATTTTTCACTCTGGACTTCTCCGTGAAATCCATTGTCAGCTGGGGATGAATTTTTCTGATATTTTAGTGGTGACAAAACCAAAATCTTTCACATGTTGAAGTTATTTTCAATCATTTTAAATCTGCAGTTTTTTTTTTTAAAATGATACATAGTGATCTGCCTGATAGGTCCTTGTTCAGACACTTCCAGGTATAGGGTGACAACAGCCTGTATCAAAAACAGGAAGTAAGGAAAAATATCCTTTTGATAATGTTTTTATTGATATCTCTTCTTTCTTGTCCATATGACATGTGCTCCCCCATTTTTTATTATTGATGTCGCAAAAACAGAAAAAAGGACAAAATCGTCCCTCTTCTATCTGAAACTCTGTGTAGCACCCTCTAGTAAATATAGGTAAAATCATTGTGTATGACTCATGGTAATAGTGTGAGTCTGTGATTGAGGTTGGGTTATTGCAGATCAGCTGGATGACTCAACAGGTTGTGGCTCTGTCACCTTCTCCTGACTCTGGAGAACCATAGAACAGGGGCGGACTGACCATTTGTAAACTCGGGCACTGCCCGAGGGCCCGGGGTCAGTAGGGGGCCCCATGAGATGCCCCTGGTACCTTTTTCATAGGCTTTTTTGAGTTTGGGCAAGGACACAGGGGCCCCATGATCCCCTATTTCCCGGGGGCCCCATGAGTTGTCAGTCTGCCCCTGCCATAGAACCTTCCAGAAATCTGTAAGCAGGAAGGGGTGGAGACCTAATCTTCATGTTCATGGGAGTCTGGCCAATCCCAGGTTTGGAGGCCCTGGTAGAGTGGTGGACTGGCTAATAAATATGGGAGGGTCAGGCTTACAGAGGAGTCAGGTGGAAGATGGAGTGCTGAGGAGACTCTCGGTGCCTGGCAGGGAACCTCTAGGTCTAGGGGGGACGGCCTCCAAGCTAGGCTCAGGCTGGCTCAGGAGGATACATTCAGCAGTAAGGCTTGAATGGGATTGAGACCTGGAGCAGCAGGGAGCAAGGAGGACAGTTTGAGTACAGCAGCTCTCTGGGAGCTACAATCGGAAGACTGCCACACTTAGCAACATTTCTAAAGACAGCGCTGGGCTCACTCCTTTATCCTTGTCCTGCAAGATCTTCCGAGAGGCCAGGTGAGCTGGTGCTGTTTGCAGGCTGTGGAGCTGGGAACATGAGGAGAGAAAACATCTCTGCAGGCAGTTGCAATAAGCTAAGCTGATTTTTGAGGGGCTGCTAGTTTCTTTCCAATAAAGGGCAGCTGTTACTGAACCGCAATGACTAATGGCTTTCAGGAAAAGAACAGTCCAGGATCTGTCTTTGTACATAGGAAGGAAGTGTCCCCCTTTCATTGATTTGATCCAAACTGGGCATCCCATAATCCCTATTTCCCTATCCTAGTTGATTTCCCCTAATAAAACAACAAAACCAATGGACTAGTCATTGTCTTTGTTTGCAAGTCTGTGTGAGAAATACCTGTTGTCTGAAAAAAAATCCCCTTTTTCCTGGATATAGCATTTACAGTGTAAATGCAGCCTTTTTTGTTTTAGATGCAGTGGAATAGGATCAGAATTGCAGTTACCTTTTTGTTGTTGCCTTACTCCTAAGAGGGAGACCAGGAAGACGGGAAGTGAAGAGATATCTCCACTGAGACTCAGACAGCGACAAAACGCTTCTGTATTTCTATATTTTCTACCTCTCTCTCATTCTACTAAAAGTGTTTTTATTGTTTTGCTTGCCTGCAAAGCAAACTGCCATTTTTTAAATACAGGATGTGTTGGTAACTATGCATGCACAAAATACACATGCAAAAGTGCCAGACATTCAAATAGTTTGTTTATCCAGCAAAACCAGCTAAAATATTTCAGTTGGTCACATAATTTTTTTCTCAATTCAATTTAAACTGTTTCATAGGATCTATCTGGTACCTCAAAGGTTGCATAGAATGTTTCCGGAGGTTTCTCCCCAATGTTTGAGAAGACTCTGCTGATTTTGGACATGTCTTTTGGACTTGCCCAAAAATTCAAGTTTTTTTAGTCAGAGGTCACTCAATTTCTTGCTCATTTGACCATTATAGTGGTTTCCCTGCATATTGACTATTGTTTACTTGGACTAGTGGGTTCTCTGGCTTTCCATTAGGTGCTTAGAACCTTTGTAAGTTTATTAGTACTTTATGCCTGGAAAGCTATCACCTTAAAATAGAAATCAAACCCCATTCTGAATTTTTGGAAAACCTTGATCAATAATGTTTTACCTTTATATAAGGCCACCTATTTTTTTTGTGGGTGCCCCCAAATGTTTAACAAGGTGTGGGACCTCTGGCTTGACTCCCCCCCCTACTAATGCATCATAAATATCTTGGGTTTTCAAAGCATTTTTTGGTAGCTGAGCCCTCTTGGTGTTAGGTCATAGAAGGCCACTTGTCCCATTATGCCTGTTGCTGGGGTTGGTGATGGGAGTGCCATTTTTCTTTTTGCTGGTTATATTCTCTCCTGATGGCTATTTTGGAGATGGTCTACTTGACTTTTGTGCAGACACTGGTTTAGTTTTTCAGAATTCTACTGTTTTGTTATTGTGTTCTCAAGCTGGGGGTATGCCCTGAAGCTCTGTTTTGTATCATCTACAATCTATAAAACATAATAAAAAGAATAAAAAAAAATTTTCTCTTGATATTAGTCAACAAAATATCTTTCATAAGAATTCAGATGAGTAACACTGATCTTGACATTTTCCGATTCACCTGGCTGCCTTTTTCTGTCCTTGGGTATTCTAAATTGTATCCTTTAAATCAATCCTGCAGCTAAATCAAAATGATAAACCTGATATCTGACATGTGGGTGACTGAGTTTCTGCTTTATCCCTTGCTACAAAGTTGGAAAGATTCCATTAACAGTAAAGCTGTTTGTGTGTTTCCCATTCCTGTTGAACCTAAGGCAATTATTTCCTTTTTGCTCATTTATTAAAATGGTATTAGCAGGTAACAATTTTATTAGCAGGTTTTTTTAATACTATATCTAAATGAATTACAGTGTGCTTCTGATCTTGTTTATTTTAGGATGAAAACAAAACATTTTCTATCCTTGCCAAGATTATCCAGTGTGGAAAGTATGAAACTGTAACTTGCCTGGACACAGTTTACGTCCAGTTTAGAAAGATGGTAAGTGCTAATGATTTCTAAACTGCTCTGAGTGTCCTGATCTATGTAGACTCACTGACTGAGTCACAACTTTGTGTAACATTTGGAAAACCTGGATTTGTTTGGATCCATTTAATCATCTTAGCTCACTATTAACACTCAGGTATTTTAAACTGAAAAATGTTTAAAGTGCAGGTTGGTCTTTCCTTAAAGGGCAATTTCACCTATTGTGAAGTCTTCCTTTAAAAAATGTCCCTTCCCAGAGTGCAATTTGTGCGCGGTATGATTGGATCCATACATTTTGTATGGCTCTAATCACACTGCACCTGCACCAAAAAACATGCAGGACACTTTTTTTGGTCCACACTAGAATCAGATCGCATGGGTATTCACACCTATGCGATCCGATTCTGCACATCGCACCGTATTTTGTGTACCGCTTTTGGGGTGTTGTTAACTTAACATACACACACCCGCAGCGGTTTGCATGAACGGGGTGCAATTCTGATGCGGTGCGGAATTCTCACTGAAAACGCTGTGAATTCCGCACTGCATCAGTGTGAACCATGGCTGAGTTTCTTCAATTTTATTTAGTGGTTGTTTAAGTTCAGCAGTCACTTTTAGTTGCTGCCCTGTCAATAATATTTCTTTTCTTTGCAACATGGCTTCCCTTACAAGTTTAGTTTGTTTCAGGGATGGTATTTTGATTTTTTTTTAATTATTATTATTATTTATTTTTACTATATGTTGCTAGTGCCTTGTTTAAGTTTGGGGGGCTTATTCCTGACAATTTGTGAGCTGTGTTTTGTTTGCAGCTCACCACTGCATCTGTTGAAGTACAAAAGTGCAAGAAAAGCTAAAAATCAAATCTATGTGACTTATGGCCAAAGTTAAAAAAGCTATAAATAATAAGAAAAGAGCTTTTATTAAAATATAAAAATGAAGGAACACTATCATTTAAACATTACAAAGAATATAACACAATATGTAAAAAGGAAATCAAGGCTGCAAAAATTGAAAACGAATGACAGATTGCAAACGATAGCAGGACAAACCACCAAAAATTCTTCAAATATATTAATAGTAAAAAGGTCCGGTCTGAACAGATAGGCCCCTTAAAAAATAATGTAGAGTGGGTGACTGGGGACAAAGAGAAGGCAAATTTATTAAATACCTTCTTCAGCTCTGTGTGTACAAAGGAGCATGGGGGAACTCTGGTCCGTAATGAGCATGGTATTGACACAGCCCCAAAGGATCCACATTGGCTCACAGCTGATATGATCTAGAAATATTTAGACAGCATAAAGGTGAATAAAGCACCTGAACCAGATGTATATATTGGGAGTCCTCCTGCGCTGCTATGGACCACCCTCCCCTTTCCCTAGTTAACAGCCGCTAACACTCTGGCTGATACCCACAAGCAGTGTTCAAATAAATAATATAATAGTGTAGCGCTTGATAACATATAAAACAACTAAAATAAATAAATTAGGTACATAAACCTAGTGACAACTCCTAGTGTCTAAAATATACGTGCTCTTAACAAGTGTAACTTAATTCATGAGTGAAAAACCTCATAAAACATAATAGTGTTATTATAACCACACAGCATAATATTTTGTGTTAGTGCCACTCCTAATTAATATAACATGTGATCGTGCCAAATCACTAAAGTAAGTATATTGTCCAATATCCAAAAAAAAAAAAAAAAAAAGCAAATATAAAACAGTGAAGTCCAAGTGATGATTAGATACACATGCAATGTGTTAACATGGTGTCACTCGTGAAATATCCACTCTGCCACTTTGGCTGCAATGCCTCCTCACCTCCTTTCTACGACCCCTAGGGGCCAACAAGCCTTTTGGATCAACTTGGATCCTCAGCACTCCTGGATGGTACCTCTCAGGCTATCCTTCTGTTTTGACCTCCTCCGCACCTTTCCGCCTCGCGGAGACCTCTACTCCGATCCTCTGTGAATCCTCACTCTCACTCTCCTGTCAGCAGCTCAGTGATCTCTCTGGTGACTTCTAGAATCTTCTTCTTCTTTCTCTCTTCTATCAGGGAGGGAGGTGGAGGCAATGTGATGTCATATGATCTCCAGACTTCACAGGAGGAAAACTCTACATCTCCTCCGCTGGGAGCCTCCACCTCCCTCCCTGATAGAAGAGAGAAAGAAGAAGAAGATTCTAGAAGTCACCAGAGAGATCACTGAGCTGCTGACAGGAGAGTGAGAGTGAGGATTCACAGAGGATCGGAGTAGAGGTCTCCGCGAGGCGGAAAGGTGCGGAGGAGGTCAAAACAGAAGGATAGCCTGAGAGGTACCATCCAGGAGTGCTGAGGATCCAAGTTGATCCAAAAGGCTTGTTGGCCCCTAGGGGTCGTAGAAAGGAGGTGAGGAGGCATTGCAGCCAAAGTGGCAGAGTGGATATTTCACGAGTGACACCATGTTAACACATTGCATGTGTATCTAATCATCACTTGGACTTCACTGTTTTATATTTGCTTTTTTTTTTTTTTTTTTTTTTGGATATTGGACAATATACTTACTTTAGTGATTTGGCACGATCACATGTTATATTAATTAGGAGTGGCACTAACACAAAATATTATGCTGTGTGGTTATAATAACACTATTATGTTTTATGAGGTTTTTCACTCATGAATTAAGTTACACTTGTTAAGAGCACGTATATTTTAGACACTAGGAGTTGTCACTAGGTTTATGTACCTAATTTATTTATTTTAGTTGTTTTATATGTTATCAAGCGCTACACTATTATATTATTTACCTGAACCAGATGGCATACACCCACGGGTCCTTAAAGAATTGAGCTCTGTCATTTCAAAGCCATTGCTTCTAATTTTTAGGGACTCTTTAATGACTGACACAGTACCACTGGATTGGCGTAAGGCCAATGTGGTGCCGATATTTAAAAAGAAGTCAAAATCTTTATCAAGTAATAATAGACCTGTTAGTTTAACTTCTACAGGATTGGAAAGATCAATGTATAAATGGATAGAAAACTGGCTAAAAGATCGTATTTTGAGAGTAGTGGTTAATGATTCATACTCTGAATGGTCTAGGGTAGTTAGTGGTGTACCCCAAGGTTCAGTGTTGGGACCCTTACTTTTTAATATATTTATAAACGATATAGGGTCTGAGATTAAAAATACTGTTCCAGTCTTTGAAGATGACACCAAGCTTTGCAGTGGAATAACAACCTTACAGGATGTCTCCAACTTACAAGCCAACCTCAATGCACTGTGTAATTGGGCAACTATGTGGCAAATGAGGCTTAATGTTGATAAATATAAGGTTATGTACTTGGGAGCTAACAATATGAATGCTTCATACATACAGGGGGGGGTACAACTGGGGGAATCAATGGTGGAGGAGGATCTGGGAGTTCACAAGCTTAATAATGACATGCATGCCAACCTGCGGTTTCTAAAGCGAGCAAAATCCTCTCTTGTATTAAGAGGTATAGACTCCAGAGAGAGAGATATCATATTATCCCTGTACAAATCATTAGTAAGACCTCATCTGGAATATGCAGTTCAGTTTTGGGCACCAATTCACAAAAAGAACATTGAGGAACTGGAGAAAGTACAGAGAAGGGAAATCAAACTGATAAGAGACATGGCGGAGCTCAGCTATGAGGAAAGATTAGAGGAACTGAACTTATTCTCTCTTGAGGACCTTAAGGGGGGTTACGATCAACATTTATAAATACATCGGTGGTTCATATAGTGAACTCGGTGTAGAGCTATTCACCCAAGGGCATCAGAGGACAAGGGGGCACTCTTTATGTCTGGAGGAGAAGAAATTTAAACTTCAAATACGGAAAGATTTCTTCACAGTAAGAGCTGTGAAAATGTGGAATAGACTCCCTCAAGAGTTGGTTTTGGCCAGCTCAGTGGATTGCTTTAAAAATGCCTGGATTCTTTCCTAGATACACATAATATACCTGGATACTAACATTTATAGGTAAAGTCGATCCACGGAATATCCGATTGCCTCTTGAGGGATCAAGGATTTTTTTCCCCTGCAGGAGCAAATTGTATCATGCTTTTCAGGGTTTTTTGCCTTCCTCTGGATCAACTGTGGGTATAGGATTATAACTTTTTTTTTTTTATGGTTGAGCTGAATGTACTTTTGTCTGTCTTTCTTCAGCCAGACTAACTATGTAACTATATAAAAACAGTGAACTTATATCACATCAAATTATATCAGTCACATTATTATTAGCCCGTTATCCCCATAATAAAAATTAAAGTTAAGCATAAACTGGACAGGCCCATACCCCTGGTTAAAACTGTCCTACTGCTAGCCACGTTTGCACTGCTGTATCCCCTGCAGTATATTAGGTGTTTGTGAAGGCTGAAGGTTTTGTACCTTAAAGTGTTGCTAAACCAAGGATTCTGTATTCACTATATCTGGTCTCCCACAGTACACAGAACATGGAAGTGCAATTATTATAGTAAATATAAACTGCTAAATATATTTTCTCATCAGCAGTTAGAGCACTCTTGTGACTTCTATTAGTATCCAACAGAGCACATGTTAAAGTTTGTAGGAGGAGTTTTCATTCTCCTATAGGATGATGCAGAACAAATAAGATAAACCTCCTGTGCTCAAAGGTCTGGATATGGCATATGTGGAAGGATCTTCATAGACCTTACCATTTGAACCAATAAGGCAGTGCTGAGCAGCATTCTAAGGGCTGGGGTAGCCGAATATGGGACTAGAAAATAAGAAAGGAAAAGGGGTGCACAAGCCTTGCGCATTACCTCAATAAAAATGTTAATCATACAAAGTAGCATATGTATACTCACAAACAACAAATGTACACAGGCTTATCGTGGCCGACAGTGGTCCACGGTCTGAAATGGTGCACGAGTCCCACAAGCAAAAAGGATGCTTGAGAATGGCTGACGCAATCACCCCTTATATAAAACATAATTTGAACATCAAGTTATTTTTTATATAAGGGGTGATTGCACAGCATTAGGAATAGGCTCTGATAAAGAGGAGATCGCTCCTCGAAACACGTCAGCCATTCTCAAGCGCCCTTCTTGCTTGTGGAACACGTGCATCATTTCAAACCATGGACCACTGTCGGTCATGATATGCCTGTGTACATTTGTTGTTTGTGAGTATATATAGCTTCTACTTTGTACGATTAAAGTTTTTATTGAGGTAATGCGCAAGGCTTGTGCGCCCCTTTTCTTATTTTCTAGTGGAGGATGCAGAACCTCTGACCTCTGTCTGAACAGTGCTGATTGGCCCTGTGCTGATCAGATGCACTCTCAAGAAAAAAAAAAACTCTAGCAATGCTCACCAAGCTGAGCATGTACGGAGTGTCTCCAAACCATATGTCTTATCAGGAGATAACAGGGGGGCACTGAAAGAATGGGAGGATCAGAGAAGTCAGGATCAAACAGCCTTTTTACACAATGCAGAGGATTAACCCCCTAGGTTCCACAGTGGGTATAACAAGCATGCTTTACTGCATTTACAGACTGATTTTACTGTTGTGGGTTTAGTGATACTTTAATGCATTCTCTGCATTAAGGTAAGGGGGAGTGGATGCTGCCAAAGAGAAGGGGCTGGCAAAGGGTATGGCGCAGAATCAGCTCTGTTTTTGGGACACTTTAGCAGCAACAGGGGTCAGGCAACCCGAGCATGCTGTTTTTTCACAAAAATTATCAGAATTTACAAACAGACCTTGCCTCCTATAGACTTCAGTGGGCTGTGCAGCTAAGCTTGGCTTTGCCGAATTTCAAAAAAACTTTTGACGAACCAACCCAGGGCAGAGTTGTTCATCCCTACTTCAAAACACTCCTTAAGTGTGCTGTTAGTAGACACTAAACACAATGGGGTAGATTTACTAAAACTGGAGCGAGCAAATCTGGTGCAGCTGTGCATGGTAGCCAATCAGCTTCAAACTTCAGCTTGTTCAATTAAGTTTTGACCAAAAAAAAAACCTGGAAGCTGATTGGTTTCAGAGCTGCACCAGGTTTTGCACTCTCCAGTTTTAGTAATCCAACACTAATGCTTTTGCAATATTTTTACAGAGGAAATAATTTAATACATTTAATATCAAACATGGAAAATGCAAAAAATGTCCTAATTCGTGTCTGTGCACTTTAACTTTTTACACAAAGATAATATATTTTTAGGTGCATAGCTATATAATAAGCTAGTAAGAGCAAATACACTTTTTACCATGTTACTACAATGCATCAATGTGAATGAGTCCTAAGCGAATGTGTTTTTCTAAACCTATGTATGGCTGAACTAGAGGCCCACTGTATTGACCACCACTGCTGTAGGCAGTTGCTGATAGATGACAACATAAACAGTCAGCCCATATGTGTTGCTTTAGAAATGATGAACACAGATCTACATAAAACATCCTCAAGCAATATACAAATAGCAACTTCCTCTAAGTTGCAATCTGCAAATGAATACTCTGGCTGCAACTCCTACATGACATTTCCTGGTCCTGCTACATAGTTATGTAATGACACAGCTTGTCAGGCAGAAAGACACAGTTCTGTCTAGTTCAATAGAATAAATACATAAATATAAATAAAGGGAAAAATGTATAAGAATAAATATATAGAAAAAAATTAAAGGTAGCTGACCTGAGATCAATTTACAGAAATCTAATACAAGGATAAGAACTGTTATTTTGGCCATGAGGTTGTCCTTTTTAAATCTCATTGTATTAGATTGTGGCCTGGGGAGTGAATTATGGTTAAAGTTATTCTGTCAACAAAAAAGAAAAAAAAGAAAAGAGAAAAATACCATGAAAAAAAGAGAGTAAGTACTTGCCTGTCTTGCCATCTGCACCTTCAAACATTTTTATTTTGAAGAGCTGGACAAAAAACAATATAAGACTAAGATTAAGATTATTCATTCCATTTAGAACTCAGTGGAAATTTGCCAACAGCACAGGGAAAGCACCAATGTCACAATCCTTAATAAACATTCCAAACTAAAAAGATAAAAGATAAAAAATAGAGAATAGATGAGGTGGTATTGAGCAGTCCAGGGCTGTTTCTTTACTGGTGTGACATTTTACTTGGGCTTAAATAAACCTGTGAGAGAAAGGTTTACATATGTGTAAGATTTATTGTTCAAATCCCTATCAATTATATTACCTAAATAAGAATTCTTACAAAATTTCTACAGATACAATACATTCCAAAACTAAAGAGCAGAAGAAAGTAATTGTAAACAATGATTAGTTTCTGATTATTTTGGAAATGTTAAATTATGTCTAAAGTATATGTAAACCCTCACCTTGTAGAACAGCCCATTCCTTTTAAAATAGAAATGACATGCAAAACAATTATGTACACATATAAAAATATATATACCTTTTTGTTTCCCCTTTTTATAAGTGATCACATACCCTCTGCTCTCAGCTGCATAAGGAGCTCAGGGAGGGGAAATCGCAGATACTGGTCTTCCCAGTCAATGGCTGTGCAGGGGAGACATGTCGGAACAAGTCTGATCATTGGATTAGCTCCCAGCACAGCCAGAAATCTGGCAACGTTGTGCTCTCATGCTTAATGTGGTCAGAAAGCAGAGGGACTGGCAGGAACATAAGGGATTTCATACAAAGAGAACAGGATACTTTTTCATACAAGTACATGGTACAGCAGGCACATATCAGGTATACGATTCTCCTTTAAGCAGAGGAATATTAGTTAACTAAATTTAGAAAATGAATAGCAAATGGTTGGAATACACAAGTGAAAGTAAATTAGGACAGTGGAGAAAGCAAAGATGCAGTTGTTCTCAAAGTTTGAATACCCTGGCAGAAATGGTGAAATTTTGGCATTGATATTGAAAATATGACTGATCTTTTATTCAAGGACAGTGATCATGTGAAGCCATTTATTATGACATAGTTCCTTTTTAAATCATAATGATAACAGAAATCACCCAGATGGTCCTAATCAGAAGTTTACATACCCTGGAATGTTTGGCCTTGATACATACACATAAGGTGACACACACACAGGTTAGAATGGCAATTAACCGATTCCCGTCCGCCATGTAAGGTAATGATGGGTGCAAGGTGGTTCTCTCGTTCTGGCCTCTAACCGCACATGCATGGCTCCGGGAGCGTGCAGCGCGGCGATCGGAGGAGAGCTGTGTCCCTCGGACACAGCGGATCACCGATCAATGGAAAGAGCCAAAGATGTTGGCTTGGTCATGTGATCAGCTGTGTCCAATCACAGCTGATTGCATGTAAATAGGGAAATGCTGGTTATCGGCATTTCTCTCCTCACGAGCTGTGACGCTGACAGCTCGTGAGGAGTGGAGAGCCGGTAGTCGGCATCCCTCAGAGGGGAAATGTACACTGATCATCAGGGCACTGATGATCAGTGTGCCCTGATTATCAGTGTAGCCCCAGCAGTGCCACCTGACAGTTTCCATCAATGCCAGCTGTCAGTGCTCATCAATGCCACCTGCCAGTGCCCATCAGTGCCACATAAATGCCACATATCAATGTCTACCAATGCACATCAATGCCACATATCAGTGCCCATCTGAGCTGCCTATCAGTGCCGCCTATCAGTGCTGCCTATCCGTGCCGCCTATCAGTGCCCATTAATGATGCCTGTCAATGCCCATCAGTGCCACCTACCAGTGCCTCCTCATCAGTGCCCATCAGTGCAGCCTCACTAGCGCACATCAGCAAAGGAAAAAAATCACTTATTTACAAAATTTTATAACAGAAACTAAGAAAAAATGTTTTTTTTTTCAAAATTTTCAGTTGTTTTTGGTTTGTTTAGCAAAAAGTAAAAAACCCAGAGGTGATTAAATACCACCAAAATAAAGCTCTATCTGTCTCAAAAAAATGATAAAAATGTCATATGGGTACAGTGTTGCATGACCGTTCAATTGTCATTCAAAGTGTGACAGCGCTGAAAGCTGAAAATTGGTCTGGGCAGGAAGGGGGTATAAGTGCCCTGTAGGCAAGTGGTTAAAGGTTGATTTTCCACATCTGTGGCTTTTTTTCAATTAGTGTCTGTGTATAAATAGTCAATGAGTTTGTTAGTTCTCACAAGGATGCACTAAACAGGCTAGATACTGAGCAGAAAAAAACTGTCAACAGACCTGCATAACAAAATAATTGAGTTATCCAAAGCCTCAAATACGTCAGTTAGTACTGTTCAATCACTTGTCACAAGTGGAAAATTCAGGGATCTCTTGATACCAAGCCAAGGTCAGGTAGACCAAGAATGATTGCAGCCACAACTGTCAGAAGAATTGTTTGGGATACAAAGAAAAACCCACAGGAAACCTCAAGAGAAATACAGGCTGCTCTGGAAAACCTGTGTGGTTGTTTCAAAGAGCACATTACGACAATACTTGGACAAAAATGAGTTGCATGGTTGAGTTGCAGAAAGGAGCCTTTAGTGTACCAATGCCACAGAAAAGCCCAAAGAGGTGTGTCAAGGTGTTGTTGGGCATATTGTGGCTTTGGCAGAATTGTATACTCAGTGGAGTAACTTTAGAATTTAGCGGTACTGTATACACCGATGTTGTTAAATTGAGGTATTACACCTTTTTATCGCTTTATAATCCTGTAACCGCAGATGTTCAGATTTGTGGCTGATTTTGCCTGGAAATGCTTTGACCACTTCAGCACCAGTATGTTATACCCCCTTCATTCCCAGGCTTTAGCCAACCAGAGCAGTTTGTGTCCCTGCACAGACAATTCTTCTTTCAGGGCCTCTTTTTCTCATTCCTTTTTCTGTTTTTCCTTCTCATGATTTTCTTTCTTCCCTTCTGCCATTTATGCTGTTGTTGTTTTGGATGTTTTGATTCTCCACTTTGATATGCCCAAACTGGAGTGTTCTATTGGTATTATCTCCTATAACCCTTGCCTTAAAGAAAAAAGCAACACTACAGTTTAGGTCACAGCAGATTTTTATTGTCACAGGTTTACAAGGTCCGTTGTGTTTTCTTGTTGTTTTCTTATGTTCTTTATGGTAACACTATGCAGTGCATCACTGTGATGTATAATGTATCATGCTTCCTACCAGGGCCACTTTAATTGCATTTTCTTTTTGTGTGCAAAAACAATAAGAAATTGAAGCACAAAACAAATAAATCCCTTTATTATTTGGGTGGCATTTCCTAAAAACTGAAATACAGCGGAGTTCATAATACAAGTAGTGCTACAGGAAATCTTATTTGGAAAATCACTAATCTAACTTTATTTTGAAATGTCTGTGATGCAATATTAAATTATTGTTGTAATTCATCACAAGTCTTTAGGTGAGTTTCCTCATATGTTGCATACATTACTAATCCCTAATGTACACCAACTGTTACCGCAGAAGTTGGGTATGAAGAAATTCAAACATTCAAAGGAATATTTTGAAAAGGCTTTGAGGAAGCTGAACAGAGTTTTGTATTTTTCCAGCAGCATCCCCAGTATCTTGAAGGCTGGGATGTTGAAGCACCTGGATTTTAGCCCCGGCTTTTAGTTTTGATAGCTAGCAAAAAAGGTTTTAAATTGCCATAATTGGTTATTAAGGATGAGTCAAATGTATCTAGACTTTGACGGGAGGTTCTAGTGTTTATCCAGACACCATTGAAGTCAAAAGGAGCCAAATCCTTAAAATCAGTTCTGGTCATTTTCAAGACAAATAGGCAAAGGAATATCAAACAAATGGCATGATGGGAAGGGGGTAGGTCATTGCCCTGGGGGACATGTTGCAATGTAAAAAAAAAATTAAACATTAAAAATACAAAATACATTTTTTTAAATATGCCTGAGGAATGGCAGACCCTACCAGGGAAGTGGTGCACCTGTGCAATTTATACAACCTACTACAGAAAATCTGACATTTATAAAGAAAAAATGTTTTTTAATTGCTTGTAAATGACATTTCCCAGTTGATGTGTTCTGTTTGTAAACAAACAATCAGGGATTCCCTTTATCTATACCAGACCCTTATCCTAGATGAGGGTCTGGCATACAGTAGATGTAATGGGGGTCCCCACAAAAAAAGTGTGGGGTTCCTTCTCGAATCCCAACCATGACACTACCTGCTTCAAGTTTGCATGTTCTCCATGTGCCTCTGTGGGTTTCCTTCGGGTGCTCCGGTTTCCTCCCACATTCCAAAACTGTTAAAGCCATTGTATCTAATTTTTAGGGACTCTGTCAAAATCTTTATCAAGTAATTACAGACATGTTAGTTTAACATCTATAGTTGGGAAGATACTGGAGAGTTTAATAAAAGACCACATAGATGAGTTCTTGCTGGAAAAAAATATTTTAAGCAACAGACAGCATGGATTCATGAAAGACAGAAGTTTCAAACAAATCTGATTTATTTTTTTGAGGGGGTGAGCAAAACCTTGGACAGAGGGGTGGCGGTGGACGTGGTATACTTGGATTTTGCAAAAGTGTTGACACAGTTTCCCACACACGGCTAATGTGTAAGGTAAAGTCTACGGGCTTGGAAAAATCTGTATGCAAATGGATAAAAGATCGTATTCAAAGAGTAGTGGTTAATGATTCATACTCTGCATGGTCTAGGGTTGTCAGTGGTGTACCCCAAGGTTCAGTGTTGGGACCCTTACTTTTTAATATATTTATAAACGATATAGGGTCTGGGATTAAAAATCCCATTTCAGTCTTTGCAGATGACACCGAGCTGTGCAGTGGAATAATGTCCGTACAGGATGTCTTCAACTTACAAGCCAACCTCAATGCACTGTTTAATTGGGCAACTATGTGGCAAATGAGATTTAATGTTTATAAATGTAAGGTGATGCACTTGGGGGCTAAGAATATGCATGCATCATACATACTGGGGGGGTACAACTGGGGGAATCAATGGTGGAGAAGGATCTGGGGGTTCTGGTAGATCACAAGCTTAATAATGTCATGCAATGCCAAGCTGCGGTTTCTAACGCGAGCAAAATCCTCTATTGTATTAAAAGAGGTATAGACTCCAGAGAGAGTGATATCATTTTATCCCTGTACAAATCATTAGTAAGACCTCATCTGGAATATGCAGTTCAGTTTTGGGCACCAATTCACAAAAAACTTTGGGGAACTGGAGACAATGCAGAGAAGGGCAACCAAACTGATACGAGGCATGGAGGAGATCAGCTATGAGGAAAGATTAGAGGAACAGAATATATTCTCTCTTGAGAAGAGGAGATTAAGGGGGGATATGATCAACATGTATAAATAATGGTGGAAACCTCCTGAGCTTAAACCTAAAAACCTTTATCTAGTCTAAATAAATAACGGAAGCTGCTAGTATCCAATCATATACCCAAATGATTCAAGATATAAAAATACGAAAGTGATGCAGCGCTACTCTGATAATATTGATAATACTATATAAATATATAAATAAAACAGTGTATAAAAGTGACACAATGTGCAACAAACCCATAAACAGTGACCTGATCCTCCAGGGATCTATAATAAGTGAACTGATCCTAAATGGATCCCAGATGTACACAGTGAATGTTGAACCACTCAAATGATGATAATTTCAAATTTACCAATACGGATCGCATGGTATAATTGTGCATACAACCAAAGTTAGAATCCAAAGTGATGGTGTAAACAGATCAAGCAAACAAATATATTAACTTTGCCCAAATCAGACTAAATGGTGATAAACTCTGATAATATTGATAATACTATATAAATATATAAATAAAAAAGTGTATAAAAGTGACACAATGTGCAACAAACCCATAAACAGTGACCTGATCCTCCAGGGATCTATAATAAGTGAACTGATCCTAAATGGATCCCAGATGTACACAGTGAATGTTGAACCACTCAAATGATGATAATTTCAAATTTACCAATACGGATCGCATGGTATAATTGTGCATACAACCAAAGTTAGAATCCAAAGTGATGGTGTAAACAGATCAAGCAAACAAATATATTAACTTTGCCCAAATCAGACTAAATGGTGATAAACTCAAGGAAACACACGAAAAGTCCAAAACGTGCATAAACATAAAAAAAATCCAAATCCCAAAAAATATAAAGTGTTTTTATACACAATCAATGTATATGCAAATCAAACACAATCAATACTATGAACAAATGTGAACCTATATTATACAAAATGCATGACTCCAAATAAAGTGGAAAACTATTAAGTCACGTGACTTGAGTGACGTAACGCGTATGGGTTTGTTGCACATTGTGTCACTTTTATACACTTTTTCATTTATATGTTTATTTATATAGTATTATCAATATTATCAGAGTAGCGCTGCATCACTTCTGTATTTTTATAACATGTATAAATACATCAGTGGTTCATATAGTGAACTTGGTGTAGAGTTATTCACCCTGAGGACACCGCAGAGGACAAGGGGGCACTATTTACGTCTGGAGGAAAAGAAATTTAATCTCCAAACACGGAAAGGTTTCTTCACAGTGAGAGCTGTGAAAATATGGAATAGACTCCCTCAAGAATTGATTCTGGCCAGCTCAGTGGATTGCTTCAAAAAAGGCCTGGATTCTTTCTTAGATACACAGAATATAACTGGATACTAACATGTATAGGTGAAGTTGATCCAGGGAATATCCGATTGCCTTTCAGGGGATCAGGAAGAAATTTTTTGTCTCTGCAGGAACAAATTGGATCATGCTTTGCTGGGTTTTTTTGCCTTCCTCTGGATCAACTGTGGGTATAGGATTATAACTTTTTTTTTTTTTTTAATGGTTGAACTGGATGGACGTTTGTCTTTTTTTCAGCCAGACTAAGTATGTAACTATGTTACTATTTATTGTGTTTTTTTTCAGTAAATTTATAAGTAGTAGCCAAATGGATGTGTAAGCCTATTTTTTTTAGCTTTGTTTGTGTAACTTGTGTTATGGAAACACCCTGTTTGATTATTTGGTGGCACCCCATTCTTCTTTATACAGGTGTGGGCTCCCTGGATCATATTTTTGTTTTTTCTGGTTAAAAACCAGCCTGAGCAGGAAGCCTTTAAATTTAGCCACAGTAATAATACTATTGCTAAATTTACAATTGCCTGATGTAGCAGAGGTTTGGCAGGCGGGCAAACACTTCATTTAGTTTGGCCATTTACCGAATGCCAAACAGGAAAGATTCTAACTAAATTCAGGTTAGGGGGAACTCATCCCTATTTATTACTAGTAGCAGACCACTAGTGCTTCATTTGGTCTAAGAAAATCACTTCATAATATTGATACATTTTAGGAGTCCCATTCCCCCTATACATTTTCAAGTCTGTATCTAGATTTTTTATAATCCCACAAATAGACAATAATGGGTTTTTGAATCTGACATCTAAAAAAGGTTTAGGGAGGGGGATTGGTAATGTGGTGAATATGTAAAAGTGACAGGATAAGCACTTTTTAGGTTTATTTACTAAACGCAACTAGACTGTGCACTCTGCAAGTGCAGTTTCTCCATCACTTAGGGGATGAGGTAAAGCTTCACTTTACATCGTATGCAAGGAAAATAAATAAAAACATCAATTTTGCTTGAACATGATTGGATTATGGAAGTCAGCAGAGCTTCATCTCATTTACTAAGCTATTGAGCAACTGCACTTGCAAAGTGCACAGTCTATTTGCCTTTTGTAAATCAACCCCCATGCATCCTGTTGCAGACAGTTCAAGCACAACTAGGATCTTAAGGTCAGGGGACAGATTATTTACATTTTTTATGGTTAAGTGTGTACCTTTACTAAAATCCTAGAGGTCAAATAGATACCTAAATATTTTATTTGATGAGGTTCCAAAGAATGGAGAACTTGGAACTCACTTTGATGTGTCAACTTTATAATAAAAGACATTGATAAAATTAGTGTTTTGTATTACTCTCAGGGAAGTATCTGGCATTCTAATCATGGAGATCACATAGCTGGAAAATCACATCAATCCCACTTGATGTTCCTGGGCACCTATGCATATTCCTGTGATAGATTATTTAGATCTATTATATTGAGCCAGTGGCTCAATAATAATATGAAAACAAGAGGGGGTAGTGGACATCGCTGTCTTGTACCATTAGTGAAGGAATGCAATCCAGAAAGCATGCAATTAGTGTATAGGCTGACAGTGGAAGTCGGGTAGTAAAACATTATTGCTGAACTAAACATCCCAGAGAAACCAATTTTTAAAAAACTGAATTATAACTCTTGTAGCCTCCCTGACGGTATTCCCGAGTGTAGCTCGGGGTAAAGTTTCCGTACCAAAAGTGTTAACCCCGAGCTACACTTGGGCTTACCATGCGGCGCTGCTCCGGGATCTGTTCTTCTCTTACCTTGTCCTGCTCTTCCGCGATGTCCCTCCTGCAATGTCCCCTGTAATGTCCTCCGGCAGATGCCAGCATCTGTCATCTGGGTTCCGTCCGCTGCGACGTCAAGATGTACGGGGGACGGAACAGCGGGAAATTTGAAAATGACAAAAAGTGACATTCACTAAATACACTAAAATCACATAGTAAAACATTCCTGTATCAAACCATTTCACATACATTTTGTCCCGAGTGCTTTGTCCTGTGCCCTGCCTGCATTTTTACTGTTCTTTCTGCCTGGAAACTGAGAAACGTCCACGGTGTCCAAAAAGCATCCCTTTAGGTCAAAAGCAGTTTTAGACCAGCTAGAGAACAGTGATAGTAAATTAGAACTACTTGCAGAATTGAGTGATAATGATTTGTGGGGAAATTCGTCATCAGACACTGGAAACGATTTTGTGACTTTGCTCAGTGATGTGCAAACTTGGCGCTATATTTCAAATTTCACTGTTTTTGGTTTGATTATATTATTGAATTAAATGTATTATTATATTATTTTTTATGATTATTTATTAAATTATAGTTTATGATTTCTTGTTTCGAATTTTATCATACCCAGGATGTTTACTAGACTCTTGTTCGGACAGATTTCAGTGAATTATTCCTAAAAATTACAGGCCTACAATAAAAAAAATACATATTTCCATGCAAAAAAAGTACCGCTTTGAGCACAGAAACATGAACATAATCAGACCCCTAGGGAGGTTAATAATATCACAGCTTTAAGGACCCAGCACTTTTATTCTTTATGAGAGTAGCCCAAGACAGTTACCACAGTTTAGAGAGGATGTCTCTGTGTGACGATAGTGGTGTGCTCCAGCCAGGAGGGGTGACCTGCTTTTGGGGGGGGACTAAGACCGTATGTTGGGGGAACCTCTTACCCATAGGACTGGGAAATTCTGGACAGCTACATGGGTTCGGAGAAACTGAGAAAGCTGAGGTGAGTAGCGAGTTCACAGAGCGGGCTTCAGGAAGTCCTGCGTTCTTGAGAAGTGGGAATGCTCAGGGGCCTGGGAGAACCCTATCCAGAAGGCCAGGAATAGGGTCCGTGTAGTGTATAGTGTGTATAAGCTGAGTGAGCCGGAAAAGCCCATGGTTTGGGAGACCAGAGAGAGTAGCGGTGGTGCCGACAGGAGAGCCAAGTGGCTCTGCATTTTTGTTATTTGTATTTGCTGGAGAAGAATCCGTGCATGGGCAATCCATTTGTGTTGAACTTCCACTTTTCTTTTCATTTAATAAAAGCGGGCTGCTGAACCCTTAAAGGAGAAGTAAAGCCAAAGCTCTTTTGGCTGTACTTCTTCTGTGGATCACAGGAATACATTTTGTTCTGCACTCCTGTGACCCATTTTCAGCTGACAATGGGCTGAAGCCCGCTGTCGGCTAATGTCACTCAGTAGGTTCAGACTGGGGAAAGATCCCGACTTTAAAGTCGGGATCCACCACAGACTCTGGAGAGGGGCCTGGCTCAGCCTCACAGTGAACTACTGAGAGCCTGAGCCAGCACTCCCTACCCCTCCACAGCCCAGCATTCAAGTGAGTGCTGGGGGGGGAGAGCAGACAGCGGTGACTGACTCTGCTCAGAGCGGCTGTGAGAACTCAGCGATCATGTGATTGCTGAGTTCTCACACCTAGAGCCAGAGGGGGGCAGATAAAAACAGGGGGGACAGAGAATAAAACCCAAAGCCATACTTCTCTTTAACTATACTTCCTGACACATGAACTCACTTTACAAACCCATCACTACATAGTATATACAGTGTGTGTGTGTGTGTGTGTGTATATATATATATATATATATATATATATATTCTAAATACCTTTTTATTTTCTTTTTTTAATAAGTGATCATGCTCTTCCCAGTGAAGAGTTGTGCAGGGGGCATGTCAGCACAAGTCTGAGCTTTGGACGACAGGCAGACTGTGCTCCCAGCTCAGCCAGAAAACTGACCATGCTTGAATGGATGTGCTACTGTGCTTGATGTGGTCAGTTTAAATAGGAAAACAGGGGGACTGGCAGAATACCCAGGAATTTCACACAAAGAAAGCAATGCAAAGAGAAGAGGATGCTTTCTAACACAAGCATGTAAAATACCGTATTGTCTCGATATTTTGTTAACCTCCCTAGCGGTCTGATTATGTCCATATTATGTCCATATTTCTGTGCTCAAAGCGATACATTTTTTTGCATGGAAATATGTATTTTTTTTATTGTAGGCCTGTAATTTTTAGGAATAACTCACTGAAATCTGTCCAAACAAGAGTCTAGTAAACATCCCGAGTAGGATAAAATTTGAAACACGAAATCATAAATTATAATTTAATAAATAATCATAAAAAATAATAATATAATAATAATACATTTAATTCAATAATATAATCAAACAAAAAACAGTGAAATTTGAAATATAGTGCCAAGTTCGCACATCACTGAGCAAAGTCGCAAAATCGTTTTCAGTGTCTGATGACGAATTTCCCCACAAATCATTATCACTTAATTCTGCAAGTGGTTCTAATTTACTATCGCTGTTCTATAGCTGGTCTAAAACCGCTTTTGACATAAAGGGACGTTTTTTGGACGCCATGGACGTTTCTCAGTTTCCAGGCAGAAGAACAGTAAAAATGTAGGCAGGGCACAGGACAAAGCACTAGGGACAAAATGTATGTGAAATGGTTTGATACAGTAATGTTATACTATGTGATTTTAGTGAATGTCACTTTTTGTCATTTTCAAATTTCCCGCCGTTCCGTCCCCCCGTACGTCTCGACACTCGCAGGGGACGGAACCCGGATGACAGATGCCGGCATCAGCCGGATTACATTGTTGGGGACACTGCAGGAGGGACATCGCGGGAGAGCAGGACAAGGTAAGTGAAGAACAGATCCTGGAGCAGCGCTGCATGGTAAGCCCGAGTGTAGCTCGGGGTTACCGCTTGTGGTGCTGAAGCTTTACCCCGAGCTACACTCGGGAATACTGCCAGGGAGGTTAACTTCTATTGATGAGAAAAGTCCAAAATAGAATTCCTTCCAACTCTTGCATAAACTCAAAAATTGATTTAATAATAATGTTGCATAAAATTAGAAATACAATATTGGAGTACAGAATGTTTAGATAATGTCCAAAAAATATAGTTAAGTTCTTAAAAAAAAACGTACATGTGATTGTGTGGTGTGAAGCTGTGTGTCAAGAATCTAGGCTTCTAAAAAGCGTCCCTAAAAAGTCTTTGTTCTGCTCTTTAAGGAGCATTCAGCCCCCACCATCTCCTAAAAGTGGGCTGGTATTCTCTTGTAGTCCCACAATGATAAATGACAACAGATGTATTAGTCTTCTTCCCTCCCCTCAGAGTCTGAGTGAAACTTTAGCTTACAGAGATGGGGGAGGGATAGCTAGACTAATTACTACCACATGTTGCTTGAATGTAGAGATAAAACCCAAGATATCCAGTATATACATATGTGTGTATATATATATATTTTTACATATATATATTCACATAGACTATAAAAAGTCTATTTATCTTACTTTTCCCAATCTAGAACAAATAGAAATATAACAACTCAATTATTCTATTACGATCCAACTCATTCATACATATGTTAGTACTGTTAATAAGCAAATATTAGATATTAGGTAAGGAAAGCTTCTAACATTTCCCTCTCAAAATGATCGATTATCAAATCTTAATCATTTTCCTTATCTTAATCCATTTATACACATTCTTGTCACTTTCGTATCCATCCATACGTTTTTAGATCTTAAGATAATTGATCTGAACATATATTCAACTTGATTCTATAATGATTTTTTTGTATTGTATCACATAAAAATATTTTTACCCTTATTATTTTCCTTTCACCAAATAATGTATCTCCTTAATAAATGTATAAATGTAACATTATAGTACAATACTTTAAAGTATGTATGTCACTTGAAAAATAGATGTTTCATATTTTCCCTCCAAAATGTGTGTAGCACACAGTTCTATAATCCATACATATTTTCAAATTACCTTATCAACGTTTAAACATAACATATGTTCCCCAACTTCAATTCATTCATGTATATCAAATGATTTTTGTAAAAAAAAACACACATATAACAATGTAAAGCCTGTCTCAGTTTTTCTATATGTACCTTAGAAAAACCTATCTCTAGCTTAATTAACAACAGATGTTCTGGATAGAGTAACTCTGTTGTAAAAAAGGTTTAACCCTTTCACTTCTGAAAGTAAATATCAAAATAACGGTGTTTCTCCTATATATAATATCCCAATTGCACAAAAACACTTTTACCCCAAAAAGTGTATAAATCAATAATACATAAAGTGCTATTAATTAACAAATGTCAAATAAATAAATGAATAAATAAACTCTTAAATAATACTGTCCAAAATGTATATATGTATAATGTCCAACAAAATGAGTATTCCAAAAACAGTCCACGGGATGATGTTCCAGCAAGATGATAGTCCCAATAATTCTTGGAGATTAAACCTCAAGAGAAAGAACTAATATAGTGTAATACCAGAAATACATGGAATCAAACGAACATCACTGCAAACGCATGTGAATCACACTGAAACACACATGTGAATCACATACAGTTGCAAGAAAAAGTATGTGAACCCCTTGGGATTATGTGGAGTTTTGCATGAATTGGGCATAAAATGTGTTCTGAAGGTCATCTAAGTCACAACAATAGAAGAACACAGTCTGCTGAACATAATACTACACAAACATTAGATGTGCCATGGTTTAATTGCATATAACATGTAAACATTCACAGTGCAGGGAAGAAAAAGTATGTGAGGCCCTAGCTTAATGACTTCTCCCAGAGCTAATTGGAGCCAGGAGTGAGCCAACCTTGACTCCAATCAGTGTGATGATATTGGATGTGTTGCTGACAGCTGTCCTGCCCTTAAAAAACACACACCTGTTTTGGGTTTACTGGTTTCAAGAAGCACTGTCTGATGTGAACCATGCCTCGCAGAAAAGAGCTCTCAGAAGACCTACGATCGAGAATTGTTGATTTGCATGAAGCTGGAAAGGGTTACAAAAGTATCTCCAAAAGCCTTGATGTGCATGTGTCCACGGTAAGACAGACTGTCTACAAATGGAGAAAGTTTAGCACTGTTGCTACTCTCCCTAGGCGTGGTCGTCCTGTAAAAATGACTGCAAGAGTACAGCGCAGAATGCTGCATGAGGTAAAGAAGAATCCCAGAGTGTCAGCTAAAGACCTACAGAAATCTCTGGCACATGCTAACATTTTTGTTGACACATCTACAATAAGGAAAACATTAAACAAGAATGGAGTACATGGGAGGAAACCACGGAGGAAGCCATTGCTGTCCAAAAAGAATATTGCAGCACGTTTGAAGTTTGCAAAAGAGCACCTGGATGTTCCACAGCACTACTGGCAAAATATACTGTGGACAGATGAAACCAAGATTGAGTTGTTTGGTAAGAACACACAGCACTATGTGTGGAGAAAAAAAGGCACAGCACACCAACATCAAAACTTCATCCCCACTGTAAAACATGGCGGAGGGAGCATCATGGTTTGGGGCTGCTTTGCTGCCTCAGGGCCTGGACGGATTGTTGTCATTGATGGGAAAATGAATTCCAGAGTTTATCAAGACATTTTGCAGGAAAACGTACGACCATCTGTCCGCCAACTGAAGCTCCGCAGAGGATGGGTGATGCAACAGGACAATGACCCAAAGCATACAAGTAATTCAACAAAACAATGGCTGCAACAGCACAGAATACGTCTTCTGGAGTGGCCCAGTCAGAGTCCTGACCTCAGCCCGATTGAAATGCTGTGGCATGACCTTAAGAGAGCGATTCACACCAGACTTATTTATGAATAAGTCAGGTGACGAAACGCGTCAAAGGGAAGTGACGTCAGGACGCACAGCACAACCCGAAGTTGTCAGACGGCCATATTTGATCCTGGAATCCTCATACACAGACACAGGAAAGAGTGCTCCTGAGGATCTACAGAGGGTCTGGCTGTGCTTTTTTCGTTTTTTTGGTTTCATTTGTTTTATCTACTCTATCTACTGCTAAATTATGAACTTACATTATTAAAGTATACCTAGATGATGAGCGTTGTACTGCTGAATTCTGGTGTTTATACTCTGGGATAAGCGCTTGCAGATAAGCATTGTTGGAAGTATCCTTAGAGATTATACCATCATAGCCTGGTCAGTGGCAATTAGTGAGCTGGTGTATTAATGAAGGATCTGTGTCCTATTGTCTAAATTTACAAAGTGGTCTCTTGATTGAGATCTATATGCTGGTATTTTCTACATTTCTGGTAATAGTATATTATCCATTAGATGTGGACACCCTCACGATTTGACACTGCATGCAAGTGTTACCCTTAAAAATTTTTTTACACATGTTGTTCACACTTATATTCACCTATAGATCACGTGTGGTATTTATGTGATTCACATGTGTGTGGTTCAGTGTGATTCACATGCATTTGCAGTGATGTTCGTTTGATTCCATGTATTTCTGGTATTACACTATATTAGTTCTCTTTTTCTTGAGGTTTAATCTCCAAGAATTATTGGGACTATCATCTTGCTGGAACATCATCCCGTGGACTGTTTTTGGAATACTCATTTTGTTGGACATTATACATATATACATTTTGGACAGTATTATTTAAGAGTTTATTTATTCATTTATTTATTTGACACTTCTGAAAGTACATAGTGTGTGATTGCAAATGTTCACGTGGAAACTGATCTCATTTTGATATGGTAAACATATCGTGTAAAAATAAAATATACACACAAAAAAAACAATATATCTGACGAATGAATTATTTCATCAGTAGTCAAAAGTCAATTGTTTTATAAGTTCTTCCTCTATGAGATGCCTTGAGAATTGTTGTCTTTTTCTAGCACTCTGTAAAGTTAAAATTACTTTATTGAACATAAAAAGACAACAAAAACTATGATGAGTGAAATTCTTCCAGAATAGATTTCCTTCTTGGAAAATGTATTATCATCTGGAAGGTTTAGAAATATTTTATAGTTTTCTTTTAGCAGTTACTCTTAGGTCATTTCCTGTAACAGAAATGCAATATCATTATTTTGGCATTGATAATTTTACATTGATTAATCCTCTTACATTTATCTATTAATATTACATATCACAATCACAAACATTTCTAGTAATGACATGGAAGACATATTTTGATTATAACATTTCTTATTGACTTGCATTGTTCTATTTTTCCTAAAATGGCCTAAATTCTTCTAAAAGTGTTCTGTGAATTTAAATATAACAGGACGCTACATCTCCTTTATTGGTCATGATTCAGAAACCTTGTTTTTAAAAACAGAGAGGTTTTGTATCAACCCAGAGATGACAAGGGACTATGCCTTTGTTCTCATCTCTATAAAATTCGAAATATGCGTAACTGTTTTCTGTGACTTACTTCTTGTAGTGTTAGACTGTTCTGTAGCAGTACATACTGGTTCAAAACTTTTCTCAGTTCTTATGCTGAAAACATGAAGTAAAAACTTCTCACCTACAGCTGTACAAACATGCGTTGGTATGTTTTCCTGAAAATGTCTTTCTGTTACATGTATCTGAATGTGTTTGGATGAAAATATTTTGTACTATTTAGGATAATTTTCACGACATTCTGTTGAACCATTTTCCTCTAGGAGAAGTTTCAGTGATGAATCAGGTGTCTGTATTATGATCTTACTAGATCTCACAATATTTTCAGTTACCTTGACTGCAAAAAAAAACCACTTAACAATTTTTTCATATGTGCATCAAAGTTTTTCTCTAGATTTGTCAAAGCTCTTGAGAAGAAACCTATTATTTTCTGATTACCTTTTTATAATTGAGACAAGGTTGCTGAGATTGCATTATTGGAAACACTAATTTCTAATACAAAAGGAATTTTACTACAAAACTCAACAGTACTTAATGTAGTAGCATTCTGCAGATCCCTTTTCAACAGTTCAAAGGCTTCTTTCTCAGTTTGATTCCATTGATCAAATACACCATCTTTTTGTCTCAAATGATCAAATAATGATCTAGACTTTCCTGCAAAATCGGGTATGAAATCTTTACAATGATTTACTTCACTCAAAAATTGATGCAAAGCCTTGCGATTTGTTGGAATTGGATAAGCAGAAATAGTTCTAACTTTTTCTTGCAATAACTGTCGCTGTCCATGACTAATTTGCATATGAAGGAATTCCACCTGTCTTTTCATCAACTGAACTTTCTCTGTACTCAATTTCAATCCTGCTGTTTGTAACAAAGTAAATATCTCAGACAAAAGAGTGATATGTTCAATCATATTTTGTGTAGTCAAGAGAAGCGTGCCTACATGCTGGACAATACATTTTGGCCTAGAGAATTTAGATAATATTTTTCCCAAATACTCATGAACATGTCCATCACTCACATCCAAGCCTGGGACTAGCCTCATGAATGTATACGTTTCTTTGCTGAAGCTAAAGGCAAGTTTATATTGACAACTCTTAGCTAATGGTACTGAAAAATGACTATTGGCGATTTCAAGTACAGAGAAAATTTTGGCCTTGGCATCCAGATGTGACATTTAGAGATGAGCGAAGAAATGAAAAATTCGATTCGACTGATTCGGCGAATTCGTGGACAATATTCGATTCGAGTCGAATAAATTCGCTGTGAATTTAACTTAAAAAAGGGTGTTTCTAGGCTTCAGAGAGACTTAATATTAGTGCAGAACACTGTACCTTTAATTTAAATGCCCTTGGAGTCTGCTGGGGAAGAGAAATAATACTGTCACTCAGTATGACATGCAGATGAGTGCCGTCGATCTTAGAATCACCGCACACTTCACTCATTTGGCCAGTCACGGGGCCAAAACCAGTGTTTGGAGCCACAGTGTGGCGGTGGAGGCAGCAGCAATGGGAGGCCATACAGCAACCTATGACAAAATGGAAACCAGCAGGAGTGTGAGGAGACCTGAAAGTGGCACATGGCAGAGTGGGAGCAATGGGAGGCGGTACAAGGACCCATGTCACACTGTGGACCCAGCAGCAGCGTGACGAGGCGGTACGGGGGCCCATGGCAGATTTGGGGCCTGGCAGCACCTATGGGAGGCCTGTAATCTGCCAGCAACCTATGACAAAATGGAAACCAGCAGGAGTGTGAGGAGACCTGAAAGTGGCACATGGCAGAGTGGGAGCAATGGGAGGCGGTACAGGGACCCATGTCACACTGTGGACCCAGCAGCAGCGTGACCAGGCGGTACGGGGGCCCATGGCAGATTACAGGCCTGGCAGCAGCAATGGGAGGCCCGTAATCTGCCAGCACCCTATGACAAAAAATGGAACACACCAGCAGTGTGTGAGGAGACCTGAAAGTGGCACATGGCAGAGTGTGGCGATGGAGACAGCAGCAATGGGAGGCCGTACAGGGACCCATGAGAGACTGTGGACCTGGCAGCAGCATGAGGAGGCGGTATAGGGGCCCATGGCAGATTAGGGGCCTGGTAGCAGCTATAGGAGGCCCGTAATCTGCCAGCACCCTATGACAAAAAATTGAACACACCAGCAGTGTGTGAGGAGACATGAAAGTGGCACATGGCATGAGAGACTCTGGACCTGGCAGCAGCATGAGGAGGCGGTATATAGGGGCCCATGGCAGATTAGGGGCCTGGCAGCAGCTATGGGAGGCCCGTAATCTGCCAGCACCCTATGTCAAAAAATTGAAAACACAAGCAGTGTGTGAGGAGACCTGAAAGTGGCACATGTTTGGGGCATGATTCATGGCGGATTTAGTCAGTTGTGTCAGGAACTGGTGGTTTGAAATCCAGACTAATCCACGCCTGATTCATTTTCACAAACGTGAGTCTCTCCACACTTTGGGTGGACAGTCGTGTCCTCCGCGGAGTTGCAATACCTCCTGCCGCACTAAACACGCGCTCCGATGCCACGCTACTGGCCGGGCATGACAGCCTTTCAAGGGCAAATTCAGCTAGTTGGGGCCAAAGGTCAAGTTTCGTTGCCCAGTAGTCAAGGGGATTGTCTACCTCGGTTGGCAGGGTGCTGTCCAAGTAGGCCCAAGCCTGTTGTTTGAGCTCCTGCTCCAGGTCCACCTGATGCTGCTGCTGCTGCTGCTGCTGTGGCTGGTTAGTAGTTTCCTCACTGCGCTGGTGAAGAAAGCTACTCATCATCGACTGCAGACTGAGGCAGCCGCTGCTGGTGGAGCTGCCACTGCTCCTACCACCCCACCCCTCCCCTGCTGCCATGCCAGCGGAACGCGAGCGCACAGGGCCCACAGTGTCTGAGGATGGACGTTGGCGCACAAAGGCAGAGACCAACTGACTACATAGGTGGTTTTTATAGTACGTAATTTTGGCCTCCCTCTCAGCAGGTGTGAAAAAGGCCACCATTTTGGACCGGTAGCGAGGGTCCAACAAGGTGGACAGCCAAAAGTCATCCCTCTGTCTGATGGTTATTATTCGGCTGTCGCTACGCAAGCAAGCGAGCATGCTATGGGCCATTTGTGCCAAGGAATGCGAGGGACTCCCTGCCTCCATCTCCACAGCATACTGCCACGGTGCGTCTGGGTCCTCTGTCTCCTCCTCCTCCTCCTCTACCAGATGCTCCTGCTCCTCCACTCCTGTCTGCTGAGTGGAAAAACCACCCATTTCACTCAATAATTCCTGAGCACCAATGTCCTCCTCTACCTCCTCCTCTTCTTCCTGTCCTGCCCCCACAGGGGTCATGTGGCGTTGAGATCTGTGCGCCACGTCTACCGCACCCTGACCAGCCATTGTTAACAGCATTTGTTCCAGGACGTGCAACAGAGGAATGACGTCGTTCATCCCATAGTCCTGCCGACTCACAAATAGCGTGGCCTCCTCAAAGGGCCTGAGCAAGCGGCAGGTGTCACGCATGAGCTGCCAATGGCTGACATCTAAGTTACACAGGGAGGACCTTTATCCGCTTTTAACATCAGGAAATCTGTGATGGCCTTTCGCTGTTCGTAAAGGCGGTCTAACATATGTAGGGTTGAATTCCACCTTGTTGCAACGTCACAGCATGAGGAGTCGGTACGGGGGCCCATGGCAGATTACGTGCCTGGCAGCAGCAATGGGAGGCCCGTAATCTGCCAGCACCCTATGTCAAAAAATTGAACACACCAGCAGTGTGAGGAGACCTGAAAGTGGCACATGGCAGAGTGTGGCTATGGAGACAGCAGCAATGGGAGGCCGTACAGGGACCCATGACACACTCTGGACTTGGCAGCAGCATGAGGAGGCGGTATAGGGGCCCATGGCAGATTAGGGGCCTGGCAGCAGCTATGGGAGGCCCGTAATCTGCCAGCACCCTATGACAAAAAATGTAACACACCAGCAGTGTGAGGAGACCTGAAAGTGGCACATGGCAGAGTGTGGCGATGGAGACAGCAGCAATGGGAGGCCGTACAGGGACCCATGAGAGACTCTGGACCTAGCAGCAGCATGAGGAGGCGGTATATAGGGGCCTATGGCAGATTAGGGGCCTGGCAGCAGCTATAGGAGGCCCGTAATCTGCCAGCACCCTATGTCAAAAAATTCAACACACCAGCAGTGTGTGAGGAGACCTGAAAGTGGCACATGGCAGAGTGTGGCGATGGAGACAGCAGCAATGGGAGGCCGTACAGGGACCCATGAGAGACTCTGGAACTGGCAGCAGCATGAGGAGGCGGTATATAGGGGCCCATGGCAGATTAGGGGCCTGGCAGCAGCTATAGGGGGCCCGTAATCTGCCAGCACCCTATGTCAAAAAATTCAACACACGAGCAGTGTGTGAGGAGACCTGAAAGTGGCACATGGCAGAGTGTGGCGATGGAGACAGCAGCAATGGGAGGCCGTACAGGGACCCATGAGAGACTCTGGAACTGGCAGCAGCATGAGGAGGCGGTATATAGGGGCCCATGGCAGATTAGGGGCCTGGCAGCAGCTATAGGGGGCCCGTAATCTGGCAGCACCCTATGTCAAAAAATTCAACACACCAGCAGTGTGTGAGGAGACCTGAAAGTGGCACATGGCAGAGTGTGGCGATGGAGACAGCAGCAATGGGAGGCCGTATAGGGACCCATGAGAGACTCTGGACTTGGCAGCAGCATGAGGAGGCGGTATATAGGGGCCCATGGCAGATAAGGGGCTTGGCAGCAGCTATGGGAGGTCCGTAATCTGCCAGCACCCTATGTCAAAAAATTCAACACACCAGCAGTGTGTGAGGAGACCTGAAAGTGGCACATGGCAGAGTGTGGCGATGGAGACAGCAGCAATGGGAGGCCGTACAGGGACCCATGAGAGACTCTGGAACTGGCAGCAGCATGAGGAGGCGGTATATAGGGGCCCATGGCAGATTAGGGGCCTGGCAGCAGCTATAGGGGGCCCGTAATCTGCCAGCACCCTATGTCAAAAAATTCAACACACCAGCAGTGTGTGAGGAGACCTGAAAGTGGCACATGGCAGAGTGTGGCGATGGAGACAGCAGCAATGGGAGGCCGTATAGGGACCCATGAGAGACTCTGGACTTGGCAGCAGCATGAGGAGGCGGTATATAGGGGCCCATGGCAGATTAGGGGCCTGGCAGCAGCTATGGGAGGTCCGTAATCTGCCAGCACCCTATGTCAAAAAATTCAACACACCAGCAGTGTGTGAGGAGACCTGAAAGTGGCACATGGCAGAGTGTGGCGATGGAGACAGCAGCAATGGGAGGCCGTACAGGGACCCATGAGAGACTCTGGACCTGGCAGCAGCATGAGGAGGCGGTATATAGGGGCCCATGGCAGATTAGGGGCCTGGCAGCAGCTATGGGAGGTCCGTAATCTGCCAGCACCCTATGTCAAAAAATTCAACACACCAGCAGTGTGTGAGGAGACCTGAAAGTGGCACATGGCAGAGTGTGGCGATGGAGACAGCAGCAATGGGAGGCCGTACAGGGACCCATGAGAGACTCTGGAACTGGCAGCAGCATGAGGAGGCGGTATATAGGGGCCCATGGCAGATTAGGGGCCTGGCAGCAGCTATAGGGGGCCCGTAATCTGGCAGCACCCTATGTCAAAAAATTCAACACACCAGCAGTGTGTGAGGAGACCTGAAAGTGGCACATGGCAGAGTGTGGCGATGGAGACAGCAGCAATGGGAGGCCGTACAGGGACCCATGAGAGACTCTGGAACTGGCAGCAGCATGAGGAGGCGGTATATAGGGGCCCATGGCAGATTAGGGGCCTGGCAGCAGCTATAGGGGGCCCGTAATCTGGCAGCACCCTATTTCAAAAAATTCAACACACCAGCAGTGTGTGAGGAGACCTGAAAGTGGCACATGGCAGAGTGTGGCGATGGAGACAGCAGCAATGGGAGGCCGTATAGGGACCCATGAGAGACTCTGGACTTGGCAGCAGCATGAGGAGGCGGTATATAGGGGCCCATGGCAGATTAGGGGCCTGGCAGCAGCTATGGGAGGTCCGTAATCTGCCAGCACCCTATGTCAAAAAATTCAACACACCAGCAGTGTGTGAGGAGACCTGAAAGTGGCACATGGCAGAGTGTGGCGATGGAGACAGCAGCAATGGGAGGCCGTACAGGGACCCATGAGAGACTCTGGACCTGGCAGCAGCATGAGGAGGCGGTATATAGGGGCCTATGGCAGATTAGGGGCCTGGCAGCAGCTATAGGGGGCCCGTAATCTGCCAGCACCCTATGTCAAAAAATTCTACACACCAGCAGTGTGTGAGGAGACCTGAAAGTGGCACATGGCAGAGTGTGGCGATGGAGACAGCAGCAATGGGAGGCCGTACAGGGACCCATGAGAGACTCTGGAACTGGCAGCAGCATGAGGAGGCGGTATATAGGGGCCCATGGCAGATTAGGGGCCTGGCAGCAGCTATAGGGGGCCCGTAATCTGCCAGCACCCTATGTCAAAAAATTCAACACACCAGCAGTGTGAGGAGACCTGAAAGTGGCACATGGCAGAGTGTGGCGATGGAGACAGCAGCAATGGGAGGCCGTACAGGGACCCATGAGAGACTCTGGAACTGGCAGCAGCATGAGGAGGCGGTATATAGGGGCCCATGGCAGATTAGGGGCCTGGCAGCAGCTATAGGGGGCCCATAATCTGCCAGCACCCTATGTCAAAAAATTCAACACACCAGCAGTGTGAGGGGACCTGAAAGTGGCACATGGCAGAGTGTGGCGATGGAGACAGCAGCAATGGGAGGCCGTACAGGGACCCATGAGAGACTCTGGAACTGGCAGCAGCATGAGGAGGCGGTATATAGGGGCCCATGGCAGATTAGGGGCCTGGCAGCAGCTATAGGGGGCCCGTAATCTGGCAGCACCCTATGTCAAAAAATTCAACACACCAGCAGTGTGTGAGGAGACCTGAAAGTGGCACATGGCAGAGTGTGGCGATGGAGACAGCAGCAATGGGAGGCCGTACAGGGACCCATGAGAGACTCTGGAACTGGCAGCAGCATGAGGAGGCGGTATATAGGGGCCCATGGCAGATTAGGGGCCTGGCAGCAGCTATAGGGGGCCCGTAATCTGCCAGCACCCTATGTCAAAAAATTCAACACACCAGCAGTGTGAGGAGACATGAAAGTGGCACATGGCAGAGTGTGGCGATGGAGACAGCAGCAATGGGAGGCCGTACAGGGACCCATGAGAGACTCTGGAACTGGCAGCAGCATGAGGAGGCGGTATATAGGGGCCCATGGCAGATTAGGGGCCTGGCAGCAGCTATAGGGGGCCCGTAATCTGGCAGCACCCTATATCAAAAAATTCAACACACCAGCAGTGTGTGAGGAGACCTGAAAGTGGCACATGGCAGAGTGTGGCGATGGAGACAGCAGCAATGGGAGGCCGTATAGGGACCCATGAGAGACTCTGGACTTGGCAGCAGCATGAGGAGGCGGTATATAGGGGCCCATGGCAGATTAGGGGCCTGGCAGCAGCTATGGGAGGTCCGTAATCTGCCAGCACCCTATGTCAAAAAATTCAACACACCAGCAGTGTGTGAGGAGACCTGAAAGTGGCACATGGCAGAGTGTGGCGATGGAGACAGCAGCAATGGGAGGCCGTATAGGGACCCATGAGAGACTCTGGACTTGGCAGCAGCATGAGGAGGCGGTATATAGGGGCCCATGGCAGATTAGGGGCCTGGCAGCAGCTATGGGAGGTCCGTAATCTGCCAGCACCCTATGTCAAAAAATTCAACACACCAGCAGTGTGTGAGGAGACCTGAAAGTGGCACATGGCAGAGTGTGGCGATGGAGACAGCAGCAATGGGAGGCCGTACAGGGACCCATGAGAGACTCTGGACCTGGCAGCAGCATGAGGAGGCGGTATATAGGGGCCTATGGCAGATTAGGGGCCTGGCAGCAGCTATAGGGGGCCCGTAATCTGCCAGCACCCTATGTCAAAAAATTCTACACACCAGCAGTGTGTGAGGAGACCTGAAAGTGGCACATGGCAGAGTGTGGCGATGGAGACAGCAGCAATGGGAGGCCGTACAGGGACCCATGAGAGACTCTGGAACTGGCAGCAGCATGAGGAGGCGGTATATAGGGGCCCATGGCAGATTAGGGGCCTGGCAGCAGCTATAGGGGGCCCGTAATCTGCCAGCACCCTATGTCAAAAAATTCAACACACCAGCAGTGTGAGGAGACCTGAAAGTGGCACATGGCAGAGTGTGGCGATGGAGACAGCAGCAATGGGAGGCCGTACAGGGACCCATGAGAGACTCTGGAACTGGCAGCAGCATGAGGAGGCGGTATATAGGGGCCCATGGCTGATTAGGGGCCTGGCAGCAGCTATAGGGGGCCCGTAATCTGGCAGCACCCTATGTCAAAAAATTCAACACACCAGCAGTGTGTGAGGAGACCTGAAAGTGGCACATGGCAGAGTGTGGCGATGGAGACAGCAGCAATGGGAGGCCGTACAGGGACCCATGAGAGACTCTGGAACTGGCAGCAGCATGAGGAGGCGGTATATAGGTGCCCATGGCAGATTAGGGGCCTTGCAGCAGCTATAGGGGGCCCGTAATCTGCCAGCACCCTATGTCAAAAAATTCAACACACCAGCAGTGTGAGGAGACCTGAAAGTGGCACATGGCAGAGTGTGGCGATGGAGACAGCAGCAATGGGAGGCCGTACAGGGACCCATGAGAGACCCTGGAACTGGCAGCAGCATGAGGAGGCGGTATATAGGGGCCCATGGCAGATTAGGGGCCTGGCAGCAGCTATAGGGGGCCCGTAATCTGGCAGCACCCTATGTCAAAAAATTCAACACACCAGCAGTGTGTGAGGAGACCTGAAAGTGGCACATGGCAGAGTGTGGCGATGGAGACAGCAGCAATGGGAGGCCGTATAGGGACCCATTAGAGATTCTGGACTTGGCAGCAGCATGAGGAGGCGGTATATAGGGGCCCATGGCAGATTAGGGGCCTGGCAGCAGCTATGGGAGGTCCGTAATCTGCCAGCACCCTATGTCAAAAAATTCAACACACCAGCAGTGTGTGAGGAGACCTGAAAGTGGCACATGGCAGAGTGTGGCGATGGAGACAGCAGCAATGGGAGGCCGTACAGGGACCCATGAGAGACTCTGGAACTGGCAGCAGCATGAGGAGGCGGTATATAGGGGCCCATGGCAGATTAGGGGCCTGGCAGCAGCTATAGGGGGCCCGTAATCTGCCAGCACCCTATGTCAAAAAATTCAACACACCAGCAGTGTGAGGAGACCTGAAAGTGGCACATGGCAGAGTGTGGCGATGGAGACAGCAGCAATGGGAGGCCGTATAGGGACCCATGAGAGACTCTGGACTTGGCAGCAGCATGAGGAGGCGGTATATAGGGGCCCATGGCAGATTAGGGGCCTGGCAGCAGCTATGGGAGGTCCGTAATCTGCCAGCACCCTATGTCAAAAAATTCAACACACCAGCAGTGTGTGAGGAGACCTGAAAGTGGCACATGGCAGAGTGTGGCGATGGAGACAGATGCAATGGGAGGCCGTACAGGGACCCATGAGAGACTCTGGAACTGGCAGCAGCATGAGGAGGCGGTATATAGGGGCCCATGGCAGATTAGGGGCCTGGCAGCAGCTATAGGGGGCCCGTAATCTGCCAGCACCCTATGTTAAAAAATTCTACACACCAGCAGTGTGTGAGGAGACCTGAAAGTGGCACATGGCAGAGTGTGGCGATGGAGACAGCAGCAATGGGAGGCCGTATAGGGACCCATGAGAGACTCTGGACTTGGCAGCAGCATGAGGAGGCGGTATATAGGGGCCCATGGCAGATTAGGGGCCTGGCAGCAGCTATGGGAGGTCCGTAATCTGCCAGCACCCTATGTCAAAAAATTCAACACACCAGCAGTGTGTGAGGAGACCTGAAAGTGGCACATGGCAGAGTGTGGCGATGGAGACAGCAGCAATGGGAGGCCGTACAGGGACCCATGAGAGACTCTGGACCTGGCAGCAGCATGAGGAGGCGGTATATAGGGGCCCATGGCAGATTAGGGGCCTGGCAGCAGCTATGGGAGGTCCGTAATCTGCCAGCACCCTATGTCAAAAAATTCAACACACCAGCAGTGTGTGAGGAGACCTGAAAGTGGCACATGGCAGAGTGTGGCGATGGAGACAGCAGCAATGGGAGGCCGTACAGGGACCCATGAGAGACTCTGGAACTGGCAGCAGCATGAGGAGGCGGTATATAGGGGCCCATGGCAGATTAGGGGCCTGGCAGCAGCTATAGGGGGCCCGTAATCTGCCAGCACCCTATGTCAAAAAATTCAACACACCAGCAGTGTGTGAGGAGACCTGAAAGTGGCACATGGCAGAGTGTGGCGATGGAGACAGCAGCAATGGGAGGCCGTACAGGGACCCATGAGAGACTCTGGAACTGGCAGCAGCATGAGGAGGCGGTATATAGGGGCCCATGGCAGATTAGGGGCCTGGCAGCAGCTATAGGGGGCCCGTAATCTGCCAGCACCCTATGTCAAAAAATTCAACACACCAGCAGTGTGTGAGGAGACCTGAAAGTGGCACATGGCAGAGTGTGGCGATGGAGACAGCAGCAATGGGAGGCCGTATAGGGACCCATGAGAGACTCTGGACTTGGCAGCAGCATGAGGAGGCGGTATATAGGGGCCCATGGCAGATTAGGGGCCTGGCAGCAGCTATGGGAGGTCCGTAATCTGCCAGCACCCTATGTCAAAAAATTCAACACACCAGCAGTGTGTGAGGAGACCTGAAAGTGGCACATGGCAGAGTGTGGCGATGGAGACAGCAGCAATGGGAGGCCGTACAGGGACCCATGAGAGACTCTGGACCTGGCAGCAGCATGAGGAGGCGGTATATAGGGGCCTATGGCAGATTAGGGGCCTGGCAGCAGCTATAGGGGGCCCGTAATCTGCCAGCACCCTATGTCAAAAAATTCTACACACCAGCAGTGTGTGAGGAGACCTGAAAGTGGCACATGGCAGAGTGTGGCGATGGAGACAGCAGCAATGGGAGGCCGTACAGGGACCCATGAGAGACTCTGGAACTGGCAGCAGCATGAGGAGGCGGTATATAGGGGCCCATGGCAGATTAGGGGCCTGGCAGCAGCTATAGGGGGCCCGTAATCTGCCAGCACCCTATGTCAAAAAATTCAACACACCAGCAGTGTGAGGAGACCTGAAAGTGGCACATGGCAGAGTGTGGCGATGGAGACAGCAGCAATGGGAGGCCGTACAGGGACCCATGAGAGACTCTGGAACTGGCAGCAGCATGAGGAGGCGGTATATAGGGGCCCATGGCAGATTAGGGGCCTGGCAGCAGCTATAGGGGGCCCGTAATCTGGCAGCACCCTATGTCAAAAAATTCAACACACCAGCAGTGTGTGAGGAGACCTGAAAGTGGCACATGGCAGAGTGTGGCGATGGAGACAGCAGCAATGGGAGGCCGTACAGGGACCCATGAGAGACTCTGGACTTGGCAGCAGCATGAGGAGGCGGTATATAGGGGCCCATGGCAGATTAGGGGCCTGGCAGCAGCTATGGGAGGTCCGTAATCTGCCAGCACCCTATGTCAAAAAATTCAACACACCAGCAGTGTGTGAGGAGACCTGAAAGTGGCACATGGCAGAGTGTGGCGATGGAGACAGCAGCAATGGGAGGCCGTACAGGGACCCATGAGAGACTCTGGACCTGGCAGCAGCATGAGGAGGCGGTATATAGGGGCCCATGGCAGATTAGGGGCCTGGCAGCAGCTATGGGAGGTCCGTAATCTGCCAGCACCCTATGTCAAAAAATTCAACACACCAGCAGTGTGTGAGGAGACCTGAAAGTGGCACATGGCAGAGTGTGGCGATGGAGACAGCAGCAATGGGAGGCCGTACAGGGACCCATGAGAGACTCTGGAACTGGCAGCAGCATGAGGAGGCGGTATATAGGGGCCCATGGCAGATTAGGGGCCTGGCAGCAGCTATAGGGGGCCCGTAATCTGGCAGCACCCTATGTCAAAAAATTCAACACACCAGCAGTGTGTGAGGAGACCTGAAAGTGGCACATGGCAGAGTGTGGCGATGGAGACAGCAGCAATGGGAGGCCGTACAGGGACCCATGAGAGACTCTGGAACTGGCAGCAGCATGAGGAGGCGGTATATAGGGGCCCATGGCAGATTAGGGGTCTGGCAGCAGCTATAGGGGGCCCGTAATCTGCCAGCACCCTATGTCAAAAAATTCAACACACCAGCAGTGTGAGGAGACCTGAAAGTGGCACATGGCAGATTGTGGCGATGGAGACAGCAGCAATGGGAGGCCGTACAGGGACCCATGAGAGACTCTGGAACTTGCAGCAGCATGAGGAGGCGGTATATAGGGGCCCATGGCAGATTAGGGGCCTTGCAGCAGCTATAGGGGGCCCGTAATCTGCCAGCACCCTATGTCAAAAAATTCAACACACCAGCAGTGTGAGGAGACCTGAAAGTGGCACATGGCAGAGTGTGGCGATGGAGACAGCAGCAATGGGAGGCCGTACAGGGACTCATGAGAGACTCTGGAACTGGCAGCAGCATGAGGAGGCGGTATATAGGGGCCCATGGCAGATTAGGGGCCTGGCAGCAGCTATAGGGGGCCCGTAATCTGCCAGCACCCTATGTCAAAAAATTCAACACACCAGCAGTGTGTGAGGAGACCTGAAAGTGGCACATGGCAGAGTGTGGCGATGGAGACAGCAGCAATGGGAGGCCGTACAGGGACCCATGAGAGACTCTGGACCTGGCAGCAGCATGAGGAGGCGGTATTTAGGGGCCTATGGCAGATTAGGGGCCTGGCAGCAGCTATAGGGGGCCCGTAATCTGCTAGCACCCTATGTCAAAAAATTCTACACACCAGCAGTGTGTGAGGAGACCTGAAAGTGGCACATGGCAGAGTGTGGCGATGGAGACAGCAGCAATGGGAGGCCGTACAGGGACCCATGAGAGACTCTGGAACTGGCAGCAGCATGAGGAGGCGGTATATAGGGGCCCATGGCAGATTAGGGGCCTGGCAGCAGCTATAGGGGGCCCGTAATCTGCCAGCACCCTATGTCAAAAAATTCAACACACCAGCAGTGTGAGGAGACCTGAAAGTGGCACATGGCAGAGTGTGGCGATGGAGACAGCAGCAATGGGAGGCCGTACAGGGACCCATGAGAGACTCTGGAACTGGCAGCAGCATGAGGAGGCGGTATATAGGGGCCCATGGCAGATTAGGGGCCTGGCAGCAGTTATAGGGGGCCCGTAATCTGGCAGCACCCTATGTCAAAAAATTCAACACACCAGCAGTGTGTGAGGAGACCTGAAAGTGGCACATGGCAGAGTGTGGCGATGGAGACAGCAGCAATGGGAGGCCGTACAGGGACCCATGAGAGACTCTGGACTTGGCAGCAGCATGAGGAGGCGGTATATAGGGGCCCATGGCAGATTAGGGGCCTGGCAGCAGCTATGGGAGGTCCGTAATCTGCCAGCACCCTATGTCAAAAAATTCAACACACCAGCAGTGTGTGAGGAGACCTGAAAGTGGCACATGGCAGAGTGTGGCGATGGAGACAGCAGCAATGGGAGGCCGTACAGGGACCCATGAGAGACTCTGGACCTGGCAGCAGCATGAGGAGGCGGTATATAGGGGCCCATGGCAGATTAGGGGCCTGGCAGCAGCTATGGGAGGTCCGTAATCTGCCAGCACCCTATGTCAAAAAATTCAACACACCAGCAGTGTGTGAGGAGACCTGAAAGTGGCACATGGCAGAGTGTGGCGATGGAGACAGCAGCAATGGGAGGCCGTACAGGGACCCATGAGAGACTCTGGAACTGGCAGCAGCATGAGGAGGCGGTATATAGGGGCCCATGGCAGATTAGGGGCCTGGCAGCAGCTATAGGGGGCCCGTAATCTGGCAGCACCCTATGTCAAAAAATTCAACACACCAGCAGTGTGTGAGGAGACCTGAAAGTGGCACATGGCAGAGTGTGGCGATGGAGACAGCAGCAATGGGAGGCCGTACAGGGACCCATGAGAGACTCTGGAACTGGCAGCAGCATGAGGAGGCGGTATATAGGGGCCCATGGCAGATTAGGGGTCTGGCAGCAGCTATAGGGGGCCCGTAATCTGCCAGCACCCTATGTCAAAAAATTCAACACACCAGCAGTGTGAGGAGACCTGAAAGTGGCACATGGCAGAGTGTGGCGATGGAGACAGCAGCAATGGGAGGCCGTACAGGGACCCATGAGAGACTCTGGAACTTGCAGCAGCATGAGGAGGCGGTATATAGGGGCCCATGGCAGATTAGGGGCCTTGCAGCAGCTATAGGGGGCCCGTAATCTGCCAGCACCCTATGTCAAAAAATTCAACACACCAGCAGTGTGAGGAGACCTGAAAGTGGCACATGGCAGAGTGTGGCGATGGAGACAGCAGCAATGGGAGGCCGTACAGGGACCCATGAGAGACTCTGGAACTGGCAGCAGCATGAGGAGGCGGTATATAGGGGCCCATGGCAGATTAGGGGCCTGGCAGCAGCTATAGGGGGCCCGTAATCTGCCAGCACCCTATGTCAAAAAATTCAACACACCAGCAGTGTGTGAGGAGACCTGAAAGTGGCACATGGCAGAGTGTGGCGATGGAGACAGCAGCAATGGGAGGCCGTATAGGGACCCATGAGAGACTCTGGACTTGGCAGCAGCATGAGGAGGCGGTATATAGGGGCCCATGGCAGATTAGGGGCCTGGCAGCAGCTATGGGAGGTCCGTAATCTGCCAGCACCCTATGTCAAAAAATTCAACACACCAGCAGTGTGTGAGGAGACCTGAAAGTGGCACATGGCAGAGTGTGGCGATGGAGACAGATGCAATGGGAGGCCGTACAGGGACCCATGAGAGACTCTGGAACTGGCAGCAGCATGAGGAGGCGGTATATAGGGGCCCATGGCAGATTAGGGGCCTGGCAGCAGCTATAGGGGGCCCGTAATCTGCCAGCACCCTATGTCAAAAAATTCAACACACCAGCAGTGTGTGAGGAGACCTGAAAGTGGCACATGGCAGAGTGTGGCGATGGAGACAGCAGCAATGGGAGGCCGTATAGGGACCCATGAGAGACTCTGGACTTGGCAGCAGCATGAGGAGGCGGTATATAGGGGCCCATGGCAGATTAGGGGCCTGGCAGCAGCTATGGGAGGTCCGTAATCTGCCAGCACCCTATGTCAAAAAATTCAACACACCAGCAGTGTGTGAGGAGACCTGAAAGTGGCACATGGCAGAGTGTGGCGATGGAGACAGCAGCAATGGGAGGCCGTACAGGGACCCATGAGAGACTCTGGACCTGGCAGCAGCATGAGGAGGCGGTATATAGGGGCCCATGGCAGATTAGGGGCCTGGCAGCAGCTATGGGAGGTCCGTAATCTGCCAGCACCCTATGTCAAAAAATTCAACACACCAGCAGTGTGTGAGGAGACCTGAAAGTGGCACATGGCAGAGTGTGGCGATGGAGACAGATGCAATGGGAGGCCGTACAGGGACCCATGAGAGACTCTGGAACTGGCAGCAGCATGAGGAGGCGGTATATAGGGGCCCATGGCAGATTAGGGGCCTGGCAGCAGCTATAGGGGGCCCATAATCTGCCAGCACCCTATGTCAAAAAATTCTACACACCAGCAGTGTGTGAGGAGACCTGAAAGTGGCACATGGCAGAGTGTGGCGATGGAGACAGCAGCAATGGGAGGCCGTACAGGGACCCATGAGAGACTCTGGACTTGGCAGCAGCATGAGGAGGCGGTATATAGGGGCCCATGGCAGATTAGGGGCCTGGCAGCAGCTATGGGAGGTCCGTAATCTGCCAGCACCCTATGTCACTCTCCTCGCCAGTACTTCTTTGCCTGGCTGCTGAAAAGGCCGATGTCTCCCCCCGTTCCTGACCGCCCTCTGTTAGCTCTTCTTCACTGTACAGTGGGGCTGAGCCCACAGCATGCGATACTTCGCTTGGTGAGGGAACAGCAAAGGACAGGGGCAGGTAGAGGACATGTGATTTCAGTGGGCTTGCTCCCGGGCCATGCCAACTAACGGTTGTGTCTGACGTACCCACCGACCGTTGGCTGTAGGTGTCAGAGGTGACCTGGGAAGAGGAAGACGACCGAGCCAACCAATCAATGACGGCAGGGTTGTCGGTGGAGACACGACCGCTGGATGACACCGGGAGCACTGGCCTCTGGCTGCGAATAGTGCTGCCTCGACCCCTTCCTCTGCTGCCACGTCTGCTCGCTCCTAAAAAATTGCCTCCTCTGCCACTCCTCTGCATGTTGTCTGACATACTCTTTAATTCAACGATTATGTGTCCCTGAGTAACAATGCTCTGGCACTCAGTAACAATTCTGTCTGTCCCTGAGTAAAAATTCTGTGGCCCTAAGTAAAGTTTCTGTGGCCCTGAGTAACAATTCTCTGGCACTCAGTAACAATTCTGTCTGTCCCTGAGTAACAATTCTCTGGCACTCAGTAACAATTCTGTCTGTCCCTGAGTAAAAATTCTGTGGCCCTAAGTAAAGTTTCTGTGGCCCTGAGTAACAATTCTCTGGCACTCAGTAACAATTCTGTCTGTCCCTGAGTAAAAATTCTGTGGCCCTAAGTAAAGTTTCTGTGGCCCTGAGTAACAATTCTCTGGCACTCCGTAACAATTCTGTCTGTCCCTGAGTAACAATTCTCTGGCACTCAGTAACAATTCTGTCTGTCCCTGAGTAACAATTCTCTGGCACTCAGTAACAATTCTGTCTGTCCCTGAGTAAAAATTCTGTGGCCCTAATTAAAGTTTCTGTGGCCCTGAGTAACAATTCTCTGGCACTCCGTAACAATTCTGTCTGTCCCTGAGTAAAAATTCTGTGGCCCTAAGTAAAGTTTCTGTGGCCCTGAGTAACAATTCTCTGGCACTCAGTAACAATTCTGTCTGTCCCTGAGTAACAATTCTCTGGCACTCAGTAACAATTCTGTCTGTCCCTGAGTAAAAATTCTGTGGCCCTAAGTAAAGTTTCTGTGGCCCTGAGTAACAATTCTCTGGCACTCCGTAACAATTCTGTCTGTCCCTGAGTAACAATTCTCTGGCACTCAGTAACAATTCTGTCTGTCCCTGAGTAAAAATTCTGTGGCCCTAATTAAAGTTTCTGTGGCCCTAAGTAACAATTCTCTGGCACTCAGTAACAATTCTGTCTGTCCCTGAGTAACAATTCTCTGGCACTCCGTAACAATTCTGTCTGTCCATGAGTAACAATTCTCTGGCACTCAGTAACAATTCTGTCTGTCCCTGAGTAACAATTCTCTGGCACTCAGTAACAATTCTGTCTGTCCCTGAGTAAAAATTCTGTGGCCCTAAGTAAAGTTTCTGTGGCCCTGAGTAACAATTCTCTGGCACTCCGTAACAATTCTGTCTGTCCCTGAGTAACAATTCTCTGGCACTCAGTAACAATTCTGTCTGTCCCTGAGTAACAATTCTCTGGCACTCAGTAACAATTCTGTCTGTCCCTGAGTAAAAATTCTGTGGCCCTAAGTAAAGTTTCTGTGGCCCTGAGTAACAATTCTCTGGCACTCCGTAACAATTCTGTCTGTCCCTGAGTATGAATTCTGTGGCCCTAACTAGCGTTTCTTTGTCCCTAAGTAACAGTTCTGTGGCCCTGAGTAACAATTCTGTGTCTGTGCGAGTAATAATTCTGTGGCCCTAAGTAACAGTTCTGTGGCCCTCAGTAACAGTTCTGTGTCTGTGCGAGTAACAATTCTGTGTCTGTGCGAGTAACAATTCTGTGGCCCTAAGTAAAGTTTCTGTGGCCCTCAGTAACAGTTCTGTGTCTGTGCGAGTAACAATTCTGTGTCTGTGCGAGTAACAATTCTGTGGCCCTAAGTAAAGTTTCTGTGGCCCTAAGTAACAATTCTCTGGCACTCAGTAACAATTCTGTCTGTCCCTGAGTAACAATTCTCTGGCACTCAGTAACAATTCTGTCTGTCCCTGAGTAAAAATTCTGTGGCCCTAAGTAAAGTTTCTGTGGCCCTGAGTAACAATTCTCTGGCACTCCGTAACAATTCTGTCTGTCCCTGAGTAACAATTCTCTGGCACTCAGTAACAATTCTGTCTGTCCCTGAGTAAAAATTCTGTGGCCCTAAGTAAAGTTTCTGTGGCCCTGAGTAACAATTCTCTGGCACTCCGTAACAATTCTGTCTGTCCCTGAGTATGAATTCTGTGGCCCTAACTAGCGTTTCTTTGTCCCTAAGTAACAGTTCTGTGGCCCTGAGTAACAATTCTGTGTCTGTGCGAGTAACAATTCTGTGGCCCTAAGTAACAGTTCTGTGGCCCTCAGTAACAGTTCTGTGTCTGTGCGAGTAACAATTCTGTGTCTGTGCGAGTAACAATTCTGTGGCCCTAAGTAACAGTTCTGTGGCCTTCAGTAACAATTCTGTGTCTGTGCAAGTAAAAATTCTGTGTCTGTGCGAGTAACAATTCTGTGGCCCTAAGTAAAGTTTCTGTGGCCCTAAGTAACAATTCTCTGGCACTCAGTAACAATTCTGTCTGTCCCTGAGTAACAATTCTCTGGCACTCAGTAACAATTCTGTCTGTCCCTGAGTAAAAATTCTGTGGCCCTAAGTAAAGTTTCTGGGGCCCTGAGTAACAATTCTCTGGCACTCCGTAACAATTCTGTCTGTCCCTGAGTAACAATTCTCTGGCACTCAGTAACAATTCTGTCTGTCCCTGAGTAAAAATTCTGTGGCCCTAATTAAAGTTTCTGTGGCCCTAAGTAACAATTCTCTGGCACTCAGTAACAATTCTGTCTGTCCCTGAGTAACAATTCTCTGGCACTCAGTAACAATTCTGTCTGTCCCTGAGTAAAAATTCTGTGGCCCTAATTAAAGTTTCTGTGGCCCTAAGTAACAATTCTCTGGCACTCAGTAACAATTCTGTCTGTCCCTGAGTAACAATTCTCTGGCACTCAGTAACAATTCTGTCTGTCCCTGAGTAAAAATTCTGTGGCCCTAATAACGTTTCTGTGGCCCTAAGTAACAATTCTCTGGCACTGAGTAACAATTCTGTCTGTCCCTGAGTATGAATTCTGTGGCCCTAACTAGCGTTTCTTTGTCCCTAAATAACGATTCTGTGGCCCTCATTAACAAGTCTGTGTCCCTGAGTAATGGTTCTCTGTCCCTAAGTAACTTTTCTCTGTCCCCAATTATCGTTTCTGTGGCCCTAACTCTGTCCCTGTCCCTAGTACAGAGCGGTCTGCCTCTGTTCAATGACTGCAGGCAAATGAAGAATTCCAAAATGGCCGCTATTTATAGCTCGACCATTACACAGTGCTGGCTGGCTGGCTGCTGATTGGCTGATGCGATCACATGTAGTTGAGGAATGCATTATGGGTCAGCGCGCCTTGTCTGCGCGCCTTCCCAGACATCCCCGCTCCGTCGCCGCACATGTCAGCCGCCATTTTCTGAAAAATTTCGATTCGCGCGTCCGAATTAGGCTATTTTTCGGATTCGGCACGAATCGAAATTTTTCCGATATTCGACTCGAATTCCACTTCGGATACTTCGATTCGCTCATCTCTAGTGACATTATGTTAAAATCAGGAACAATAGATTTGTTATTTGTGATGCATTTGTTCAATGTCCTGAAATCAACTGATAAAGAATATGAATTATCAGCTTTCTTGATAGGCCAAATACAGTTATTCACCGCTGATTGTGCTTTCTTTAAAATTCATTGCTGTAAAAACTCTTGTATAATGGAAGAAATTGGATTAATTGATTCTAATGGCAATTTGTATTGAAGTTGAGGCTTAGGGTCTCTACTTTCAATGTCAACTTCAAAATATTTAAGCAAACCTGCATCATTTTTGCTTGGACTCCAAAGATCTTTATGTGATCTAACCAATTGTTCCAATTCAAGATTGGTTCCTGTATGTGGCCATTTATGATCTGAAGACATGTCAGCAGTTGTTATACAAATACTTCCAACATTACTGTACATGGAAGAATCAATTAATGTTGATTTGGGCCAAGTTGGATCTCTCCATAATGTTGAAGTACATAAATCAATTATCAAATTGAGTTTACTAATCACATCAATACCAAGAATGTTCTCTGCAGCAATACAATACCAGATGTCAATGTCAGTTTTCAAAAATCCTGGAATCTCAAAAGTCACATTAGAAACTTTCCTAGCAACTAAACTACATTTTCCACTAAAATCAAGTAAATTGCATTTTGGAGAATTGGTATTTACAAGTAATTTATGTTTAGTTAAACTGAGTTGAGATCCTGTATCTACTAAAAACTTTATGTTCCTGCCATTCAATACACCCTGTACATATGGCCTTCCACTTTCATCCAAAAAATTGGAGCAACATATACTATTGGTAAAGAAGAATCTCGATTTGATCCTGATTCTAATTTCGGCAATGGAAGTGGCAATAAACCATTCCTGTTCAACACAACAGCACTGTTTTCCATATTGTTTAAGCTGTTGTTGACTCTCAGTGAACTGATCTCTTTGACTTCTGAGGCATAAGGCAACTCAGACAAACTATTGTTGGAACATGGAGAAGCAGATTGTTCAGAAATTGTATTTTCATCTTCTAATTCCAAAGTTTTTCTTTGTAAATCTAATTTATAATGAACACAATCTCTTTTCAAATGACCAAATCATTTACAATAGAAACAAATGGTATTTCCTGTCTGCTCTGAGACTCTAGTTCTGCTTGTGACGTGTTCATCACCATAATTGGGTGTGGCCAAGCACATGGTCTCTCTCTGGTCTCCATTTTGAACAATTACACTTTCCTTCTTCTGATTATTTAGTTTAATTTGTCTTCTAACTGTATCTATAACTTTGGCTGCTTGATCTAATTCATTTTTTCCGGCAGCAATAATAAGAGATGCTGGATTTAGATACTTAAATTTTTTAACAAAAGCTTTTATCATAGCAGGAGTCTCATTTTCCAAATTAAATATTTTATATGCTTTGGAAAATGGATTTTTAAACTCAAACGGGTCTTCTTCTGCAGTAGTCTGTAGTAAGTCTAGCATTTCTATGGAAGGTACATCCTCATCAGTTGTACATAACAGCAATTGTCGTAGTGTCTTTTGCGTCACTGTTTTTCCCGACCTTCACCATCAATAACAGAATTTGTTATTCAAGTCATAAACGTAATCGGCAACCATAAATAAAATAGATGATTTATTTGATTATTTGAAAGTTTATGACATTCTGCGTGAATCTCAAACGTTTCCATGTTGCTAAAACATCTTTCTTTGAATCATAAGCAGGGATGTCTTGTAAAACTTTCATTAATTGGTTATGTATTTGCAACTTAAGTTTTATATAACAATTCTTTATGTTTAATTTGTGTTTCGTCATCAGAGTCAATATCTGAACTTTCAGATGGTCATGGCTCTGATCTTGAATCACTCTGTGTTTATCATGGCAACCTGTTTACTGTCATTCTGCAGTTCAGATAGCTGAATGTCCTTTGTTTGACTGAGCAAATAGATGACCTGCAAAGTGCAATTCAAAGTCTGGCAATTAGCAAATACACTGTTATCTTGCTCTGACTTCATTACACAAGCAGCATTCCTAGGAACCTCAAAAATCATGGCGTTAAAAATATTAACTAACTTCATTACATTTCTAACTTGGTTGCTCAGTTTCTTAAAGGACAACCTAGATTTTTCTATCTTCTTATTAGCCTGTAAACATTCATTATACATGTGCCACCAAAGTTCATCATCTTTAACAAATTTAGACAGATTCTTGAATTCTAATTTACTCTCTCTAGATAATTCATCAATAAAATCCATTACTTACCGATTAAGAAGGTCTTTCTTCACGTAACGTGCCTTTTCTCTCTTGGCGGGAAATTACATCGCCACGGAACAGCGTATTCTTGCAATTGCGCAAAATTCTCACCAATTCTGATTTTAGGTTCTTTGATTATGCCGAAGGGTCATCTGCTGAAGACTTTTCCTTTTCCTGAAAGCTTGACTTCATATTTTGCTGAGCCATCTTCCCTGTCATCAAGGTGAAGGAGAAAAAAAGTAAAAAATGATCGATATTCGGAAACAATCGAACTGGCCACGGCTCACCACTGTAAAATACAGTATTGTCTCAATATTTTGTTAACTTAATAATAATGTTGCATAAAATTAGAAATAAAATATTGGAATACAGAAAGTTTAGATAATGTCCAAAAAATATAGTTAAGTTCTTAAAATAAAACTTATATGCAATTGTGTGGTGCGAAGCTGTGTGTGTCAAGAATCTAGGCTTCTAAAAAGTGTCCCTAAAAAGTCTTTGTTCTGCTTGTAGAGATAAAACCCAAGATATATATACATGTGTGTGTGTGTGTGTATGTGTGTATATTTATATATATATATATATATATATTCACATAGACTATAAAAAGTCTATTTATCTTACTTTTCCCAATCTAGAACAAATAGAAATATAACAATTTAATTATTCTATTAAGATCCAACTCATTCATACATATGTTAGTGCTGTCAATAAGCAAATATTGGATATTAGGTTAAGGAAAGCTTCTAACAAAGTACATAGTACAACAGACATAAATCCGAAATATGAAATGCTGGGCTAACATACACTTTAAGATAGCACAGAATTTCTTAGGCTTCAATAGGGTTTTAACAGAGAAGAAGCAGGGGGTATATTTTCCATTTACTGTGCAACTTTTTTTGTTTACCCATCAAAATACTAGCTGGTATCATTATACTCAATTGGGTTTCAAAGTTTAATTCCAGCTAAGACATTGTGTACTTTTGGATAGAATGTATCCCTATCATCATTTATTTTCCTGGAGACATGACAAAATGTTTGTAGAAATCTCCTAAAAAAAGAGGAATCCCACCAATACCGTTGCCAATAGGTATAATAATTGCAAGATACTCCTTTACTCCTGAGTTGGTGACAACCATAAACTGTTTTGTTTCACTGCTAATTCTCTCCTTTTTGCTTTATTCACAGAAAATAAAAATCTGTTCCTGTGGAAATGTATACATCGACAACTATTTAATCACCTTGCCAAGAATTCTAGGTTTGTACATTTTAGCTGCTTTATGTTGCTGATGTAAAACAGGGCGATAGTTCTGACTAAGCTAGATCTTTTTTTTTTATACATTATTGACTGAATATGTTGTTGAAAATGGTTTAGGCATTGTTATAGAACATTAGAGCTGAAATTTAGGTATGGTGATTTTTACTAACATTGGTCTAGCTTGGGCCACTGTAAGTATGTGCCACACCTGTGTGATCCCTGTGGAAGCTGGAAATCACTGTAGTAGGCACTGCTACTGCAGTGATTACTGCAAGCAGCTCCCCTGCTGCTTGGTGAACACAGGAGGTCTTCTGCTTGGTACGGGCCCCGTTCGGAAGATATTTAGCATTTTCTCAATGAATGCAAAGTGTTCTCTGATTGGGCAAGGTGGGGTTCATGATATCAAGGCCCACCTCTCCACCTCACCCAATCAAAGAAGGCTTTGCATTCACTGAGAAAACGTGCATTGTTCCTTGAATGGTGCCTATGCCAAGTGAGTGACCTCTGGTGTTCACAATGCAGCTGGGCAGCCATTCAACACGATATTCTATTACCAGAGGCTAAGAGTGTCTCAACTAAACAGGCAGAGTGAACTAAAATATTTTTTTTTCCATTGACTATATAATATTTTTGACATGTCTGTCAGTGATATATGCCAATTGTAGCTTCTGAAACAGCTGTATGTATGTTTATTCCAAAACCATAAATAACACCTAGAATTTTGATGTCTGTCTGTACACATATGTGCCATTGTTAGCTGGTTATATCATGTCACATACCCTCTGGCATGAACATTTTACAGATGTGGTTTGCTTGCCTGCTAGTATTTGCTTGTTTGTCAGCTTGATGACAGTAATTTCATCAACTAGGCATTTAAGATTTTTTTCATTAATGTGTAACTAAAGGCAAATCATGTTTAATGTTTGATAGAGTAGAGGAGGATTTAAACACCTGTCAGATTTTTATTGCTGTCTGTGTCCCCATTAGGGAGATTCACCCTCTCTATTTGTCATGTTTGGCGTTGTCACCGAATGTGAAAGTGAAACAAAATCCCAAATTTTGGGTTGTCCCCAGAACATAAATAGAAGGAAATCTTCCAATGAGGACACTAGTTCTGGTGACCCTGAGGGACAACCAGGGATTCCCTCACTTTGGAGGGATTTCCTGCTTTGGCTATCAAACAGGAAGTGAGGGGCAATCTCAATGGGACACAAATTGGCAAAAAAGAAAAAACATGAAATGGGTTATACCCTCCTTTATCCAAAATGACAAAAAAAAAGTTTTGCCTTTAGTTGTACTTTAATGGTAAAGTATGTTTTCTGCAAAAGAAAAAAAATTGTTGTGAGATGAAAAGTGGAAGGATTACATAAAATCCATGTTAATCAAACTGATTGTCATTGGCAGGGAATATCGCCATTTATAGATATGCAGCATACTATATCCACGTCGTGACACCATTTGGTATTACTGTGGAGGTCCAGGTGAAGTCAGTATTTCAGCTTTCTATCTCTGTGGCGTCTTCATTTCAGAACAAAACTACAGGTAATCACTATCATATGGCATTCAAATAGATACTTGTAAGGCCAACCTATAATCATGGTGACTTTTAAGGCAAAATAAACAGCTGGATTTTAGCTGTCCTGTTGCATCCTCAGGATAGAAAATAAAAACAAGTATCTAGTCATTTGCAAGGATTACAATGAGTAACAACCGCTCATCTCTTTTTCTCAAATTATTACGAAGGAGCCTCATGGTAGCGAAACATTTTAATTTTAAAATGTTTTCATATGTATATTTTCAGTAGGGCTAGATATATAACTATATATAAAATAGTGAAATACAAAGTGGCCTCTGATGAAAGATCATCTAAAAACAGAAAAAGCCCTTCAACCCCAGGGAAGGGGCTTCACATATTGTAATGTCTTAAGATATAGTTCTTTGGAAGCTTAAGGCCTCATGTACACTGCTACTCCTAAACGTGAGTTCAGGAGCTATTGGCATTTTTTTTGCCAAAGCCCCTGAACTCAACTTAATAAAAGCGTATGCATCCATGTGCACATATGCTTTTACCAGAGTTTAGGAGATGCAGAGTTTAGGGGCAGTTAAATGTTCCTCTGCTGAATGCAGAAGAATCGCTGCACAAATGCATGTAAACACGTCTAAATATGTAGCGCTTGGACGTTTATTCATGTCAATGGAAAGTACTCTGGACAATCAAATGAATAAATGTCAAAGTGCTAAACATGGCTAAACATAGCTAAACACAGTACCGTGTTTAGCGTTTTTCTGCTGCCAGGAGAGATAAACATCTTGGGGAGTTCATGTGTACATGAGGCCTAAGATATTCTGTTACTTGCCTGTTTGTGAGGCTGTCATCCAGTGGCCATCAGTATCATTATGTCTTCTGATCGGTCACTTATCTGCTGAGTGGTTGTTTATCGCTTGTTGATTGCATTCTGCTGGGCATTCGCCTGTAAGTAGGCTTCCCACTGGCTGTTATCTAAGGATAAGCCATCTATGCATCATTTTCATGCTGGGTAGTCATCCATCAGTTGGCAGGCTGTTTTTTTTGTGTGTGTTTAAGTCATCCATCACTGGTGCCTTGCCTGTTATCTTCTTGGTTCCTATGACCTTTTGTGACTGTACTTAATTGTTCAAGGCTACACGTATGTGTATGCATACCTTTTATAACTCTGGGTGTGCCTTGACCACAAGTTCCTGGGAGCATGTATGTGCTTGCTGACACTCAAGAGAATATACAACCAGGCCACTGCGTAAAATGTAGTCTGGGCCAGGTTTTGGAGTGAACAGACACACTGATGGTACAGGTGTGTTCTGGCTTTGCAGTGAGGAACAGAAGTATTTGAACACCCTGCGATTTTGCAAGTTCTTCCACTTAGAAATCATGGAGGGGTCTGAAATTCACATTGTAGGTGCATTCCCACTCTGAGAGACAGAATTTAAAAAAAATTCAGGAAATCACATTGTATGATTTGTAAAGAATTTATTTGTCTTGTACTGCTGAACATAAGTATTTGAACACCTAAGAAACCGCAAGAATTCTGGCTCTCAAAGACTTGTTACTGTGCCTTTAAAAAGTCCTCCTCTACTCCACTCATTAATCTAACTTAGTAGCACCTGTCTGAGCTCTTTAAAGACACCTGTCTACCCCACAGTCAGACGCCAGCTACTACCATGGGCAAGACCAAAGAGCTGTCAAAAGACACCAGAGACAAAATTGTGGACCTCCACAAGGCTGGAAAGGGCTACGGGGCAATTGCCAAGCAACTTGGTGAAAATAGATCAACTGTTGGAGCAATTGTTAGAAAATGGAAGAGGCTAAAGATGACTGTCAGTCTCCCTCTGACTGGGGCTCCATGCAAGATCTCACCTCGTGGGGTATCACTGATGATAAGAAAGGTGAGGAATCAGCCAAGAACTACAAGGGAGGAGCTGGTCAATGACATGAAGAGAGCTGGGACCACAGTTTCAAAGGTCACTGTCGGTAGAACACTACGCCGTCATGGTTTCAAATCATGCATTGCACGGAAGGTTCCCCTGCTCAAGTCATCACATGTCCAGGCCCGTCTGAAGTTTGCCAATGACCATCTGGATGATCCAGAGGAGGCATGGGGGAAAGTCATGTGGTCAGATGAGACCAAAGTAGAACATTTTGGTCTAAACTTCACTCGTCGTGTTTGGAGGAAAAAGAAGGATGAGTTGCATCCCAAGAACACCATCCCTACTGTGAAGCATGGGGGTGGTAACATCATGCTTTGGGGGTGCTTTTCTGCGAAGGGGACAGGATGACTGCACTGTATTAAGTAGAGGATGAATGGGGCCATTTATTGTGAGATTTTGAGCAACAACCTCCTTCCCTCAGTCAGAGCATTGAAGATGGCTGGCTCTTCCAACATGACAACGACCTGAAGCACACAGCCAGGATAACCAAGGAGTGGCTCTGTAAGAAGCATATCAAGGTTCTGGAGTGGCCTAGCCAGTCTCCAGACCTAAATCCAATAGAACATCTTTGGAGGGAGCTGAAACTCTGTGTTTCTCAGCGACAGCCCCGAAACCTGACAGATCTAGAGGAGATCTGTGTGGAGGAGTGGGCCAAAATCCCTGTTGCAGTGTGTGCAAACCTGGTCAAGAACTACAGGAAACGTTTGACCTCTGTAATTGCAAACAAAGGCTTCTGTACCAAATATTAACACTGATTTTCTCAGGCGTTCAAATACTTATGTTCAGCAAGTGTCCTTCTATGCCTTGTCTTTATTACTAATCACTCACAGACAATAAAGTTTGTCTTCGCTAATTGCCTGTATAGCATTACTGCTGGATATTTAGAGTTACTGTCAGCGATTTCTTGTGATGTTGTGTGTGTTGTGCATTCAACCTAGTGTGTCTGAGAGTCTGAGGTCTTTGAGAAAGTTGAGACTAAGAACAGAGGATCCATCTTAACCAGCAGCTCTTTCAGGGGTAGTACTACACCAAGCAACCGAAAAAAATGGTAGACACCCACTTTAACTCTCGCTTAGAGGAGACTGTGCCTATTGAGCTGTACTCTATATAAAATCATATTTGCCTCTCAGCATCTTTCTCTGTCTGGGTCGGTGATCTAAAAGTATTGCACTTGTAATGCAGGTGAGGCAGACTGAGGTGTTTTACTGGCCCAAGACTAAAATCATTTTATAGCACACAATGGGGCAGCATGCTCCCCTTTCAGGTTCAGTGGGATATAGAAGGAAGGAAGAAGGCTTTGCCCAAGTATGTGTTATATTTAAACAAATGCTCTTCACCTGGTGTGCTACTCACTACCAGTAAAGTAAAAAATATGAAAACAAAATACTATGCTTAATAAATGATATAAAAGATCAAAAATCCAAGGTATAAAAGTGCAGTCCAACAAACTGATATATAAACGTGCTCAGTCCATTTACAATGCCAAAAGTGATCAGACTTAGAAGTGAACAATCATGCTTTTGTATTCTAAGTTTTTTTTTTTTTATGGTTGCTGCACTCACACAGATACACAAATATTTCTTCACTAAGCGCAAATACTCTCTCTCGGCGCTGCCCTAATTCAACTGATAATTGTGCGGTCATGCAATGCTGCACCTAAACGAAATTTATGTCCTTTTTTTCACACAATTAGAGCTTTCTTTCGGTGGTAATTGATCACCTGTGCGCTTTTTATTTTTCACGCTATAAACAAAAAAAGACCAAATATTTTGAAGAAAAACAATATTTTTTACTTTCAGCTATAAAAAATATATAGTAAACTCAAAGTTAGTTATAAATTTAGGCCGAAATGTATTCTGCTACATGTTTTTGGTAAACAAAATCCCAATAAGTGTATATTGATTGCTTTACGACATTTATTTGCTATACAGCGCTGTGCTAGTTTAACGGACAATTGCGCAGTCATGTAATAAATGAAATTTATGTCCTTTTTTAACAAAAATAGAGCATTCTTTTGGTGGTATTTGATCACCTGTGCACTTTTTATTTTTGGCGCTATAGCCAGAAAAAGTTTTGAAGAAAACATTTTTTTTTTAAAAAAACTATATTTTCTCATTTTGGTCATACAAAATATCTAAAAAAAACCTAAAATTTCATCATAAATTTAGGCCAAAATGTATTCTGCTACATGTTTTTGATTAAAAAAATTCCAATAAGTGTATATTGATTGCTTTTTGTGAAAGTTATAGCGTCTACTAACTATGGTATAGATAATGGAATTTACATAGCTTTTACTTTCTGACTGCCCATCACATTTCTTGAGGTGCTAAAATACCAGGATAGTACAAACACCCTCAAATGACCCCTTTTTGGAAATTAGACACCCTAAGCTATCTGCTGAGAGGCATATTGAGTCCATGGAAGATTTATTTTTTTTCCATAAGTTTCTGGAAAATGACAAACTTTTTTTTTTTTACACGAAGTTGTCATTTAAATGATTTATTTCTCGCACAAGCCATGGGTATATGTGGAATTACACCCCAAAATACATTCTGCTACTTCTACTGAGTATGGGGATACCACATGTGTGAGACTTTTTGGGAGCCTAGTCACATACAGGAGCCTGAAATCCAATGACCACTTTGAAAGCCTGAAGGTACGTAACTTCCTCATTACACTTCCTCACTACCTATCACAGTTTCGAAGGCCCTGACATGCCAGGATAGCCCCAAACCCCCTCAAATGACCCCTTTCTGGAAAGTAGACACCAGAAGGAATTTAAAAAGAGGCATGGTGAGTATTTTTCAGATCTCATTTTTTCTCACAAGGTTTTGAAATATAAAAAAAATAGAAAAAATATGTTTTTGTTTTTTTTTCTTCATTTTCCAAAAACTTGTGGCAACAAATGAGATCTGCAAAATACTTACCGTGCTTTTTATCAAATTCCTTGGGGTGTCTACTTTGCAAAAAGGGGTAATTTGGGGGGGTTAGGTGATATTCTGGCTTTTCAGGGCCTCCGAAACTGTGATGGGTAGTCTTGAAGTGTAATGAGGAAATAAAGCCCTTTAAAAGCCTGAAGGTGCTTATTGGATTTTGGGGTCCTGTACTTGGCTAGACTGCCAAAAAGTCTCTCACATGTGGTACCCCCATACTCGGGAGAAGTAGCAAAATGTATTTTGGGGAGTAATTCCACATATAATCATGGCACGTGTGAGCAGTAAATCATTTAAGTGACAATTTTGTGTAAAAAAAAAAATATATATCATTTTCCAAAAACTTGTGGTAAAAAAATAAATTCTTCTATTGATTCAACATTCCTCTCATCAAATAGTTTGGGGTGACTACTTTCCAAAAAGGGGTCATTTTGGGGGGTGGGGGCGCTTTATGCCCAGCATTAGAAGTTTATGCCACACATCATTCACTCTTCTAACCACCTGAAGACCAAGCCTTTTTGTTCACATGAAAAAAATCAGTATTTTTTGCTAGGAAATTAATTTAAACCCCCAAACATTATATATTTTTTTTAAAGCAGACACCCTAGTGAATAAAATGGTGGGTACTACAATTTTTTATGGCACATAGTACTTGCGCAGCGATTTTTCAAAAGCTATTTTTTAAAAAAAATACACTTTTTTTACTTTTAATGCACAAAAACACAATATATTGGCCAATTGTTTGGTAAAATATAAAAGATAATGGTATGCCGAGTAAATAGATACCAAACATGACATGCTTTAAAACTGTGCATGCTCCGTGCAATGGCGACAAACTGCAAACATTTTTAATATCCATAGGCAGCGTTTTAAAAGCCTTTAAAAGCCACCATTTTAGATTTACAGAGGAGGTCTAGTGTTAGAATTACTGCCCTTGATCTGACGTTCATGGCAATACCTCACATGCATGGTGCAACCGCTGTTTACATAACGGCACAGGGTCAAGGCTTGTGCACACAGGTGTGCGCGCATGGGAGGCGCAATTTTTTTTTTTCGTTATTTTGATTTTTTTTTATTATTTTTACATTGTACCTTTCATTTTTTTTTTATCACTTTTAATGCTATAACAGGGAATGCAAATAACCCCTGTAACTTTAATCGGCATTGTCATATTCTTTTTTGAGAAATCTGGGGTCTATCAGACTCTAGATATCTCCTCTGCTCTTACATTATCTAATCAAACCAAAATCGGTGTGATCAGATGCTTTCCCAATTTACAAATGGCGCTGTTTATATCCTGCAAAACTGAAGTGATGAAATGCTTGTAGCTTCCGAATTCTTAGACTATAGAGATGATTGGCACCATTCTGGTCTCCAATCAGCTCTATGGTCAGCTGGCAGAAACACCGGCTGCATTCTCAGTTTCCCCTGATGGCACGGGACTGCCCAAGAAGGCCGTGGAAGGCAGCGGGGGAGGGGGGACATCATCTCCCACTGCTTGTAAAAGCAATCTTGCAGCTAATTAGCCACTAGGATTGCTTTTACATGAAAGCCGATCACCGGCTGAAAAAAATGATACCGGGATGATGCCTGCAGCTGTAGGCATCATCCTGGTATAACCATTCAAATCTAGTGATGTACCAGTACATCGCTGGTCCTTGTTGGTTATATATGCTATGTTCTTTTTTTTTTTTTGTATGCAGCCTGTGGACTGAATAAAAAAATGAGAAGAAATCTCTGCCAGAAAAAGTGCTTGGTATGCCCACCATAAGAATATACCGTCCTGCATCCACCCACTTCTAATGGTGGGCACACATTAGTTCACACTTTGCCACAAGTGCCAGTTCCAAGATTGAATATATGTCTAAATAGTGGCACGCTTGAATAAAAATTGTCCACGTATAAGTGGTACCCCATATGGAGACATGATGACACCAAGTCCCAAACTATCTTGCCACTGCTCCCCATGTAGTCTGGGCATCCAGGGGGCTCCACGTGACTATCTTTTCCCTCGTAAATCCGAAACTTATAAGTATAGCCTGTTGTCCTCTCACAGGTCTTCTACATCTTGACCCCATATCTGGCACGCTTGCAGGGGAGAAATTGTTTGAATGCAAGGTGGCCAGAAAAATTAATAAGGGACTCCTCAACGCAGATGTTTTGCTGGGGAGTATAGACATCTGCAAATTTTAGGTTAAGGTGATTTGCGAGGGGCTGAATTTTGTGGAGCCGGTCTAAATTGGTGCCTATTAGTATTTTTCTTAACCACTTGCCCTCTAGAGGATTTACCCCCTTCCTGACCAGGCCATTTTTTGCGATACAGCGCTATGTTACTTTAACTGACAATTGCGCGATTATGCAACGCTGCACAAATGGAGCTTTCTTTTGGTGGTAATTGATCACCTGCAAGTTTTTAATTGTTTGTGCTATAAACAAAAAAAGACTTACAATTTAAAAAGAAAAAACATTTTTTACTGTTTGCTATTAAACATGTCCAGTAAAAAAAAAATGTAAAAATCAAATTTCATCATAAATTTAGGCCAAATTGTATTCTGCTACACATCTTTGCTAAAAAAAAAATCCCAATATGTGTAAATTAATTGGTTTATGTGAAAGTTACAGCATTTACAAATGGCGGTGTATATACTGGGATTTTTGTTTGGGCATTCTGACACTGGGGGGGAACCGACTAACACTGACATCCCCAGTGACACTGATACAGTGATCAGTGCTAAGAAAAGCACTGACACTGTACTAATGATACTGGGCAGGAAGGGGTTAACATCTGGGGCGATCAAAGGGTTAACTGTGTGCTGTGTGTGTTTTACTGTGTGCTGTGCTTTACTGTGTAAGCACACTGCTTTGTATGGCTTTGCTATGCAGAGCCATACAAAGCTGCGTGCTGGAGCTGACAGGGGAGAGCTCTGTATTGTTTACATACAGACCTCTCCCCCATCAGTCATAATCGGCGATCACCGCGTGCCAGCGGGGAATCACCAGCCGGGACCTGGTGATCGACAGCTGAAGCCGCCAAGGGCGGTATGGGTAAGGCGTGCACGCCCCCTACTAGGAAATACAAATTCAAGTATATATACGTGATCTTGCACAGCCCTGCCGCCCTGTAGCAGTAGTTCTGCTATAGAGCGGTCAGGAAGCGGTTAATTCTTAAATTGTTTTCACTACCCTTGGGTAGCCCCTCCTCTTCCATAGGGCTTTGTTTAAGTAGTGAATAACTGGGTAGGGTGGGGTAGGATGTATCACCAAAAATCATTCATTGTATATCCAGAGTATCATCCCGTAAGCATACAGCGACTCTTCAACACCTCTGCTACGGGACTTTAAGTTATACTACTGTTTACCACAAATCATAAAGAGACCAATATATAAAACAATCAGATTTTATTACAAATTTACTAAAAAAACATAAATGGTCCACACATAATAACCTTTTCAGAACCACCAAGGAGATTATAACGTATAATGGATTGTGCAGAATAGTGGAATATTCCATATACAAGAATATGTTAAGGGGTGTAATTTATCCAGAAACTTCAAAAATCATCTAACTGCAGTGCATTTTCTGGGGGCACACTACAAGTGATTTGTGTCTGGATGTTTCTCTCATGGGTCTGTGGGCACAGTTTTCAAGCACCACCACTTTTTTTAATTTTCTAGAAAAAGCTCGGCCCCTTCCCCTCAATTCACATCATTTGCCTAGACAAATGACACGCACATTGCTTGCTGGGCCTCCTGGGATATTCATGTCACATATGCCGGCAGGCATCATGATGATATTACAAGCAAGATGGCGGTGCAGGACCTAGAGGTGTCTGTTGACAGAAGGATGTAAGAGGGACAATGCTGGATCCGGTGGCTGGGTGAGTATCCAAACTTTACTTAGGCCACCACAAGGTAAGCAATGGCAAAAAAATGGGGTTGGGGTAAGCTGAAGGACTGCTTTAAATATTTCAGAGTGAGAATCTCTGCAAACCATGGTGGCTTGCATATTAAATGTAAGCATTATGGTAGCAGAGTCTAGTTATAGGGTAGAAAAGATCAGTTCTGTGTCATCAGAAGTCTGAGATCTACCATATAGTTTAACCCATCCCTAGGCATACAGTAGAATATATAGGGATTAACAAAGGCACTGCAATATAAATTGTTTGACCACTTTTATGGCCAACAACATCAAATTAATGTGATGCAAATACTTTGCAAATAGCAGTAACTCACTGCAAGATTAATTTTTTTGTATATCTTATTTACACCACTTCTGATTTGTTTTGAGGTCTTTGTGGAAACTTTAACGGGATTGAAAATGATGACTTCAGGACATTGAGTGGTGTGGTGGAGACAACTGTTTCAAGTTTCACCAACTCTTTTAAAGATGAAGCTTCATGCCCTGATGTGCCTTCCATACATGATAACCCATGTGCCAAGAGCACAGACAAAGGTAAACCTTTAGTTCATAACAATGGTGATTATAAAAAAAATTAGTAATAAAGCAAAAAAAGCGGGCTCTGCACCATAATTCATTTTCTTCACAAGCCTCTGCCACTGCTCTATGTCCCCATTAGACATCCTTTTACTTTACCACTCTTGCTCCTTAGGCTTTGTTTACAAAGGGTGTATGAATCCATATCCCATGTGAGGGTCTTGCCTTCCCATGCAGGCAGTCCCATTGCTGTCAATTGGGACACAGCGGCTGCACAGAAACAGCTGCTGCTCCAAATGTGACATGCGGGTGTGGGTGGCTGTAGATATACTTTAATTTGACTAAAATCTTAATAACTTGGCAGTAAATTAATGGTTACAGGGGTTATTGACATGATGTGATACTGTTTTGCAGGAGACTATGCCAGTCATTGGTGCTTTCATTTAGTAAACAAAACTGGTGTGTTTGCTTCTTGTCATGATGTGCTGGATCCCAAACCCTACTTTGAGGTAATAAAAAAGTCAAATAATGTGACTAAAAATGTGATAGTTGTGTTGAATAACAATGAACCGAACTGCCCTGGATTCAGTTTGAGAGGAGTTTGAAGAACTTCAAAGAAGTTCAGATGCCAAACCTGAACCCCATTTGAATCAATGGAAACTGAATCTGTATAATTGATACCTATTTTCTGGGGTAATAGGTAAGAGGTTGGCAGAAAAATAGCATGGGTAAGGTTGAGGCACTGCCCTGGGAAACATTAAAAAAAAAAAAAAACTTTTTCAGAATTCCTTTTGCCTGGAACATGCTTTTTTTAAGCCCTGCTATTTACAAACGAAAAAGAGTTTTAAACCATTGACAAATGCCCTTTTTCTCCCCAGCTTCTCTTTTAAAAAGCAAGGTCCCCAAAGAACATAGCAGACCCCTAAGGGCTGGAAGTTTTATTTGCCTACAATTAAAACTGTATAGTTTATTTGTAAATCTCACTTTTGTTGTAGCACTTCCTACAGCAAAAATTTAAAACTAATTTGCATAGAGCCTCCTAAAAACACATACCAAACCCTTTTGAGTTAGGCATGGATGATTTTAGGGATCAAGGCAAAAGGAAAAGAGAGCTTACAAGCTCATAGTGCAGTTACCTTTATTAAAACATTGATAAAAACAAACATAAAAAGATTGCACTCAGGGGCTTGTCTTTGGCATAACATCCATAATTGCTTGATAGCAGCTGTCTGAGCTACTAAACTTTAATGATCCTGTCCTTGGTGAACACTGCATGTGCACTTGTGCAGGTACAGAGTTCCCAGATGACCAACGGGATGGATCCTCACAGCCTACAGTATGATGTCTGCGGAAACAAAAATGGATCTCAGCGTTGTTCATAGCCAAATAACATCTCTCTGAGCTGTCATCAGCTATATAAAGGAAGGAACAGGGATAGTGGTGACACCATTGATCAAATATAGCCAGTAGCCACACGTGGTAGTAATTCCCGGAGACGTCAGCAATTGTTAAGGAAGCAGTGGGTGCTGCTTCCATACATGATGTTTGGCTTCCACCAAGCAAGAGACTGAAAGAGCAAAGGTATGGGCATTTGTCCTAAATGGTCAAAGTTCAGTATGATTCTAGGTTCATCCTTAATCATCAGGTAACAGTTTTTGTGTGTATTTTCAACAACTAAAGCAAACTGTATAATTATTTAGTGATTTTGAAAATTGTTCATCTATCCTTGGGCCAATGTATGTATGTATCCTAGATTGTAAGCTTGAAAGAGCAGGACCCTCGATCCCCTCATGTTTTGCATTGTATTGTTATTGTTCTGTCACATGTTCTGTCCCCCTTTGTAATATACAGCGCTGAGCGAACTATTGGCGCTTTATAAATACTGTAGAATAATAATAATAATAATAATAATATGCCAGACCTGTAGGATGGCTGGGAGAATCACTGTAATAATCACTGCTACTACAGTGCTATCTTCCAAGGCCCACACCAAGCCGCTGTCCTGCTGTATAGTAACCAAACCTTGAGGCTTTAGGTTTCTGGTGCTTGATTAATTTATATACAGTAAGGTACATAAAACTGAAGCTTGCACTGACATTCATTGTGCAGAGGAATGAAGGAATTCTAAAGAGTGTCTATGACACTTTTTTGAATTACACAGACTACAGAATAGTTTTTTCATTATTTTTTATATCAACTTTCTGTCTTTCTAAGTGCTGCAGGTATGATGTCTGTAACTTGGAGAACAGTGCGCAGGTAATGTGTACATGGCTTGGGGATTATGCCAGTGATTGCAGAAGCCTCAATGTGTTGCTACCAGATTGGAGAGACAATATATGCGGTAAGAAAAAATATGACGCATTCTTTATTAATCCTTTACCTGTGTTGGACTGGGGTAAACAATCCACACTTTCTATTCACATTCACTAGTTTTACCATGGAATTAAAACTTGAATTAATTGTAAAGGTTCCTTTTTTAACAGCAAACATTTTATACTTACCTGCTCTGTGCACTGATTTTGTACAAAACAGCCCCGATTCTTCTCTTCCTATGCTGCTTCCTAGGGTGGCACACCTAAAGGCTCAATCCCAAACCAGACTGTGTGCTCAATCCCAATCCAGGCTCCCTCTGCTGTCACTGAGTCCTGTCAGGAAAGAGTAGTGTTGCTGCTCTCAGGCACAGCTCTGGATCGAGATCAAGCTCAAGTAAATTTTTTACTTTTTGGAGGGGGATCTGGGGTTGGGGAGCTGCACATGACAGGTTTTTTACTTTAATCAGAACATGCTTTAGGGTAAAAAACCTTTAGCCTTTACAACCACTTAATATTTTAGCCAATCTATGTCACACCATCAAGACAAAATAACTGTAGCACTACCCCCTTAGGGATTGCTGAGTAATTTTTTAATTCCTTATCAGTCTGGACCTCTGGTTGAAAGAACAGCCTCTGCTGACACCATCATGCTCTGGTGACCCAGATAAATCACACCTGTAAAATGGACTCACACACAGAGTGGTAATGGCAGAGAAGTTTATATTGGATTTGGAGGTAACTGAGTCAAGAACAACAAAATAACACTGGTATTGGCAGCACATCTAATCACTCTTGGAAATTGTGAGCAAAAGTAACAACATTCAAAATAAAACAGTATCTGTCAGCAGGCCTGCTTTCAGAAATAATCCACTGCCTCCAGCCCGATGGGACTGTTGAATTCCCAATGAGCAGGAATGACTATCAATAACAGGTAAGCTCACTGTGGTCCTCAGAACTAGGTAACAAGGTTTTCAGGTGAAATAAAGAGACGTCTCCGTTATAATTGGTAATGTTACCTATAAGAGCTCTATAATATCTTCTGCATGCTTGTGGGGATCAAATTGGTGCGAAGTTGCGCCCAGGGGTGGATGATAGTACCTCAATGTAGTCACATCAAAGATAGCGAGGGAAAAGGAAAACAGCAGACACTCCCCTGATGGCAAAGAATTAGTGCAAGGCTCCCTTTAAGAGCTCCAGCAGTGAATTAAGCTTGAAGCAGTAGATAACAATTAGCATAAATGTCTATAGACAAAGATAACTATCTCTGGATGTCAGAGGCAAAAGATAAACACTAGTAGGAATCCTGCTCTGCACTAAGAGAGGGGGTTTGTTGATTCAGTTGGCACTGCTCTATCTTTGTATATATCTGTGTATCTTGTGGTCAGCTTGGATGATAACTGTACTGCATGTGTATTCCAACAATGGCGCTGGTATAACTAGGTTGTAACTGGGTCTCTCTCACCCGAACAATGTGGTTCGGCAGATTGCCCCAATCCGTCCTTCCCAATGGATAGGGACCAGTCCAAGGGCCCTCTAGTTCAGATTTGTCATCCCACTCTGTCTCCTGCTGTCAGAGTGGCCTACTTGGCAGCATGGTAAGCAGGGCGGTCAGTGAGTTCTTTTCATTTCTTTATCTCTCTCCAATCATGGCTCCGCGGCCTAGTTCTGCGCTCTCCTGGACAATCTCCAGTTCTTTGATATTTATATGCCTCCACCCACATGCTACCTCTCCTGGGAAATGTAGTACTAGGCACTCTGTTTATCAGCCAAGTCCTGCTGTTCAGAAATACAAGTTCCAGAGGGCTGTTCTGTCAATATGAGTAACTCTGAATAGCCACTGCCATCTAATGTCCACTTTAGTGTATTGCAAGTAATAACATTTCCATGGGTTGCTCACTTCCCCCACTTGAAATCTTTGGTTCCCAAAGAATTAGAACAAAACAAACTGACAGCGTTTGTTATAACATATTTACATTAGATAAAGAAATTAGCCCCATTAATCAGGAATCATTGGCAAATATACACTATTACTCAATTGCTGCAATAATGACTCCCACTTAGGGTTAGGAGACTCTGATTGCTCAAGGAGTAAAGCAATAGTAGTAGAAACCTCCTCAGAGATGGTATCACCAGAGGGGGTTATAGGTTCTGGAAGTTGATCTAATAAGGTACCAGTTTCAAAAACTTCACCAGAGTTGATAGCAGCAAGGGAGTTCAGAGTCCCGAATTTGCTCTAACAAGCTGTAGATAGGTGCCTCCAAGATTCTTCGACTGCCATGGAAGGCTTCTTCAGAGCTTTCTCTCAGGACATCGTAAGTCAGTCTTTTGGGTGCTTTTATCTCCCTACTTTCTCTGTACTCCTCCTGGGGAGAAACACTCCCTGCGTCTTCTGTGAAATCATCATCTCCTGGATAACTAAGTTCAGCAGTCTCCTCGATTGCGGGTCCTGTTTGAGAACCTATTGGGGAGTCAATTACAGGTTCAGGATAGAGGAAGTCTTTGATGTTGAAACCTGGTGAAGAAGTAGGCTCAGCAAATCCAGTAGGGATTGTTTCTGATTGAAAACTTTATAGAAGGGACATCTGAACTTGAGACAGGGATAGATGCCAAGAGACTGTCTTTTACAGCCATTAGGAGTGACAATCTATTCCTATATCTACCCCCTCTTCCTCTTCATTCCCCCTCTCTTCTGGGTCTGGAACGGGCTGAGGAAGGGACGGGGAGATCTACGAGCCTGAGTTCCGGCAATTTGGTGGTTCATCTACCTGGACTGGGACCCAAACATCATCAGATAAGTGTAGGAGATGGTTACGGTGCCATGATTTGAGGGCTCGCTCTTCCCCTCCGGGTGGATCTGATCAACCGGTAGATCGGATAACTTCCGACAGACAATGAAGGGTTGAGATTTGCAGCAAGCTGCAATTTTGTTTTTTTCTGGTATCCCAAGATTCCTTAATAGCACTTGATCTCCTGGTTGCAAATCCTGTAGTTTCACCTTGGTGTCATAACGTTGTTTATTTCTCTGTTCTGCTAAGTGAGAGACTCACCTAGCTTCTTCATAAGCAGACTCCAACCAAAATTTCAGTCTCTCAACATACCCTTGATGTGATAAGGGGGTCAAGTGATCAGGAGCAGTGCCAAAGGCCAAGCCCACGGACAACTTAGCCTCCCGCCCAAACATCAGACATAGGGAGAAAACCCTGTGGCATAATTCTCAGTACTGTTAAAGGCATGCACCACTATGGCAATGTGTTGACTCCACTGTTGCTTCTTCTCCAACAGCAGAGTGCCCTGCATATTCAGAAAAGTTCTGTTGAAATGCTCTGGTTGAGGGTAGTTCTGGGCTTTTTGATGCCTAACAAATCAATAACTCAAATAAATCAGTTTGATTTCAAATTCTCTACCTTGATTTGAGTGGATTCTCTCTGCCCGTAGTACACAAAGAACTGTTCTATTAGCACTTTTGCCACAGTGGATGCTTGCTGGTTCTTTGTGGAGAATGCCTGAGTGTATCTAGTGAAGTGATCTGTCACTACCAGGACATTCCCCCTTCCACTAAGATCGGGTTTCAGACACAAGAAAACAATACACACCAGCTCCATTGGTCCTTGACTCTGGAAGTGGCCCAAGGGGGCGGTTGATTTAGGTGGTGAAGCGCTCAACTTAAATAATCAAAAACTAGTGCAATATCCCCATATATAAATATTACATCCCTAGTGGTATAATGATACCCAAATGATAACTCTTAAGCTATGCAGATATACAAATAATAATAATATAAATAATAATGAATGAAAAACTAGTGCAATATCTTCATATATACATAATATATCCCTGGTGATATAGTGATAAACAACTAATATCTCTTAGACTGTGCAAAAGTGATACTAAAATACAATTAATAATACCAATTTACATAAAATATTAATTACAATAAATTAAATAGTGATGCCACACTGTGCAAAATTATAGAAAAGTGTTCAAATAATGTCACTCCATGCTACAAGAGTGCTCTTCGTGAAAATCTTGACGTGACTCCCCTCAATAGCAGAAATGCCCCCTCACCTTCCACATTCGACCCTTGCGGGTCACAGAGCTTTTTATATATATATCTCTGCCAGATATTAATCTCCTCCACTGCCTCCACCGACCTTGATCCTCCTCCAGACAGTAAGTAACACTCAACTTCTTTTGTTATTCTGAAGAGAGTTATTTGTTTCTCTGTGTCCATGTGCTAAGTGAATCTGTATGGGAGTGGTTTCATAATTATAAATGATTTATAATTATGAAACCACTCCCATACAGATTCACTTAGCACATGGACACAGAGAAACAAATAACTCTCTTCAGAATAACAAAAGAAGTTGAGTGTTACTTACTGCCTGGAGGAGGATCAAGGTCGGTGGAGGCAGTGGAGGAGATTAATATCTGGCAGAGATATATATATAAAAAGCTCTGTGACCCGCAAGGGTCGAATGTGGAAGGTGAGGGGGCATTTCTGCTATTGAGGGGAGTCACGTCAAGATTTTCACGAAGAGCACTATTGTAGCATGGAGTGACATTATTTGAACACTTTTCTATAATTTTGCACAGTGTGGCATCACTATTTAATTTATTGTAATTAATATTTTATGTAAATTGGTATTATTAATTGTATTTTAGTATCACTTTTGCACAGTCTAAGAGATATTAGTTGTTTATCACTATATCACCAGGGATATATTATGTATATATGAAGATATTGCACTAGTTTTTCATTCATTATTATTTATATTATTATTATTTGTATATCTGCATAGCTTAAGAGTTATCATTTGGGTATCATTATACCACTAGGGATGTAATATTTATATATGGGGATATTGCACTAGTTTTTGATTATTTAAGTTGAGCGCTTCACCACTTATATTATTTTTGTTTTACATATCTTGCGGTATAGAGAATTAGGTGATAGCAGCTAACTCACTAGGTTCTGTGGAGCGCAGGGGGATTTCTGTATATTTATTTCTGCTGGGTTGATTTAGGTAATGTCTTCCTTTGGATGCAGCTGAGACTGGTGCAACAGCAGTCCTCTACTTCAGATTTCATACATGAAAATCAAGTATATAAAGGCCTAGCGAGCGCATATATAAGCAGCTAAGTGCACCAAAAAAAGGAACCTTGGACTTCAGCCTTCCTGGTCTTGGCCTCCATCAGAGATTCCTCCTCTCTTATGGTCTTTAGCAGCTTTGAGTATGTTACAGCATCATAGGGGTAACTGACCCTAAGATTCTGTACAATTGGATCCATAGGTTGGGCTCCCTTCTGTACTTGAGGCACCTTCTGCCTTTAGCCCTCCTTGGATGACCACCTGGTGCAAGACCTTGTCCAACCTCTGCACATAGTCAGACAGTTTCTCCCCTTCTCATTGATAGGTATGTTCAAAAAGATATATCAACTCTGTGCAGTTCTCAAATTGCCCAAACCCTTAACGTAAAGCCTCAAAACACTCATGGGCAGTACAACCTGGCTTGTCCCTTTTTAAGTTATGTACCATGTCTGAGGCGGAAGCCTGCAAGCTTTCCACTGCCCTCTGTCTCTTTACAGTGTTGGCTACTTCCCATTCTTCTATAGCCTGGAGGGCTTGGTCCACCCACGTATCAGAGTCATCTTCCCTCAAGGGCGTAGGAGTCTTCCCAGAGAAGAATCTTAGTCTTAGTTGTGACTGGTAATAGAGGCAGAGTTTTTCAGTAAAGTCTATGAACTTTCCTAGTTCAGCTAGTGAAGTGGCAGATATGCTTCCCCCAGCATCAGTGGAAGTGGACAGCTCTGGCTCAGGGGTACCTTTCCGTGAACTCTCTCCACTTGCTTCAGTAACACCAGATCTGAACACCTGTGCCACTACTGTGTCAGTCAGGTGTATACTCTGTTCTTCGAGCAAAGGGAGGATTCCTTTTGCCTACTCAATCAACACCAACACATTGGATGCATCTGGATTGTTTCTGATATCAATGATGCTTCCTGTCTGGTTAGGTGTGCTGGCTGCTAACATCTGCTCAGCATGTTCTTCTGTCCAGTTATCTCCGGGAAGGCTCAGCATCGCGCACCGATCCTGTTTCCCATTTTCCTACTGACACAAGACAATGATTTTAGAGGGTTCCATGCTTTTCTTCTGAGGTTCACAGATTCTCTGAACAAGGATATCCCAGACAAGCCCCCACATGTAGCACTACCCCCTTAGGGATTGCTGAGTAATTTTTGGGTTCCCTGTCAATCTGGACCTCTCATTGAAAGTCCAACCTCTGCTGACACCACCATGCTCTGGTGACCCAGATAAATCACACCTGTAAATGGACTTGCACACATTAGTATAAACCAAAATTAGGTTTATATTGGATTTGGAGGTAACTGAGTCTAGAATAACAAAATAACACTGGTATTGGCAGCAAATCTGATCACTCTTGGCAATTGTGAACAAAAGTATCAACATTCACAATAAAACAGTATCTATTAGCAGGCCTGTTTTTAGAAATTATCCACTGCCTTCAGTCTGTGGGGGCTGTTGAATCTCCAGTGAGCAGGAATGACTATCAATAACAGATAAGCTCACTGTGGGTCCTCAGAACTAGATAACAAGGATTAAATGTGAAATAATTATAATTGTCTCCTGCTGTCAAAGTGGCCTGCTTGGCAGCGTGACAATCCGGGTGGCCAGTTCTTTCCACTCTCTCTCTCCAATTCTGGCTCCGCGGCCTAGTTCAGTGCTTCAGCCATCAGCACACCTCCTTCTCCTTCAATCTCCCTCCACACTCTCCTGGCCAATCTCCTGGCCTTTGATATTTATATGACCCCACCCACTTGCTACCTCTCCTGGGAAATGGCACGCTGCTTATCAACCAAGTCCTGCTGTTCAGAAATAAAAGTTTCAGAGGGCTGTTCTGTCTGTGAGTAACCCTGAAAAGCAGGCCACCACCATCTGATGTCCACTTTAGTGTATTGAAAGTAATAACATTTCCATGGGTTACATAACCTACTTTCTAGATAACATAAAAGAAAAGAAAAATGTAAACAAAACATAGGACCTGGAAGTTTTTTGGCAATAAATAATTGGTGGGACTCTAGACCACTAGCGGTTAACTTACAAGATAAATGGTGTCTCAGTTGCAAATCTTGACATCACCAAGGAGCTGCACATAATATTTAGAATATGTACTGCAATAGAAAACATTTAGAAATTAGACATATTACAGAAGATGGGAAAGTGAAGTTGCCCAATTCTTCTCTGGGAAACCTATAAAAAATCTTGTCCTTAGTGGGGAGCCTTCCCTAGGTAGGGAACTTGGCTCTCTTCATAATGTAACTTGTAATGTATGGAGGGGCCTCAGGCATTGTACAGGGGGACCGGTTTTACTAGCTTATCGGCAGCCCTTGGTATATTTCTTTAATTGGAATATATTTAAGTGACAGAATGTGTGGAAATTTCCAGCACCACCTGCTGCCTGAAAATATTCCATCCCTAAAACCAATCCTCCTGTGGCTCCCCCTCTCCTTTCCATTCCACTGTCTTTCAGATTCCATTGCTCTGTTCACTCCCCGCTCACTCTGATTCTCGTGTGTTCTCTACCTCCTCAGTGCTGCTAGCTTTTCCTTCTCTCCTGTATGCTGGCTGCAGCTGCTGTGGGAGTAGGATCGGTGTAAAAATGAAAAGTGGGGGTGAGAGGACAAATATGTCATATATACTCGCCCCTTATTTTTCCTGAGTGAACACAGTAAACGATCGGTACTGATCACTCACTGTGTTCATTCATAACTGAAGCATAGGAAACTATGTTTACTATGCTTCAGTTTGTGGATGTATAAGGAGCCTCCTTGGATGTGCAGTGTGCTTCCTGTTCATTCATCTGCAGTGAAGCTGAAGATGCAGAGAAAGGGATTGAGAAATATATCTGCGCTCAATCCTTTTCTCTGTCTCAAAAGTGAGACATCAAGGGTCTGTTTAGGAACCTGATATTTTACTAACAGTCCTCTAACAGGGCTGTTAAAAAATTTAAAAAAATATGTGAAAAAAAAATGTAAGTGGTTATAAAGGCAAATTTTTTTTACCTTAATACATTTTCTGCATTAAGGTAAAAAATGGCCCTCTCTTGATTCAGCACTGTGCCCATCTGTTGCAATGCTGCTCTCTCTCCCTGGTGAGCACAGGACAGATTGAGACCAGCGGGAGCCTATGACTCTTGCTGCGCTCAATGAAATCCAGTCAGGAGAGAGCCAGGGATACTACACTCACACAGAGGGAGTCAAGCTACAGCTAATAGTCATAAAAATGTCGGATAATGATTGAGGAATCCCATGTCCAAATTCAGGCCGTTATCTCTTGTGTCAAATAGAATTATTATTCTTCAAAAGTTTTTCTTTCCTGAATGGATTTGAAATTTCCTGTAAGTACTAAAACATTGAGGTCTCCCATTGTGTGACCTGGTTGTGCAAAATGGTGTCCTACAGGTGTGCAGAAGTCATCTTCTTTATGTTCCTTGATGGTATGTCTGTGCAAATTCATCCTTGTTTGCAACTTCTGTCCTGTTTCGCCAACATAAGATTCTTTGCTGCATTTTCTGCACTGGATAAGATATACAACATTACTGGAGGTGCAGCTGTATGATCCGGAGATATTGAAGATCCCTTTTGAGTGTCTGACACTTTTTGATGGATTGATTTGGTTGCACAGTTTGCAGCGTTTCTTATTGCAGGGTTCGCTTCCATTATTTGTGACATCATAATCAGAAGGAAGTTTCCTACTGATTAGTTTATTTCTGAGGTTGGGGGGTTGTCTGAAGGCCAGTATTGGGGGTTGCTGGAATATTTCTTTCAGAGTAAAAAAAGTATCACGGACAGTACTCAATTGTTTCTGTCGCAAATGCACTAATACGGCTACAATCAACTCAAACAACCTGCAGTACTAAAAAACTATCCATTGCTACAAATAATGCATTAAATCTATTGGTTTTCTTCCTCCCAACAGACCCAGAGTGTCCTGAAACTATGGTGTTTTCTTTGAACCCAAGACATTGTAATGTCAGCTGCTTGTCTTTATCACAACCAGACATTCTTTGCAATCTCAGATCAATTCCCAAAGAGGGGTGTACCTGCCCAGAAGGGACATACCTATTAGAGAATGAAAAGTGCGTGTTTATAGAGGAATGCCCTTGTAACTATATGGGAAGAAGTGTCCTGGCTGGTCAGACATACAAAGTCCATAACATTCTGTGGTAAGAATCTCCAGTGTCTACACTAATTTAATAGTTTGCAACAATGCTCTGGCTTAGGATAGAACAGGTAACTTTTTAAATGTATTTCAGTTGACTTTATACAGACAACAGCAATAACGATGTTTCTTTGGTAGGATTGCACTGATACTGTTTTGTTATCGGCGAGTACAAGTACTGATACTTTTACTCAAGTACGTGCTGATACCAATTACTGATACCTTTTGTGGTATGATTTGAGCTCATACAAAATAAATGGACTCAAATCACACTGCAAAGAATCGCATGTGACCTGAACAAGAATGCGGTGAACAAGAATTCCTGTCCAAATCACATGGGTTTCCCTGCAGGTGCAGTTCGATTTTCAGTGTGATTTGAGCCATTCATTTTGTATGGATCGAATCATACCGCACCCACAGAGAAACTGTATGTGATTCGGACAGGAATCTTTTTTCAAATCACATGCGGTTCTTTGCAGTGTCATTTGAGTCCATTCATTTTGTATGGGCTCAAATCCCACCAAAAAGGTATAAGTTTTAGGTATCAGAGCATTTGCATGAGTTCAAGTACTTGTGCAAATGCTCAGTATAAGCGCTGATACAGGTATTGGTATTGGTGCAACCCTATTCTTTGGTTTAGTGAAAACGTGGTCATAATTACAAAACTCACCTTTTGGAAATTCTTGTTGTCAGGTTCTTAAGCTTTTAGTTTTCAGATCAGTTATGAATGAGAGTGCACACACAAAGTGCAATTTCAAATAAATATTTTATCTTCTGTAGCGATTAGGGTCATTCATACAAATTTACACTTGTCCATGTATGTCAACAAATAAACAAAGATTGTATAAGGCAATAACTAAAGATGTAACTGCATAATTACACAGTTACAGAACAGTGCTCAAGTATTATGCCTCATGCACACTGGACATCTTTTCAGGTGTTCCTAGAGGCATTTGGCATTTTTTTCCTGCCTCTAAATGCCCCTGCATGTTAGCATATACTATATTTCCATGCACAGATAGGCTTTTGGAGGAGTTTATAGGGGCATTTAGAGGCAGAAAAAAAAATAAAACATCTAGGCTGTAGCTAGCCTAAGTCTTATTCTGTCTTCCTTTACTGCATTTGTTGTGTTTTCCCCAAGCCCAGAATATTGTTTACTTCTACCTATTGCTGGGAAGTGTTCTCAAGCAGATACAGAAGAAGAAACAACGTTATGGGTTATGAATATTTATTTCTCTCTGGCCAATCATGAGGAGGTTTAAACTTGGAGTTACTGAATACATGTGAAGTAGAATAGGTTTATAAAATGGGTAAAATAACACAATTTATGCATAGAGAAGTTAGCAATGTACAGGAATTATTGAAACTATTATAATTAGCGATGAGCGAATCGAACTTGGCGAAGTGGAATTCGTTTCGAAGATTAGGAAAAATTCGCGCCGAATCCAAAAATTAGCAGACTTCGGATGCGCGAATCGAAATTTTCCAAAAATGGCGGCGACATGTGTGGCGATGGAGCGGGGATCTCTGGGAAGGCGCGCAGACAAGGCGCGCTGACCCATAATGCATTCATTTATGACATGTGATCGCATTAGCCAATCAGCAGCCAGCCAGCCGGCACTGTGTAATGGTGGAGCTATAAATCGCGGCCATCTTACAATTCTCCATTAGCCTCCGGTCATTCAAGAGAGACAGACCTCTCTGTATTAGGGACAGAGTTAGGGCCACAGAGACTTTAGGGACACAGAATCGTTACTTAGGGACACAGAACTGTTACTCAGGGGCACAGAATTGTTACTCAGGGACAGACACAGAATTGTTACTGAGGGACACAGAATTGTTACTGAGGGACACAGAATTGTTACTGAGGGACACAGAACTGTTACTCAGGGACACAGAACTGTTACTCAGGGACACAGAACTGTTACTCAGGGACACAGAATTGTTACTCAGGGACAGACACAGAATTGTTACTGAGGGACACAGAATTGTTACTGAGGGACACAGAATTGTTACGAAGGGACAGACACAGAATTGTTACTGAGGGAAACAGAATTGTTACTGAGGGACACAGAATTGTTACTGAGGGACACAGAATTGTTACTCAGGGACACAGAATTGTTACTCAGGGACACAGAATTGTTACTCAGGGACACAGAACTGTTACTCAGGGACACAGGATTGTTACTCAGGGACAGACACAGAATTGTTACAGAGGGACACAGAATTGTTACAGAGGGACACAGAATTGTTACTGAGGGACACAGAATTGTTACTGAGGGACACAGAATTGTTACTCAGGGACAGACACAGAATTGTTACTGAGGGACACAGAATTGTTACTGAGGGACACAGAATTGTTACTCAGGGACACAGAATTGTTACTCAGGGACACAGAATTGTTACTGAGGGACACAGAATTGTTACTGAGGGACACAGAATTGTTACTGAGGGACAGACACAGAATTGTTACTCAGGGACAGACACAGAATTGTTACTCAGGGACACAGAATTGTTACTGAGGGACACAGAATCGTTACGTTATTTTTGGGGTGCTTATAGAATTAAAGAGTATGTCAGACAACACGCAGAGGAGTGGCAGAGGAGGCAATGTTTCAGGAGCGAGCAGACGTGGCAGCAGAGGAAGGGGTCGAGGCAGCACTAGTCGCAGCCAGATGCCAGTGCTCCCGGTGTCATCCAGTGGTCGTGTCTCCACCGACAACCCTGCCGTCATCGATTGGTTGGCTCGGTCGTCTTCCTCTTCCCAGGTCACCTCTGACACCTACAGCCAACGGTCGGTGGGTACGTCAGACACAACCGTTAGTTGGCATGTCCCGGGAGCAAGCCCACTGCAATCACGTGTCCTCTACCTGCCCCTGTCCTTTGGTGTTCCCTCACCAAGCGAAGTATCGCATGCTGTGGGCTCAGCCCCACTGTACAGTGAGGAAGAGCTAACAGAGGGCGGTCAGGAATGGGGGGAGACATCCGCCTCTTCAGCAGCCAGGCGAAGAAGTACTGGCGAGGAGAGTGGCTCGGTAGCCGGTCTAGAGACAGGTCTGTCTCCTGACCCACACGCAGCCGAGGGGGCTAGTAGTGAGGCGGAGACCCTAATTGATGATGATGAGGCTGATCGCACTTGGCAGCCTCGTCGTCATCAGGCTATTGCTTCCGCATCATCAGGAGAAGAGGGTGCCAGCTTGGCAGCGAGCAAAACAGTCGGTGGGTTGCCCAGGAGGCAGCAGGGTCGCAGCAGTGTCAGTGGAGGCAAACGGCCACGGAGTAGAGCACCAGCTCCACTGCTGGTGGGTTCCATTTTGTCATAGGGTGCTGGCAGATTACGGGCCTCCCATTGCTGCTGCCAGGCCCGTAATCTGCCATGGGCCCCCGTACCGACTCCTCATGCTGCTGCCAGGCCCGTAATCTGTCATGGGTCCCTGTACCGCCTCCTCATGCTGCTGCCAGGTCCAGAGTGTGTCATGGGTCCCTGTACGGCCTCCCATTGCTGCTGTCTCCATCGCCACACTCTGCCATGTGCCACTTTCAGGTCTCCTCACACTGCTGGTGGGTTCCATTTTGTCATAGGGTGCTGGCAGATTACGGGCCTCCCATTGCTGCTGCCAGGCCCGTAATCTGCCATGGGCCCCCGTACCGCCTCCTCATGCTGCTGCCAGGTCCAGAGTGTGTCATGGGTCCCTGTACGGCCTCCCATTGCTGCTGTCTCCATCGCCACACTCTGCCATGTGCCACTTTCAGGTCTCCTCACACTGCTGGTGGGTTCCATTTTGTCATAGGGTGCTGTATGGCCTCCCATTGCTGCTGCCTCCACTGCCACACTGTGGCTCCACACTCTGGTTTTGGCCCCGTGACTGCCCAAATGATTGAAGTGTGCGGTGATTCTAAGATCGACGGCACTCATCTGCATGTCATACTGACTGACAGTATTATTTCTCTTCCCCAGCAGACTCCAAATGCATTTAAATTAAAGGTACAGTGTTCTGCACTAATATAAAGGCTCTCTGAAGCCTAGAAACACCCTTTTTATAAGTTAAATTCGCAGCGAATATATTCGCATCGAATCAAATTTATTCCTCGAATTCGCCGAATCAGCCGAATCGAATTTTTGAATACTTCGCTCATCTCTAATTATAATAACAGGAGATGCCTAGCAGCAATTCCCCTATAAGGTTATTTGGTGGCAGCAAAGTCTGAGACACACAATAGGGAGTTAAGCAATAATTACCAATGGCTACTTGCATTTCCCTTGGGACAACACCCTCTCACACAGGAAGGTAGGAAGTTTCTGGTAGCCCAGGTGAGCAGCTGCAGAGATTCCTGGACCTGTTCCACAGCGAAGAGGCAGGGAAAGGTTCTGCTCTGGGTACAGAACTCTGGACACAGATGGCACAGTGCTCCATGTAGTGACTAGGGCTTGGAAGAAATCTGCACACTCTTTTACTCAAGCCCATCACCTGGCTACAGCTCACATGCCTAGTTAGTGCAGTCCCATCTTGATTGTTGCCGACCCTGATTGATCCTGACCGTGCTGTCTTCTCCTGCCCTGACCCCTGGCTTGCCTGACCTCTCTTTGGATGCCCCCCATTGGATCTGACCTCCCCTTACTCACCCGACGAGTGACCCGACTATTCTTTGCCTGCTGCCTTGTACTGCGCTGTCACCACGGTTACCGACCCGGCCTGTCTGACCACGCTTCCACTCAGCAATCCATCCGTCCTGCACGGACCCATCCGCCTCTTCACGTCAGGCTCTTTTACAGCAGATACCTCTGGCGGATCCCTCTACCACGGGTGGGTGTACTCAGGAGCCGCGACCTGGTCTCTGTCTGCTCCAAGTCCATCCCCACCATCAGGGGCCCTGGTGAACAAGCAGACTGGGACTTAGACTCCGCGCTCTGGGGAATCCTATCCCATGGGTTGCTAGAGATACCGCCAGGCGATGCATTACAGACATATTAGTACAGTCTGTGGCACCATACGGGGTTGTTGGGTTCCCTGGACTTCCCACACCAGAGCTGTGAGTCTCTGAGTTAGTGGGGGCCGATGACTCAAGCATCGGCAAGAACCAGTCAATGGGAGCTTCCTGCACCGGGGGAAAAATTCCTTTCTGCGGGGTCAAACACCTACTGGTCATCAGCAGGCTTCCTGATTCAATCATCTCCCAGCATACAAGGCCTCAGCATATTTCAGTGGAGGCGCTTTTTTACAGGTTCGGGTCCCTCTAAGACTAGGTCATAGAAATGGGTAGGTGGTTTGGTATTCTTTATCAACATCCGGTCCACTGGTCGCAAGGGCAGCGCTTTCAGAGTCAGGTGCCATCTCTTTGAGCTTGTCTAACATCAGCTGCTTGGCCTTTTGCTTCCGCTCCCAAAATTCATGTGCCCAGAAGCTGTGCGTTTGGTGGTGTTCCGATGTTCTCAACTGGAGGTCTATCAGCATCCAGCCGTATCACGCAGAAAGAAGGGCATGTAGCCAGTGGACTTGTGCACAGTGTTGTTGTAGGCTCAAACCACAGGCCCCATGCATTGTGCCATTGATCTTGTAGCTCAGCTTTGGAGTTCATAGAATTCCCAGCACGGTGCAGTTAAACAGCTCACAGGTGCCATTACCCTAGGGGTTATAGGGGGTGGTGTGGGACTTCAAAATGCCGCTGAGGAGTTCTGTCTTTTTGACTGACTCAACGTTCTGGCCTTGGCCTGTCCGGATTTGCTTTGGGCAGCCAAAGGGTTGGACATTTTACTCCCAGAAAAGTTTGGCAGTAGTGGTAGTTGTTTGATCCTTGGTGGATACCACCACCACGAATTTGGTGAAGTGGTTGATGAAAATCAGAGCTTAACCAATAACCAGAGGATGCACTGGAGATCATCAAAAAGTCCACTGTCACCAATGCGAAAGCTTCAGAGGTGGTGTTCATCATGGCTGTTTTTTCTCAGGAGGATCCTTGTGTATAATACAACTTTCACATTCCTGGCAAGCTTTGTGCACCCAATCCAACAAGTAGGGGCATAAGAAGTATCTCTGAACTAGTGATCTGCCCCAAATTGGTGGTCTATCATGTTGGGCACCTGACAAATTTTCAGGATATGCGACTGGGAGACCACAACATGTAGGATATCCTGTTGCTCGGTGGGGATGCGTGCGTGATTGTAGAGTATCTCTTCTCCCATTATAGCCAGTTCCATTGTCTTATGATGGCCAAAACTACAGGGGACAACTTATGGCACTCTTGGTAGGTTGGTTTGTGCTTTTGGGAGTGGTAGCCCTGCACCTGCATCAGGTCTGGGTCTTTCTGTTGAATTTGTGTCCACTTCTCCTGACCATAAAATTTGGCAGTCTTGATCTGTGGGTTTGTATCTTGTTGTGGCTGGCACAGCAAAACAGGAGCGACCTCCACATCCTCCTGGTTAGAGTCTGGGCATTCCATTGGGAACTGGGACAGAGCATCGGTATGCCCGTTATGCTTCCCTGGCTGATAGTGGATCTTGAGCTTGAATCAGACCAACTTCGTGGTCTACAGATAGGCCAGAGAGTTTTTGTCTCTGAAAACTTCCATATCTACGTCTGTGAGATATTCTGCAAATGTCTTGGTGATGTCTCAGACCAGGAAGAGAAATGCAAGCTTAAAAGAACTATATTTGTGAAGATTCTTTTCAGTGAGTGAGAGGTTATGCCTGGCTTAAGCGATCACCCTCTCTTGGCTATTCTGCCTGCACTTGGGCCCAAACCCTGGAGACTCCCATTCATATACACCCGGAAGGGCTGGCTGTAGTCCGCATAGGCCATCAACGGTGCATAGGTCAGACTTTGCTTTAGCATTTTGAAGGCTTGCTGCTGGGGATTATGCTATTGGTCCTGGATAGAAGGTGGAGCTGGGCAAAAGTCAGGATGAACCACAGGTAATACCCCGCTAGTCTTAAGAAGGAAAGCAGCTCAGTGGTAGTCTTTGCAGGGTGCTAGTCCTGGACAGCTTGTACCTTGGCTGGGTCTGGAGACACGCCTCTACAATATGCCCTAAGTACTGTATTTTCTGTGCCATGATGTGGCACTTGCTGGGCTTAAGTTTTAGTCCAGATTGTGCCAATCAGGAGAATACCCAGTCCAGATGTTTTATGTGCTCTTCGAACGTTTTGGAAAAAATTATTATGTTATCAAGGTAAAATAATACAATCTCAAAAATGAAGTCTCCAAGACATCTCTCCATTAGGTGTTGGAAAGTGCTGGGTGCATTGCTGAGGCTGAAGGGCATACAATTAAACTCATACAGTCCCAGAGGTGTAATGAAGGTGGTTTTTCCCGATCCTTGTCCTGCACCAGGACTTTCCAATAACTGTTGGGCCAGATCCAGGGTAGATGAAAACTTGGCTTGTCCCAGGGCCATTAGAGATTCCTAAACCTGAAGCAGTCGGTAGGCATTCCTGTGGGTGCATGCATTGAGTATAGGGTAGTCAGAATCATAGTCTGCCATTCTTCTTTCACACAGTATGCCCAAGGACTGTGGCTTTCCCTGGATCACTCCAATCTGTAACATGTTGCAGAGTAATTCACATAAATGTATGATAGAAGGAGTAGTGTAAATGAGTAAATGAAAATATGACTTCCTGAGGTATCATCCCACTTATAAATGTACAAATTGAGGTGTGGAAATGAGACTTTAATTATACCCCATGGGTTCACAAGTGGACCTATATGTTATACACACAGACACAAATATGCATACAAATTACATTGTCTATTAAATTGACATATAAAAATAACCATCTCTAGGTACACGTCTCTTGCATAAAAAATGCGTCCAAAAGCGTAGGTCGACGTGTTTCGCGGGTATTCACTCTTCTTCAGGACCCACAAATCATTTATTTGAAAATATGCATTCTCAAATCTGAAATATTTCTAAAATAGAAAAAAGAAAATACCAATGAAAAAAAGGGAAAAGACAGAAAATATTTTTAAGAATTAAACATTCACTTTATATCTGTAAGCCACTTAGTCCTAATATATACATACCTAGTATGAGTCAAAAATAGCTTGTACATAGGACACAATTAAATGGCAGACAGTGTCTCCAAGAAAAGCAGAAACCACATCCCCAGCTAGATTACAATATAGATATCTTACAATATCTGTATGATCTCTTAATCATGTAACATTAACATTTTAAAATCTGCACCCCTCAGGATAATGTAAAGTCATTTAATTGCTTCCTATGAACAAGCTATTTTTGACTCATATTGGGTATCTATATATTGTGACTAAGTGGCTTACGGATATAAAGTGATTTGTATGCACATCAACATATTCTCCATGATGTGCTCTCAGGACATTATTTTTATCTCTGCTGTTATATGATTATTTCATAGAATCTCTACTCTAGCTCTGGGGCCTTGATGTCTTCAGGGGTGATTTCCCTTGAGCCGGCAAGCGCATATAATAGACACACATATTTCATATGTACTCTAAGACTTGTTCTTACATCTCCTGCTTCCCAACACATAGGGGTAGGAGCAGTTCACAGTGTATGGCTGCATTGAATGTCTGATAATATATATGGTTTATAAATAAACTATTTTATTTCACTGGCTCTCCTTCTGTCATATAGACAGGGTCTTTTTCTGTATGTATGTATATGATTAGTTTGTTTATTTTTCAAAAATATTTTCTCTTTTTGCTTTTTTTCATTGGTATTTTCTTTTCTTTATTTTAGAGATATTTCAGATTTGAGTATGTATATTTTCAAGTAAATGATTTGTGGGTCCTGAAGAAGCGGGAATACCCGCGAAACGCATCGACCTATGTTATTGGACGCATTTTATATCCAAGAAAGGTGTTTGTACCTAGAGATGGTTATTTTTATATGTCAATTTAATAAATTAGGTAATTTGTATGCATATTTGTGTCTGTGTGTATAACATATAGGTCCACTTGTGAACCCCTGAGGTATAAATAAAGCCCCACTTCCTCATCCCAATTTGTACATGTTGCAAAGTAAGTCCTTAACCTCTTAGCACAGTGCTGGGAGGAATGTGATGGTACTGCTCCCGGATGGGTGTTTTTCCAGCAGCAGATTAAGCAGCCTCTGTTGGGTAGAGAAAAGTATTTGAAGGGAATGTCCAGCTGTTCCAGTAGTGACTTGTATTGGGGTCTCATCCCAAGATGCCATGGCTGCCTGTAGAGAGCCGCAGACTGCTTCCACCACAGGTTGGGCTTCAAAGATGCAATCATGAGGTATTGCGTAGAGGTCAACCAGGGTGGTGTGCCTAGGCAGTGAGATTGGAGTTGTTCCCAGATTAATAAACTGCAATAAGACTTTTCCCCAGTGGACCTTGGACAGGGTAAGGCCCACCAGCCACCCCCCCCCCATGGGATCCTTGCGGGGTTCAAGTACAAGTGACCCTCTGTAGCTTCTGGTGGTCCCCAACAAGGAGTGACTAGACCACCTCTTGCAAGGGTACCAAGAGTCATTTTTGTTTGCGGGGTGTATGGACCATCCCCACTTGCTTCAGTTGTTTCTTGGTTTCCCTATGTTGGGCCTTGTAGACCTGAAGCACTCTAAGCCAAACCACTTGCAGGTTGCAGCCACGTCCCCGCCGGCCTGAATGTTTGTATTTGATCTATAGGTGAGGTAAGTCCAGGTCTTTTAAAACATTCATGTCCAGCACAACAGGCACTGCGAGATTAACTGGACCGTGGGTCACCAATGCTCCCACTCGCTCCACCACCTGGTACTTGATTTGAATCCTTACCCAAGTGATGCCTTCAACCAGCATAGGTAGATTATTGGCTGGGACAGTCAACAGGGGTCTAGTTCTTCACGCTCCAAATCTCTGCACATAAAAATCATACTCTGTGACAGTAACCTCTAACCTGGTATCAATAAGGCATGGGACTCCTGGCCTGTTGACTAGGTCAGATATCAATGGGTTTGGTGCAGCCATATCCTCTGACTTGCTGAGACACTGAATTTCCTGTCCTGGGGGTTGTCCTTCTGCCACAGGAGTCACTAGTTTAATGACGGCCTAAGATGAATTCTGAATCCAGACTGCCCACAGTTCTTGGATATATGACCATAATGGCCACACTGCCAGAATTTCCTGTCCTCCTCGGGGTCCCTGCGCAATGGGTTCTCATCCCTATAAGGATGGGTTAAGTCTTTTTTGGAGGAGGCTATCTCTTGTATTAAGGGGGCCATATTCTGGGCTAGTTTGGTCAGTGTGGTATGCAGGGCTGACGGGTGAGGGTGCCAGGGTCTCCTCCTTGGGATATGCAGGTTCATATTTCCTGGTTATTGCCACCGTTGCATCCACCGCTTCTTGTTCCCCTGAAACCGCATCCACCACAGCATTGTGGAAGGAGGTGGTGGGTTGGGCCTTAACTTTCTCTTGCAGGGCTGTCTGAACTGGGCCAGCTTTCATGCCAGCTTTGAACTGGTCTTGAAGTATATTGTCTGAATCAGTGATATCAGCACAGCCACGCACATTTCCCTCTTTTCCAGGAGCAGCCATAAGTTCTGCATGGTCAACGCATAATGCATGAAGTTCTCATCTACATAAGGTTTCCTTACAAATACCCTTTGCTTCAGAAGTGGTATCTTCTCCCCAAAAAGGCCCTGCAGGTGTGATACAATCTGTTCTAAAGTATCTCGCTCCTATTATGGCAGAGCCATCACCATGTGGCTGGCTGGCGTCATCCTCCAAGGCGTAAATAGCTAGCTCAGCTACCAGCCAGTGGTACAAATGCCTGGCACTCTCCAGTCTCTCCTCTGACTATGCCAAGGGGACATTTGAACCAATAAACTTTGGTATTAGGGCTAAGGCTGATCCCAACAGAGCCATATTGAAGCCCAATTCCTCCTTCCACACCCACTGCGGGGGACATATCCTGCCAACTGTTACCAAGTGTGGAAGGGTGCAGCAGATGCAGCGACAGAAAAGACACTGAGTCATGTTGTAGATAAACTGGAACTTGTATTGCAGAAAATGGCAACTACAAACAACCCCAACAGGAGAGCACTGCAAAGGGTAACACTCATAGTACAGTTCTTGTCAGTGGTTAAAGAAGCACCAATAGCATCTGTCTTCAGAGGGTGGAATGTGGCCTGGCTGGTCTGGTCCCAAAAGGGAGGCTACAGTACAGGATTGCGAGAACCTATGCAAACAAATGGCAACCACCCCAATCTGTAAGTGGCTTATACAGCAAGGAGCACTTGGAAGTGTGACAAAAAAACAACAAAAATTCCTAGCTTACTTCCCAGCCAGTCTGCAACAAACCAAATTGCCCTGTCTAACAGTTCAAGTTAAAATAAGGGGTTCGGTTTGCACACATTTGCAAATATATGCATAAGCTGCAGAGGCCACTTCATGGCACCCAATATGTCTACAGTCCCAACGCTATACATTTTGAGAGCCTCCAAATTGGTGCACATATTTAATAATGTGCAGATTGAGGGCAGGTATGCCTGGAGGGAGTTCTCCCCTCCTTATAGGTATAAGAAATCACTGGACACTCAGCCATAGCACAATGGTAGCAAAGGTATGCAGTGCATCCCCTTACCAATTCACCAACAATACAAACAAATGACAACCACCCCAATCTGTAACTGACCTATGCAGCATGGAGCACATGGAAGGGCAACACATGTCAAAGTAAAATTCCCAATTCACTACAGTACAGGATTGTAAGTCTCTAGTCTGTCCCTACTCATCAGGAACCTTTCTCTGCTGCTATTGCTTTCTTTGACAGGCAGGTGTTCTTTCCCTATCCTAACCACTTTGCAAAATGTGAACCAAAACTTGGAGGCAGGGACTTATAAAGACTGCTGACCCAAAGATGGCCACCAGAGATCACCTGTATGTAGCGTAGTCAAACGGAATGTTGCCCCCAGTAACTGGAAACCAAAGAGCAACTGAGTTTCTCTCCAGGCTGTGATGCTGCTCCAGCTGGGCGCCCCCTACAGAGGAGAAAGCAGACTGCACCTGTCTACAGGCATGTCCATGAGCCTTGTGGGAGTCCAAAGGATTGTGAAAAACAAAGTTAAATATGTCAGCACCTACATCTGTGCATGGTTAGTAAAGGGGAATCTGCTACATAAAAATTTGGGGGCCCTTCTGGGAGTGTCCTTTGCCTCTCAGGCTTTGCCTGAAGAAGGTGTAGCTCAAAATGGGGTCATATGCTTCCCAGGCCTTGCCTAGAGTGGAGGTAGCAGAAGAAGAGGCCTTTCTAGGTCTGCTACCTGAAGAGCCACATCCTCTGGATTGGGCCTATGCTATGTCCAGGAAGACGGGATGATGGCTGTTAAGGGGAGTACCTTTAGAAAAGTTTGCTCAGTCCATTGATGGTCTAGATTTAAAGCGATTATTAAACCCCTTTTTTATATTATTTTGAAAAGTAGGTCCACATTTGTATGCCATGTTTAGTCTTCTTCTTTATAAATGTCTCTTTCCCTGTGGTTAGACCAGTCCCCAAAGCAGTCAGTCACCACTAGGGAGTATGTGAGAGTTCTGCGGAAGCAATATGGCTGAAGGGGGGGACTAGGTACACTTAAATATTCATAGCATTGTGTATGTTAGTATGTTTAAAGGATTTTTTTCTTCCATTTCTTTTTTCTAGCACATGTATTCATGGAATCCTGGAATGCCCTCAAACAGAAGAGCCTATAAAGAGTACGTGTGTTATAGCAATTAATGAGTTACGTAGGTACAGGGCTGGTGCAAGGATTTTTGTCTACACAGGAAAAGATGCATTTTGGTGACCCCACCTTCCTCTTGATACCCCCTTCCCCTCCACAATGCAACCCTCCTAGCCCCAGTGTCTGCGACCTCCTTCACATTGCTACCGTATTTGTGATGGTGTGAAGCTTGAAGGATGTCTCTTCAACATGGCCGGATCTAAGGGGGTGCTGGGGTGGGCTATGCCCCCACCCCAGATTTTAGTTGTGCCTCCCAAAGCCTTCAGTGCAGGGATGGGAGAAGCAGCTGTGCCCCTGTCCTCCGCCCTACCAGCAGTGACCCCTGTCCTCTGCCCTGGTGGCCTCCCATTCTCTTCCCCTCTGACATGTTTTAGTGCACCCTGACATTGGAGAGACTAGTCCCAGTCCTGCTTTTCAAACTTCCCAGCATAAATCCACCCCCAATCCCCCATGCCAGCAAAAGTCCTCTCCCCAGTTCTGTCACAAATCCTCCCACCCATATCCCCCTTCCCAGCACAAACTCTCCCCCAACACAAATTCTTCCCCACTTCTAATACAAATCCATACATCCCAACTGTCCTGGTTTTGCTGGAACCTTCCTTAGATATGAACAAAATCCTGCATATCCTGACTAAGGGCCTGTTCCCACTAGAACACTGTGAGGGAACCCCGCTTTCTATTTGCGTTTCCCACACCACATTCAAAATGCACTGCAGTTACGATCTGCAGTGGGTGTCAACTCAATGACTCCCTAAATGCAGGTTGCAAATGCAGCGTGTTTGCCTGCACAAGATCATATGATCAGAAGTACCAAGCAATCTGGATGCTGTACATTTTGTAAAGCAATTCATGCACAATTTTTGGTGCACACCGGCATGCTTTCAACCCATTAAAATGAATGAGCTAAAATTGCACTGCACCCAGAAGGCATTTGAATAGCACAGGAAAACAAAGCGTGTTCCTATGTGATTCATGGTGTTAACCAGCCCTTAGTCCTGAACCCTAGTGCTGAAAAAAAGTTCCAGCACTTGGCTCCACCAACTTGCTTGGCAGGGGGGGCACTAGTGTGGGCACTGGGCCAATTGCCCTAATCTCTAGCGAGTTGCCCAAGGTCCAAGCCGTTATGATTGTCCCCTCTGTAGCAGCCAGCATCTCTTTGCAGATGGGGAAGGGAGATAAGGAGGGCAAGTTGTCAAAGAAGAATACCTGCAGTGATTTGGGGGCTAAGGGGGGTATTAGAAGATACTGTATGTGCTAGAGAGTGCTTTAAAAAGAGACAAAGGAGATATAAAACCAACCCCCCCAACAACAGTCTTCTCACCTCCCAAAGCACCCCCTAGCACATACAGTATCCTCTTACCCCCCTGCACACTGCAAGAATTCTTCTTTAACAACTTGCTCCCCTTACCTGAGTCCCCTTCCCCTGCAGGTCTCATGTTGTATATTGTATACAGTACAGACCTCAGATCAGCACGGGATATGCAGAGCTGTGTCCATCCTCCTGTCTGTGTAAACTACACAGAAATACAGCAGAGCCGAGGAGGAGGGGGGTTCAGTCCGCTCTGCAATGTGTGCTAGTCTGAGGGTGCGGGTGGGGGGCAGGGGGGATAGCTGGAAAGAGGGAGAGATGCCAGCTGCCATACACAGCAATTGCAGCATGTGGGGCCCAAAACATCCTGCACAAGCTGCAGAGCAGGCGTCACTGGTGCCCACACCAACGCGCCTCTGTCAGGCAAGTCACTAGAGCCTAGTGACGGAAATTGTTTTGACACTGGGCTCCAGAGTTCAGATACTGGGTTCAGCTTATGAGATTTTTTATTTTACTGCCCCCCCCATCCTGGTACCCTCAGGTGGCTGCTTAAGCTTCCTATTGGTTGTGCTGGCCCTGATTAGGTACATTATGGAAACTGGTCATAGGTAGTCAGCTCCTTGTCATTCACCCAAACTACCAAAGCCTATTATCCTAGGAATCAGACAGTAAACATAGAGGGTGACAAGAAGAAAGCCTGTGTAGTTGTCACTCCTATGTATTTGAGTCAGGACATGCACAGGAATAACCTCTTCTACTTCAGTTCTGGCACTGCTATACTACTGTGTATGATAGCACAACTGTGTGGTGTTTATTCTCTTATACTGGACTGCATATAGTGCAATCACTGGATATACAGTATGTTGTTTTATTTCAGAAAATATATAATGTTTTGGGAGGTTTTAAGTAGGCTTCCAGCCTAAACAGTGCATTTTAACATGCTTGCAAAAAAAAAAAAAAGGCAGCGGAAGGGTTAAAAGAATAGCTGATGGTCCTGTCAAGAAGGTTCCTCAGGTACTTCCTGGATTTGACCTATTAAATTATGCTATTTTCTGCTGTCAGTTTTGAGTGCAATGCAAATACAGTAACTGAAGAGTTGCTAATGCTTAGATTTCTCTTTTGTAGACTGCAAATCACCTATGTACTTCTATGACTGTAAAATTCCTAATCCCTACACACCGGGTTCACAGTGTCAAAAAAGCTGCAAAACCCAGGACATGGAATGTGTAAGCAAATTCAATTAGCAAGAAAATCGCATAGTTATATATTCTATTTAACAACTCTCTGTCTTATCAAGAACAACCAAACAAATATCTACTGTATGTTTACTTTATTTTAGTGTGGATCAGGATATGAAAGGAACATATAGTTAGTTATAATGGACAGCAGGAACAGTTCTTTTTCTAAGCCCTGGCCATCCTGCTCTAGACTCAACTATATTGATTATTATTTTGAAGCAAGAAATTTAATATTTATCTCTTTTTTGATGGCCCTGATGGGTGAACAGAACTGGAGACACAGATTATATTAGAATCCATTGCATTAATTGGACCGTTGGCTTTCACGTAAAATTTCACTTTGAAAAAATTAAACATTTTTAGCATATCTTTTATCAGCATAGTTTATTTTTATGTATGTGACAACTCTGGGCCTTCCTTTAACTATTTGGAACCAATCAGCATGGTTCCCAATTCTATTTCAAGTCATGGTTATCCCAGAGAAACTGCAGGTTTGTGTAACAATCTCAGAAAGCCACATTTTGATATTGTACTTGTCAGATATAATTACAGTTTGAAAAAATAGAGAATGAGCATCAGTCTTGGAAAATGTGTAGAATCTACATATTCATAAAAGGAAGATAGATACCCTACTGAGCAGGCAGCTCTGCTTGACTGAGTCCACCCCTTCTGAACGGCCCCTAAACTAGGTAAAGACATATGTGGCGTTTCATAATTAGTCATTTTATACATTGTTCAATATAATATATCATTACAAGTGTATATAAAGGTAAACCTCTTTTAGTTTTAGGTTAGGAAGTAGGGAAGGGTTAAAGACTATCAGTGTATTTTTTTGCTGGCTATGTCCCGTTAGGAAAAGATATCAACAGCACACAATTTAAAAAAAAAAACAGTACATTTTTTTCTTCACCAAAAAATGACAATTTGAGGCTGCTAAGGACCTCTTCCTAAGGCAACAGTGGTAGTAACCAGATAACAAACACAAGTATGCTTTTTTGGAGACAATAACGTAGTCCCAAGTGTGAACTGAAAGGGTGATTTCCCGTCACTTCCTGACCGAACAGGAAGTGATAGGAAATTTCTACAAAGGTAGGGGAATACCCCTCTTAGACAGTTGTCACCAGAACAGATGTCACTGTTATTACCTTTACTTCTTGTTCTGGGTCCCATCACTTTCTGTCTTGGTGCCAACAATCACTAGCACAAACAGAGGATGAATCCACCTAGCAGTGACACAGACAGCAATGAAAACTTGACAGGGGTTCCAAGTCTTTAATGTTTTATCCACAAAAAGTGTTTTGATTATATGTAAACTTTCAGTTTATAAGTGTAAATTTGACTAGTCATGTATGTTTTTTTTACAGAACAATCCAGAATGTGTTCCTGGTTGTATCTGCCCTAATGGCCTGGTATCTGACGACAAGGGAGGCTGCATCTATCCAAACCAGTGCCCATGTGTGTATGGGGGAAAGTTTTATAACCAAGGGGAGGTCATTTCTATTACCTGCAATAGATGGTACAGTATTGGTTATATTGTTCATATGATTTTTTTTTAAACTTGTCACACACACAAAAAGAATAGTTCACTCTATTGAAGGGTGCAGTACATATTTTTTGGTCAAGTGTCTCCTAATATTCATTCATTTAAATATAATATATGGGAGCAAGTAGGTTAATCATCTTTATGTTTCAAAAACTTGCCATTGTAGGGGTGTGACATTACAGCTGCCAAACATGAACAACCAGTGTCTAAGCGTTTAATTGTTGGTTGTTCAAAGTCTCTATTTTTCAGGTTATTAAAGTATGTTGGAGGCTGTGTTTTTCTCTTGGACTATCGCTTGGTCAAAACTATCATAAAGTCTGTAGTTTTTGTATGTCATCTTGTTCTCCTAGTACAGAATGCTAGGCAAATTTAATGTTTGCTCCTCTGTAGTCAATGAAGCAGCAATTGATTTCTTTGTGCTGTTCTATATTTCACTGCATTCTGGAGGCTTTCAGAACCCAGAGGGCTGGGAAAATCAAATAGACAGTCTGAATATTTATTGTGCCAAGTAGGTGGCAGGAGGAGAATGTAAATAGTATGGGGTCTGGAGCAGTCCTGGTTTAGTCCTGCTGAAGATGTTTCCAGCCTTAGGGGCTGCTACCCCTTTGAGGCAGTACTGCTGAAGTCTGCTGATGGTCTATAGCAGAGCTGGTGACCTATTTCTAATTACTTATGGAGCTAAGGATTTGGGTCTAGAGAACCCACTGAAAAGTGCCTGGTGGGAGCTGGGAGGTGTGCAGCTGCCATGGGAAATTGTGAGTTGGGGGCACATGACAGCTCGTTTTGTGACACTGCTCCTACACAGTCTCATTTCAAGCTTTTCCCTGGTTACTGGTTTAGAGACTGCTTAAAGACATTGCACCCAGGGAAGTATGTCCTCCTGTTACCATCCAGCATTTCTAGTGTATCCCATACCACCCAAAACCCTCTCCTTTTTACAGGTTCTACTAACAATACATCATAAGAAAGACATCCCCTTGACTGTTTAATGGAGCTGGTGCGAATGGACTGTTGTCTGTGTGAATAGTGGACTTTGCACTGTTTTGGGAAATAACCACTTAAATTCAGCTGAACCTAGGGGGGTAGTGCTACAGTTAGATACAATACAATTAATAGTTTTGCATGTTTTTAATTTTTAATTTAAAGAGATGCACAAGATACTTCCTATTATATAACGGTCCCTGCATTTGAAGGTGTCCATAGGTGTTTGGTCATTAAAATGGACAGAGAATTTTTATAGCGTTCTCAGGTAATACCAGGATAATTGTATAGAGTATAACTTGCAACTTGTTTGATTTCTCTGAATAAATAAAAATCAGCAAGATGTTACAAGAAGTTAACTTATGATTATATATGTTATATTCTGTATATAAATGATATATACACTATATTGCCAAAAGTATTGAAACACTCCTTAAAATCATAGGATTCAGGTGTTCCAATCACCTCCATGGCCACAGGCGTATAAAATCAAGCACCTAGACATGTAGACTGCTTCTAATAACATTTATTAAAGAATGGATCGCTCTCAGGAGCTCAGTGAATTCAAGCGAGGTACCGTGATAGGTTGCCACCTGTGCAATAAGTCCATCTGTGAAATTTCCTTGCTACTAAATATTTCACTGTCAACTGTTAGTGGTATTATGACAAAGTGGAAGCAACTCGGAGAACAACAGCAACTCATACATAAAATGACAGAGCAGGGTCAGCGCATGCTGAAGCTCACAGTGTACAGAAGTCACCAACTGTCTGCAGAGTCAATAGCTAAAGACCTCCAAATGTTTTGTGGCCTTCAGATTAGCACAACAACAGTGCATACAGAGCTTCATGGATTGGGTTTCCATGGCCGAGCAGCTGCATCCAAGCCTTGCATCACCAAGTGAAACACAAGGCATCAGATGCAGTGGTGTAAAGCACACTGCCATGGACTTTAGAGCTGAGGAGACGTGTTCTCTTGAGTGACGAATCATGCTTCTCTGTCTGGCAATCCGATGGACGTGTCTGGGTTTGACAGTTGCCAGGAGAACGGTACTTGCCTGACTACAGTGAGCCCAGCGTAAAGTTTGGTGGAGGGGGGATTATGGTGTGGGGTTGTTTTTCAGGGGTTGGCCTTGGCCCTTTAGTTCCAGTGAAGGGAACTCTTAAGGCATCAGCATACCAAGACATTTTGGACAATTTCATGCTCCCAAGTTTGGGGTGGCCCTTTCCTGTTCCAACATGACTGTGCACCAGTGCACAAAGCAAGGTCCATAAAGGCATGGATGAGTGAGTTTGGGGTGGAGGAACTTGACTGTCCTGCACAGAGTCCTGACCTCAACCCGATAGAACACCTTTGGGATCAATTAGAGTGGAGACTGCGAGCCAGGCCTTCTCATTCAACATCAGTGCCTGACCTCACAGATGCGCTTCTGGAAGAATGGTCAAACATTCCCATAGACACACTCCTAAACCTTGTGGACAGCCTTCCCAGAAGAGTTGAAGTTGTTATGACTGCAAAGGGTGGAACAACTCAATATTGAACCCTACAGACTAAGACTGGGATGCCAGTAAAGTTCATGTGCGTGTAAAGGCAGGCATCCCAATACTTTTGACAATAGTGTATATATAATATATATATATATATATATATATATATATATATATTGGAAATGCTATGTGCATTTTGTGCATGTTTGTGTTTAGGAGAGATCATACAGGCTCAGCTCAAGTTCAGTCCAGGTGGCTCTGCGCTCTGTGTATCTCATAAACACACATGGTTGGCTCAGGAGCAAGCATGCACAAGTGCCCCCAGAGCAGGAAGCTTGCTCTAGAGGCACTCAGCAGGGGGGAGGAGCCAGGAGGGGCGGCAGGGGACCCAAGAAGAAGATCGGGGCTGCTCTGTGCAAAACCTTTGCACAGCAGGTAAGTATACCATGTTTATTTATTTATTTATAATACACTTTTAGTATTTTAATTTATGGGTGTCACAGAAACATAATATAAGGGAACTGTTCCCAATAAGGTTATCCAGAATGGATGGAACAAAACAAAAGAGAGATCCATGAACAGAAGTTTCTAAGAAGCAGCCTCCCTTCCAGTAAGGAGATCAGTGAGCCGCACAGTATCGACATCATCAAATCCCATTTCAAATTTCATGATACTAGCAGTCAGAGGCAGCAGTGCCTTAGATCTCACAATAGAGATAAAGAGTAATACTTAAAAAGCCCTCACTGGTCCCTACCAACCTAAACAACTTAATAACTATCTCGTTGCTCTTATTCACCTCTAAACTTTTAGAATGCTTAGTCTACAACTGTCTTAGCTCCTACCTCACTGAAACAACCTTATTGATCCCTTACAGTCTGGCTTTTGCCCACAACACTCCACAGAAACTGTTCTACTAAAACTCACTAACGATCTACTAACTGCTAAAACCAATGGGCACTCCTCCACCTTCTTATTACTAGACCTCTCTGCATCCTTTGATACTGTTGGCCATCCACTCTTTCCCAATAAACTACATTGCCTTGGCCTCCAAGAAGAGAGTAATGAGGAGGAAGGCACAGGAGTGCCGAAGCACAGGATGTTCATTACAAGATACAAAAACTTCACTTTTTTAGTTCAGGTTTACTTTATTGGTCACTGGGGCAGTAAGTGGAATTAAATCACAGCAACAAGGACAAATGAGAACAAAAAACAAAATATATAAAGTTAGTGCTTCCTACTAGTGTAATAATAAGCAGCTTGCAAGTACAGGTAAATATACACCACTCTTCACGTGAACTCTAAATAAAATTGCAGCGCTATAAGGTCACATTAATAGTCCAAGAATATCAGTCCCTTCAGCTTGGCATATCAAAATTCATTTGTAGTCACTCTGCAATATATGTGTTGTTTTACTTGATTTCCTTCAATAAAAATCAGACAATCCACCACTGGAAATCAGAAGAATTGCCAACTCACCACAGATATATGCTGCCCTGATATAAGTACAGCATCAGCATTTTAATTAATAATCGCAAAACCATCAATCTGCTTGCGTGGCTCCTGGGGGACTGCTCTGCTCCTTCCTCCTTTGCAGTATAAGACTTGTATCAATGTGATACCAAAAACAAATAAAGATATATAATGTAGTACTCTTATGTATAATAGAATGCAATACCCATGCATAGGTGACACTCTGTGATACAGTGTGTGTACAAAACTCCACCACCCACATAAAATGCACGTTCACCGCCCATGTGTGCTGCTCATGAGATGTGTAGCAGATAATGCATCAGGACAAATTGGAGCGCTGGTATCAATCTTCTCTCCCACTAACTTTAATCACATCACCATAGGGGGCACTGTTCCACTCTCATCGTCAAACACCACCAGAAGTCAACCAAAATAAAACACCATACAGTGTAGTATTTATTACAAACCAAACATATAGCAGAACAGTGAAGTCACATAAAATCAATAGTTAAAAGAGCTTGTGAGAGCAGAGAGGGGGACTACGAATGAATTTTGATATGCCTAGTTGAATGGAATGTAATTCCTGGACTATTAATGTGACCTTATAGTGCTCCAATTTTATTTAGAGAGGGACAAGTGAGGGTTAGAGCCTCCGTTTCCATAAAGTGCTGGCTCTGCCCCTTTTTATATCAGAGAGCGGTCTCCTATGCAAGACTGTAGGAAAGACCTCCCTACCCCTACCACCTACTGTTCTCTTGAAGATGTTAGACACAAGTATCCAGAGATGGGCAGAAAAGGGGAACACAGTCTGTAAAAAAGTATATTAAGTGCATACTTTGAGGCTTGGTGCTGCCCGTTTAACTCTGCTTCCCCAGATACTGTGCCACTTTAAAGTGACTCTGCCAGGATGCAAAATTGAGAAATTCCATTACTGACTTCCCCTTTTCAGTTTACTGTCTTTCATTCTGATGGTTTGGCTTCAATGCTTTCTGAGTACAGTATCTGATCTGGAATATGCATAGAGATAAGAAATTTTGATACTTGTTGAAGGCCTGCCAGTAAAAATAATGTATTAAGGAAAGACACAGCCAAACAACTAGCATTTTCAGAAGGCGACCTATACTTTTCTCATGACAAATTTTCTTTAATGCTGCATAGTTATAGTTGCTTCATTCTAGGCACAACTGAGAACACTTCAACTTTCTGCTAGAAAGAGGATTACAGAGCAGGCACCAAAGACCTGGCAGTTCAAATTTACAAACGGAAAAGTGATATCTAAATTTTGTCCATTTGCTTTTCACTACTTTATAATGTTATGTCTGAAAGATTCTAATTTCCTTTAAATGCATAATACAAATGCTTCCATTTGCTTTTTCCACAGTATCTGCAAAAACAGAAAGTGGGCTTGCACTAGGAGGCACTGCCCAAGGACTTGCACAATATATGGAAATGGTCATCTCATCTCCTTTGATCATTCCAGGAGAGATTTTAGTGGTGGCTGTGATTATGTCCTGGTTCAGGTACTGATTTTAATTTGTTTCTGTAGATGAGTGTTTCAAAAATATCAAATATAACTATTTTGTTTCTGTGTTTTCCAATCACTTAGGACCCACACCAGGAACAATAACTCCATCCTTGTGCCTTTATTTTAGTGTGTCCTCTGGAGAAGAGGCACCCCATTTTTTCATGTTGCCAGGAGTTGCCAGGAGTCAGGGTGCCATTGCCTTGGAAATATGTAAATGTATCATTATTATTTTGTGTTTAGTCAGGGGGTTTATAAGGTACAACATTTGGCTTTGTGTGATCTGAGTCCATTGGCCAGGATTTTCCCAGTGCGTTTGCCACTGGCATAATGGAGAAGAGCCCTTACAGATTCGCCATATTGTTTGACTAGCAATCCCCTCAACTCCATCCTAAGGTTAAGGAGCTTAGAAGAGCGTTGAGGGTCAGGATGGAGTTTATTAGCTGATTCAAGGATCAAATCTAGCCTAATATTGTACTGCTTCCTGGCTCAAGAACAGGCTTGGTGAATAACGTCTCTCATATATGCTTTATGGGCCTTCCGGAGTAGGAAGGCATCTTCTACAGATGGGGTTATAAGGTCAAAGTAATCCCGGAGATGCTGGGTAAACCTTTTGACATTTTCTGGCATTTTAAGAACTTCAGGATTACATCACCATAGTCTCACTGGCTGACAGGAATCCCTCTCCCCCACATACAGTGAATTAACTGCATGGTCTGACCAAGTGATGTCTGATATGGAGGAGGAGGATGCCCATTGAAGAAGCCATTTGACTGTGGGTCAAGCAGGGATAACTTTAAAGTGAATGCAAATGTGTTTTTAATTGCTGTGGGCACTCCACTCTTCTTGCAGGGAGTTAGGGCTGTAACGATGTGTGAGAAGTCTCTATGGGTACACTTTGGGCTCCAGGAGACATGGAAATTAGTCTCTTGGACGCATAAGATATCGGCTTGAAGTTTTGTGGTCTCCTTCCATAAAAATGATATTTTAGTGGGATGATTCAGACCCCTGAAAGTTATTTTTAAAACCCATTGTGACTAAGTGTGTGGTTTGGAGCAGGTTGCGGTTTTCCGCTCTCTAGAGTGGTTGGACCTATTGGGGTTATGTGCAGCTCGTACAAGGGGGAGAGGAAAGAAATTGTGGACTGGTAGAGATTCCGGTTACCAGAGTATAAAGAAAGTGTGACAACTGGGGGAAACAACATTGGTGACATAGGTGTCACAAAGTAACACATAACTCCGTGTACTTGGCAAAATCAATAACAAGTAGAGAATGAAGATAAAAAATGGTTCCATTGGAACCGTATGCAATGAAACTGCTAAAGCGAATTGGGGGTTACAGGTGGAAGAGCGCTCATTCTTGGCCAGGAAATGAAAGGTGTAGCTGTACCCACAGGAGATATTTAGGATCCACCTTGAACATTTTGCTTAGATGACCGCCTGTCGGAGACCACTTGCCAGGAGGGGGAGACTGCTTGGGGAGCAAAGGATACTGGTAAAGGTGTAGTTGCTTCTGGGTTATATCCCAATGTTGAAGTAGCTGGAGACCACTCTAGAGAGAGGTGATGGATGACGTCTCACCATTGTGAGTAGCTATCAACACGTCTAGCTTCCACAGCATCTGAGCCTCCCAGCATCTCCTAGTGACTGCTCTGCCATTCTGTGAGGCAGGCAAGGAGTCTGTAAAGCGGCGGTGGGTTCGGTGTGCTGAGGTTTCCCTGGCCTGTTAGTGGAACTTCTTTAGTTAGCAGCCATCTTTGAGCGCGGTCACCACACCCCTCTACATTTATCATTGTTAATTGATAATGTAAGAATATTAACTGTGGTGGATTTTTTTAAGAATTAAATCCATGCAATCTGAATATATTTAATTTGTATTATGGGATGTTGTATTGCTAGTATTTTGGCCAAGTTTTTCATGCTTGGTGTTAGAAGGAAGATTGAGTTGTAGCTAATTGCACAAAGACACTGATATTCCTAAAAATATATAAAAAACAAAATAAGGTCAGCGCTAATCCAAAAAATCAGAAAGTGGAAAATATGATGTGTAGCTGCATGCAATGGATACTGGTATACCAAGATCCTCATAAGTGCTAAAAAAGAAGTTGCAGAGCTAAACACAAAAATATTGAATAATGTCAATAGATAAATAACATCAAGTGTGGAAAAATAAAATTCACATAAAACAAAAAATAATATACATAAATCCAATGGTGTTCAAATTCATAATTATAGACTGTGATAAACTGAATAGAATAGTCCCAATGTCCACTGTATAATAAATCTTCACTCAGTGATCCAGGAACAACAGACGTGTCACCTCCATCAATGGCTAGAATGAAAACTCATACAATCGTCAATAGATAGGCGCTCGGCAACCCTAAGACATATGCTCAAAACAAAACATCTCTCTGCATCTTGTAGCAGGTAATACAAAGTGTAATAATAAATAATCTAAACAATCGTGAACAGTTAACAATGGTGAATGTGAAAAAAATAATTACAATATTTGTAGTGACAGTCCCTTCAAGATATGTTGCTCTGGACCAATACTTTGTGGGCTTTCACCCCGTGCAGATGAAATTAGTGAATTTCTCACTCACTGGAAGTATTTGACCCCTGCTAAGGTGGTCAAATAACACATTGTTACACTATGTATGGGAGATCCACATCTGGCTTCTGTTTTGCGTTTTGGAGAACATTTTTCTGGCAGATAAAAAAGCTAAATGCTAGTACGATACAAAAAGTGTTTTTTCCTGCCAAGAGTTTTAAGCCAGTGTGCATGGAGCCTTGCAGGTAGAAACATAAACAGTAAACAAAAAACAAAAAGGGAGAGGTGGAAACATCATTTTAAGGGTGAAGATCTGCTGTAACTTGAAAAACTCCCTTAGTGAGATCAGTGTATGAATAGACAGATAAAATGTGCAGTGCTCTTAAACCTTGCCTTCTAATAAAAATTAAGTAGAAAACGTCTTATGCATCAAATATTGTGACATAACAGATAAATAAATATACTAACTACCTCTATGACCAACATCAGCATTGTATGTGATCAGACTGTGTGCCAAAAAAACATAAAAGGTTACCTCCCATCATAATCTCAATAAATCATTCCATTCTCAAATCAAACCTGACAAAAGACCACACATATGTGATTGTTTGTCCACACTTCAATCAATCCACACTTCTCAAATGGCCTTGAGCATCAACATTGTGAAATTATTCCACTGTACATTGTGACTTAATCTTCCTGTTGATATATGTGCAATAGGTGACACTCCCTTGTCCACAGGAACCACACTCACCTCATATGAACCTTAATGAATACACATCAGCCAGGTCAAAAATGCTTATGTACCCACCGATGTAAAGAGATTAAAAATTAACCTTATATAAAATAAAGTATCTCCTCTTTCTCTCTGGTTGCTCAGTAATGTGGAAAAGCATAATCCCGCAAAAAATAGTGTAAAATCATAAAAAATGTTAGAATAAAATAAACATCAGTTTTCACTGGGGGGCGATGAACCCCGCTTCGTCAGCACCTATGGAGGGAAAGAGTTGTAACCACATATTCTATTGCTGATATCCTTTTCCTGGTTGTTTGGTCCATGGTCTGATGTGGAAGGTGGTCTGGCGGAGTTCATGTCATATATATGACAATTTTGACTTCTCTGGTTAGAGGGTCAAAACATTATGAACTGGACTAAGGAGTGCTTTGAGGAAGGAGAGATCTCGTTACTCACACAGGCTCACAGTGCAGTTTCTATTATATACCATCTCAGCTATACAATCACAGGCTGTTCCTGAGGAGAGTAATTAAAAATGCATCTGCAGTTAGAGTTTTCCTTTAGTCACCCTTTAAAGTCAAACAAATACCAGTTAAACCTGCTAGTGAAGCCCATCTAATGAAGCTTCTTGTAATGGTGTGACAACAATGCTCCACTGCTCCTTAATTCAGAGCATGGTTGCTTCTCTCAATGCAACTGTGCCTGCATGTATTATTTGCATGTATTTCTTCTATGAAATATCAGTAAGGATGGACATGATTGCCACAATGAACTCAGCCTCCATGTCTACAAAAGCCCAATTTCTTTTTAATTGGTAAACTATAATGGCTTATTTAGCTGACCATTTAATTGCCAATGTCTTGTTTTGCTTGTGTGTCTTCCTTAAAGGATTTCTGTCCAAGCAATCATGAAAAAGGAATGTTCCAGGTCATTCTAAAGACCATCATGTGCAGTGGGAGCAATACGGTGTGCTCATTCAGACTCAAGATCACTTTTTTGGTAAGAAATATTGATATTGTATATTAGCTGTCATAATGTTCCTGAAACCTTTAACTGTTACAGTAATGATCAATACATACAGTAGATACTGACAGTTTGTCAAGATATTTGATATTTGTGGTCTTTGTGGCAGTATTATAAACTTTCTAATCTTTGAGAATTAAAACAGATGAGTTTAGACTTATTGCACTCAAACTAGGTCACACCACTCAGCATCTGTACCAAGCCCAGTTTTGTTTGGTCATCACTATATGGATTGCCAAAATCATCTGAGCATCAGATTGCTGGGAGTAGATATGAATAGGATAGTACTCAGATCTCTGATTTATTAGGCACATAGCATGTTTTAGACTGTGTGACATCATCATCACTGGGTCTCTTCCTCCATGCAGCCAGGAGGCTGGCAGGGATACACATATCAGTCATAATGGGTGGTGTATTCAGGCAGACTACATAAGCATGCAGACCACCATAGTGATGTGTAATGCAGGGTAGCTGTAAATGACAGAGCAATTGTCCAATTATCTAAAAAGGGCAGATCGATGATGGCCAGGTTAGGAAGAATGGACTGGATGAAGCTATTCCTTGTCTATCTAGCAAATGGTACAGCTGCAGATGGGAAATAAGCTGCCTCTATTTCTCAGAGTGTTCGAAATAAAATTCTGTGCACCAATTAACACCTCTGCAGCTAAGAGCAATACAAAGTGAACAAATCACCCTAACATAAATATATATACAATTAGATATGTGCGCGCAAAACATATATCCAAAATTCAGCTGGCCAGAACTTTTCAAACCCAAAAATTGCATTAGATTGTGAAACTGAACTGACTGACAATTACAAATTCAATTTAAATCACAAATTTAGTCGAATCTGAATTATCGAACAAATAATTTCTCTATGGCCTGAACTACTATCGCATCATGTGAGATCATCTGAATGAAACAAATGCATAACTTTTTTCAGATTCATTGACATTCATTACTTTGCCCATTTGGAGATTCGTATACATCTGCATCGCCCAAAATGAAATTTTCAGCCAAAAATGTATTTGTATCTAAATTAAATGCACACATCTATAAACAATTGCTGCACTATTTACAATAGTTAAAAAACATATACAGTATAACATATGATAATGTCCCAAATGTTCATGTGAAAACAAAATCCCTTCATATTTATCAGCAAATGAAGTCTCTAGCAAAGGTTTCCAAAGTGATATAATGTGCCAAAATATATGTTCAAAAAATCTTCTACATGGACATCTTCAAATGTGTAAATTGCATGCAGTGTTCCATGAGAAACTATTTCTCTGGTGACCAGAAGTACAAAAGTGACGCCATCACCATCCACTAATTTTGGACACGTGCTCACCTTAACATTTGATTCCCAAATGAGAGCTCAAAATGCGCTTTGTTAAATGTCATTCAAAGCAATGCAAGTGGACCAGACACAGTTTTCTCATTCTGCGTCCCAGGTCCTTCCCTTAATTGGCCAATACTTCCCAATGGATCAGTGGCATGGAACTTCACTGTTTAAAAAAACAGAGCTAACAACACTTTTCTGTTATTTTTTTTAATAAAATACACTCACATGTAGACAACACCAGTATATGTCTCTTTAAATATATCCTTTTATCGGTATTCGGCTCTGCTACACTATATTGCCAAAAGTACTGGGACATCCCTCCAAACCATTGCATTCAGGTGTTCCAATTACCTCCATGCCCACAGGTGTATAAAATCAAGCACCCAGGCATGCAGACTGCTTCTACAAATATTTTGAAAGAACGGGTCGCTCTCAGGAGCTCAGTGAATTCAAGCTTGGTACCATGAAAGGCTGCCACCTGTGCAACAAGTCCATCCGTGAAATTTTCTTCCTACTAAATATTCCACGGTCAACTGTTAGTGGTATCATAACAAAGTGGAAGGAACTGGGAATGACAGCAACTCTGGCGCATAAAATGTGTGTGGTCAGTGCATGCTGAAGCGCACAGTGCACAGAAGTTGCCAATTGTCTGCAGAGTCCAAAGCTAAAGAACTCCAAACTTCATGTGGCCTTCAGATTAGCACAACAGTGCATAGAGAGCTTCATGGAATGGGTTTCCTTGGCCGAGCAACTGCATCCAGGTCTTACATCATCAACTGCAATGCAAAGCGTCAGATGCAGTGGTGTAAAGCACACCACTACTGGACTCTAGAGCAGTGGAGACGTGTTCTCTGGAGTGTTGAATGTCGCTTCCCGTATGGCAATCCAATGGAATCATCTGGGTTTGGCAGTTGCAAGGCGAATGGTACTTGCCCGACTGCATTGTGCCAAGTGTAAAGTTTGGTGGAGGGGGGATTATGGTGTGGGGTTGTTTTTCAGGGGTTGGGCTTGGTCTCCTAGTTCCAGTGAAGGGAACTCTTGAGGCGTCAGCATACCAAGACATTTTGGACAATTTCATGTTCCCAACTGTGTGGGAACAGTTTGGGGATTGCCCCTGCCTGTGACTGCACACCAGTGCAGAAAGCAAGGTCAAAAGACATGGATAAGTAAGTTTGGGGTGGAATAACTTGACTGGCCTCCACAGAGTCCTGACCTCAACCTGATAGAACACCATTGGTTACATTAGAGCGGAGACTGCATGCCTGGCCTTCCTGCCATCAGTGTCCAGCCTCACAAATGCGCTTCTGGAAGAATGGTTAAACATTCCCATAGACACTCCTAAACCTTGTGGACAGCCTTCCCAGAAGAGTTAAAGCTGTTATACCTGCAAAGGGTGGGCCAACTCAATATTGAACCCTATGGACTAAGACTGGGATGCCATTAAAGTTCATGTGCGTGTAAAGGCAGGTGTCCCAATACTTTTGGTAATATAGTGTATGTGACTGTGTGACTATCATACACACACTCCAATTCCGTGCGACCACTCTCTCTACAGGAAGATCCAAAACAACACTGTAATGCGTTTCATCAGACCGACTTTTCAGAGGCAAAACACATTTCATCATATCAACATTATCAAAGGCAAAGCCTTTTTGCCGCTGATGACTTTGATCTGATGAAGTGCTGCTTAAGGTAATTTTGATCCGATTAAATATTTTTAAGGTAAAAATGTAAGGAATTTAGCTTTTATGTCTTAAAGTGTTATTTACAATTTAATCTTATGCAGAGGTCTTTCAATTCAAGATATCTGCATTGAAAATGAACAACCTGGACAGGCAAGCAAAAGATTAAATTATTAAAGACTATTAGGCTGGTTACTTTGCAAGGGTAGTTGCACTTTGCAGGGTATTTTCCCCAGAACTTAGCAGATGTGGAGAAATAAGGAAATTAAAAAAAACAAAAAAATCATATTTTCTTGCACATGATTAGATGATGAAAGTCAGCAGAGCTTCACCTCATTCACATACTGTAGCTCTGGGGAAAATTCCCTTGCAAACTGCTTTATTTGCAAAGTGAATATTCGGTTTGCCTTTAGTATGTCAACTCAGCTGAGGGATTTGTTATATAGGATGTCCATTTTTCATAGTTGTGACATCACTATTCTGATCACAAGCAGCGGCATTACTGCATAGCTGTAGGGATATATTTTACTTGTATGCAGGGCCATTGTATTGTATCCATCAGCATTTACAGTATTTCAGTGAAGCTTTGTGCACTCATTATTAACAGGGAAGGTGGTCCATGTTCTGATTACTCTGAGATGATTCAGGTGCTCTAAGTAGTTTCTAAACCAGGCCATAGACGAGTCAAAAAACAAACAAAATTTATGTCGATCGTTGAATCGTTTGTTTTTCACATCATTAGTGTGCCAGCTGCAACACAAGATTTTTGTGGCACAATTGAAAGTGCCTTATCCAACGTACTGGGTTTTTTTTTTAGGAAATTTAAACAATTGATGGTACAACCATGTGAGCTTTTTTCATTTTTCTATTGACAGAAATTTAGTTTTTCGACTTGTCCATGGCCTGCTTAACAAACATGCAAACTTAGTCATGTTACCAAAATTATGAAATTGTCCTTTAGTGGTGTCTACTTAAACCAGTTCTGTACAGATTACAAAGTAAGCAAAGTAACCATGAAGCTACTATTACAGAGCCACCCTTTTACATGATTCTCTTCAACCCTGGGAAAAATCCAGACTTATAGAATGCCCCAGCACACCTCTCAGCCCACCAGAATGTAGCGTTCAGTGCCTGAGGAGGCAAATGTTAGGTCTAAGCACTATCATTGGGGAAGCGGGGTGCCCATCCATATAAAAATACAGATTTCAGAAAGTACATAGGGGGTCAGTCGCAGACACCATGTTTCTTTTCTGAGTGTTTCTTTAACAAGTGTTGTCGCAGTTTCAACACAGCAGTTTAACTAAAGCAGGTTAACTAAAGGTGTATGAAGATATAACTAGAACTCTGCTCACTCTGGAAGGACAGCAAGCAAACCAACATTTGATATTTCATTTCCTATGAAATCTGGTTCCCACTAATATGCTTCCTCTACTCTTCCTTCTCACATTCGTTTTCTCTGTCCTCAAATTGTCCTTACTTTACCCCTCATCCACTACCCACAGCTTCAACATTATCGCCCTCACTACTACCCCCTCCCTTTTACCGCACTTATCACCTCTTGCAAATACTGAACCCACATGCTGACCTAAACAACAAGGCAGTGTCTGAGGTCATTTCCCCTAATCCTGGCCCTCCATGTTCTAATGTCAAGCCCCATATCCGGCACCCTTCCTCCTCTGGCAACAGCCGTAATCTACTCAGTTTAATTTCCATGCCCATGCTTCCAAAAACCATCTCCCCAATCACATGTGCCCTCTGGAATGCCTGCTGTGTCTGTAACAAGCTCACATCTGTGCATGACCTTTTCATCTCTCATTGCTTTAACATACTTGCCATAACTGAAACCTGGCTTCAAGGTTCTGACTCGGCTTCTCCTCCTGCCCTCTCCCATGGTGGACTCCAGTGAACTCACTCACCCAGACCTAATGGACGGAAGCAGGGGTGTATTTACCACAAGGCAAACAAGGCACTTGACTAGGGCGGCATTTTTCAGGGGGGGCAGCACCTCCCCCCAGAAGAAGGGATTATAGAAGGGACACGCGCGACATGGGAACCAGGTAGGATCCGAGAGAGGCTGCGGGCTGTTTGATGGTGTATGTAGAGCCCGACTCCCGTTCCTGGGGATGTCTGGAGCTGTGAAGATGATTGTCTCTCTCTATTGCCAGGGGGGGGTTAGGGTAGTGGAAGGCTGTCCCGGGTGGGGGGCAGGGGTATTGTTGGTCAATGTCAGGCTCTCCCTGCAGGAGGGGGTGGGGGGGTGTTGGTTGGTGTCCGTGGGAGCAAATGATTTTTGTGTTGCCTAGGGCAGCACAAAACCTAAATACACCGCTGGACGGAAGAGAAGTGAAGTTGGGTTCAAGTCCTTCCTACTCCTCCCTCTCTATCCCTCTTTTCTTTTGAAATTCACTGTATTCATCTGTTTTCTCCAATTCTATGAGGATTGCAGTGATTTATCAGCCTCCTGGACCACTATCATGCTTTTTTGATGATTTCTCTGCCTGGATACCCTACTTTTTCTCATCTGAAATACCCACTATCATTCTTGGTGACTTTAACATCCCTGTTAATTAACCATGTGCAGAATGAAAAAAATGTATTTTTCTGTTGGTTTGATTAATTATTTAAAAAATTAATCTTTGTTAAGTTCGTTTCAGTTCCTTTTCTAATTCTATTCTATTCTATTCAAATTAAATTTGACCAAATTCAGATTGGCATTTGAAGTCTAATTTATTGTATTTGAAATTTGAATTTCAGAAGATGGTTATATTCATTCTATTTTTTATTATTCTATTCTATTTTTTTGTGTTCTATTCTTTTCTATTCTTTATTCTTTTCTATTCTATTCTAATCTATTCAAATGCAAATGTGTTCTATTCGAAATTCATATTTTGGAAGACCGTTATATTCTATTTTATTCTATTGTTTATTCTATTCTATTACATTACATTCTAGTCTTCAGTATTCTTTTTTTTTTTTATTTAAATATTTATTAATTTTTCAGATAAACAAGTTATACAAACATACTCATTAAAACCTTAGCATATTATCAAAACATTTATCGTTTCATCCCTTAAACCCCCGTCCCCCCTCCCCCTACCTATATACCACCCATCCCCCTCCATCCAATCCCTAACCCCTTCTGCTTTGCATTTTCCTGTTCATTTCTGGAGATCGTAATCCCTATAAAAGAAAAACAAAATATGTTTCCATATTATTCTATGTTAATCCCCGATAACCTCTAAGGCTATCCTTGACTTTTTGAATTTCTCCCATTTGTTCCATCTTGTATGGTGACTCTCCATCTTTTCTTCATCAAATGATAAATTCGGCACCTCCTGTCTCCTCCCATACTTGGGTATCAGTCCCTTTGCTGCATTCAAATAGTACAATAAACCAGATTCTTTGTATTTTTTAACTGAAAGCTTAGTACTATGAAAAAGGCAAATCTCTGGGTCTACTAGAATATCAACCTCTGTAATTTTCTGAATCAAGCGTACTATTTTCCCCCAATACTCTTTGTATTTTAGAACACTCCCACCATTTGTGATACATTGTGCCTCTACCTCCACATCCCCGCCAACATAAAGGTGAATTATCTCCACTCAATTTGTGTGCCACACTCGGCGTGATATACCATCTTGCCAAACGCTTATAATTCATTTCTACCTCCTGCATATTTATATTTCCGTGGATTATTCTATACATTTTCCTCTGTTTTTCCGCATCTATTGTTACTCCTATTTCTCTTTCCCATTTTTCTATATATGGAGGACTTATGTCTGCATTTATTTCAGTGAGAATCTTATACAGTATAATTTAGGTTATTTAGGTTCCGTGTGTCCCATCTCCTCGTGTACCTAATAAGTGCTCAACAGGATTCCAGTCCTCTCTTATTCTTAAAGGCTTTGGAAGCTTTCCTATAAAGTGTTTCAATTGAAAATTACGCCACTCATCCATTCTCCTAAAAACTTCTCCTTTTTTTCCAATTCCTTAAGTGATCCTATTTCCTCTCCCACCATTATATCCCTTAATTGTTTCTTCCTACTTAATCCACTTCCCTGTGATACCTTCTTTACCTGGGAGGAAAAACTGTGGACTTTAAGGGCATTAACAATGAATTAAATTCCCATCCCATCTGTTTGTGTAAAACATCCCAAACTCTTAAAACATTAAATGTGAACAAACTTGTATTATCTGCTAATCTGTATTGTGGAGGTAATCATACAATTCCATTTAATTTAGTATTACTTAGTATATTTTCTATTTTAACCCAGCTTTTCCCCTCTGCATTATATGTCCAGTCAAAACTTCTCACCATTATTACCGAGTTATAATATCTTTTTAAATCTGGGACTCCCAATCCTCCTTTGTCTTTATTTCTACATAAAATTTCCTGGCTTATTCTCGGTTTTTTATTCCTCTAAATAAATCTTATTAACATTTTTTAAATTGATCTAAAGTATACTTCTGGTAGTTTAATTAGTATCATTTGAAATCTATATAATATTTTTGGAACAATCACCATTTTTATCAAATTTATACGACCTATCCATGATGGGGTTCCCCCTCCTAATTTCTTTATTTCATCCCTGATCTCATTTAACAATGGGATATAATTCAATTTATACAAGTTCTTGGAGGATACAGTTAATTTTATTCCTAGATATTTCAATTCTTTTTCCCTCCAAACAAAGGGAAATTCCTCCTGTAATCTATTTTTCTCTCTATTTGGAAGATTTATGTTTAAAATTTATTTTTTTGTTGGGTTAATTTTTAAATTTGACATCTCCCCATATTCTTTCAGTGATATCATTACATTTGGCAATGTTATCCTTGGGTTTCCCAGATAGAACGGCATGTCATCTGCATAAGCTGCCACCTTATGCTCCGTATCTCCTATCCAAATTCCTTTTATATCTATATTATTCCTTATTGTAGCCAAAAGAGATTCCAATGATAAAACATATAGCAATGGAGACAAAGGGCATCCCTGTCTAGTTCAGTTCTGCATCCCAAAATACTCTGACAATTTACCATGATTTCTGCAGAGGGTCGACTATATAATTTCCTTATCTACTCTCATTCTAGGTCCAATCCCCAATACTTCCAATGTATCCAACATATATCTCCAATCTACTCTATCAAATGCCTTTTCAGCATCGGTAGAGCGTACCAGTGTAGGGTTTTTCTCTTTCCTACTTTTTTGTATGAGAAACACAGATCTCAATTCATTATCTCTTCTCTCTCTCCTGGGACAAAGCCTACTTGGTCTGTGTGTATCCATTCCGACATTAGGTCTTTCAACCTGTTTGCCAGAACTTTTGCATATAGTTTGGTATCTGTGTTTAATAAGGAAATCGGTCTGTAACTTGAACAGTGAGTATCATCTTTACCTTTCTTATGTATGAGAACTACATGGGCTTGTAGGGATTCCCTCCTCATTTCCATCTCTCCTCACAATGCATTCATATATATCCTCTTTTTAGGTACTAATAATTCTTTATATTTTTTATAATATCTCACTGTGTATACATCAGGTCCTGGATTTTTCCCAGCTATAGTGGTCTTTTTTGCTAAGTGTATTTCCTCCTGCATTATTGCTGATTCTAGGGATTTAAATTGCTCCTCACTTAATTTTGGTAATCCTCCCCTTTTTTAGTATGTCCGTCTTTTTTTCTATTTTTCCTACTTCATCTTTACTTATGGAGCTGTGGGGGATAATATTATTTTCTCTATATAGTTCCTAGATTTTTTTTTCTCTTAGCCCTCATTAAATATTTTCCTGCCCTATCTCCCCATCTGTATCTCTCACTTATCATTTTATTAAACACTCTTCTCTTATTTTCTTCCAGAAATTTATTTAATTCTTCTTTTATTTATTACCCTCTGCATAATCTCTTTTGTTACTTTATGTTTATGTATCTGCTCTAACTCACAGAGTTCACTAAGAAGCGTGTTTATTTTTTCTCTTCTTTCCCTCTTCTTTTTTGCTCGAATCTCTATCAGGATTCCTCTAATATAGGCCTTATGAGCCTCCCAGACTGTTGCTACGGACACTTCCCCAGATTCATTTTCCTCAAAAAATTGCTCTATTTCCTTTTTAATTCTTTGATCTACCTCTGAATCCTGGAGAAGTGTCTCATTTAACCTCCATAATTTCCCCCCGATCTGCTCATTTCCCCATAATAATAGCATTGTGACAGGGGCATGGTCCGATATTGACATCACTTCTATTTTTACTTTGACCAGAGACTCAATAAATCGATGGTCCAGCAATATATAATCCAGTCTTGAGTACATCTCATGTGCATGAGAATAAAACGTATAGTCTCTGTCCTTCATGTGCTTAATTCTCCTTATACAGTGGGGCAAAAAAGTATTTAGTTAGCCACCAATTGTGCAAGTTCTCCCACTTAAAAAGATGAGAGAGGCCTGTAATTGTCATCATAGGTAGACCTCAACTATAAGAGACAAAATGAGAAAAAAAATCCAGACAATCACATTGGCTGATTTGGAAAGAATTTATTTGCAAATTATGGTGGAAAAAAGGTATTTGGTCACCTACAAACAAGCAAGATTTCTGGCTCTCACAGACCTATACCTTCTTCTTTAAGAGGCTCCTCTGTCCTGCACTCATTACCTGTATCAATGGCACCTGTTTGAACTTGTTATCAGTATAAAAGACACCTGTCCACAACCTCAAACAGTCACACTCCAAACTCCACTATGGTGAAGACCAAAGAGCTGTCGAAGGACACCAGAAACAAAATTGTAGACCTGGCTGGGAAGACTGAACCTGCAATAGGCAAGCAGCTTGGTGTGAACAAATCAACTGTGGGAGCAATAATTAGAAAATGGAAAACATACAAGACCACTGATAATCTCCCTCGATCTGGGGCTCCACGCAAGATCTCACCCCGTGGGGTCAAAATGATCACAAGAACGGTGAGCAAAAATTCCAGGACCACACGGGGGGAACCTAGTGAATGACCTGCAGAGAGCTGGGACCAACGTAACAAAGGCTACCATCAGTAACACACTACGCCGCCAGGGACTCAGATCCTGCAGTGCCAGACGCGTCCCCCTGCTTAAGCCAGTACATGTCCGGGCCCGTCTGAAGTATGCTAGAGAGCATTTGGATGATCCAGAAGAGGATTGGGAGAATGTCATATGGTCAGATGAAACCAAAATAGAACTGTTTGGTAGAAACACAGCTCATCGTGTTTGGAGGAGAGAGAATGCTGAGTTGCATCCAAAGAACACCATACCTACTATGAAGCATGGGGGTGGCAACATCATGCTTTGGGGCTGTCTCTCCACAAAGGGAAAAGGACGACTGATCCATGTACAGGACAGAATGAATGGGGCCATGTATCGTGAGATTTTGAGTGCAAACCTCCTTCAATCAGCAAGGGCATTGAAGAGGAAACATGGCTGGGTCTTCCAACATGACAATGATCCCAAACATGCCGCCCGGGCAACAAAGGAGTGGCTTCGTAAGAAGTATTTCAAGGTTCTGGAGTGGCCTAGCCAGTCTCCAGATCTCAACCCCATAGAAAACCTTTGGAGGGAGTTGAAAGTCCGTGTTGCCCAGCGACAGCCCCAAAACATCACTGCTCTAGAGGAGATCTACATGGAGGAATGGGCCAACATACCAGCAACAGTGTGTGCCAACCTTGTGAAAACTTACAGGAAACGTTTGACCTCTGTCATTGCCGACAAAGGATATATAACAAAGTATTGAGATGAACTTTTGATATTGACCAAATACTTATTCTCCACCATAATTTGCAAATAAATTCTTTCCAAATCAGCCAAGTGATTGTCTGGATTTCTCCTTTTGTCTCTCATAGTTGAGGTCTACCTATGATGCCAATTACAGGCCTCTCTCATCTTGTTAAGTGGGAGAACGTGCACAATTGGTGGCTAACTAAATACTTTTTTGCCCCACTGTATCTACAAGTTGACATTGGTATATCATTTTTTTCAAGGATTTCAGACACCTACTACCATTTCTCTGCACAAGGGACGTCATATCCATCCGGGGATCCATGCAGAGATTGAAATCACCAGCCACAATTAAATTGCCTTTTTTGAAATCCATTAACTTCCTCAGAGTATTTTTTAGGAATACCTCCGGTTTCTTATTCGGGCAATAAATATTTGCTAATGTACAGTCTATTTCCTGTCATTTTCCCTTCAGAAATAGAAATCTCCCTTCCGGATCTACCAATCTGTCTTCCAGCTTAAACCTTATGCTTTTCGCCAAAACCTATCGCCACTCCCTTGGCATGCTTAATTGGGGAATCTGCATAATACCACATTGGATAATATCTGGAATTTATTTTCACATTTGATTCTTGCACCAAATGTGTCTCCTGTAAAAAAACCACTGAAGAAAATCTATGTTGAATTTCTTTAAAAATCCCAAATCTCTTCCCAGGGCTATTTAACCCTTTAACATTATAAGTCACAAAATGAATCTCTTCCGTTCTTCTCTCCACACCTCCATCTTCCCCATCTCTTCTCTCTTCCTCTTTCCTCCACATCTTCCCCTTTGATCTCTAGGATTTCTCCAGACTGATGTTTCTCCCACTATTTCGGAAAGTCTTAAACTACCTATCCCCACCCCATACCCTCCTCCCAACCACCCACCCACCCTCCCGTCCCTCTTCCACCACTCCTCCCTCCCTCCCACTCCTCTCCCTCCCCTTCCCCCGCCCCCCACCTCCCTTTAGGCTTACATTTTGCCTATGAATCATTTGTGGTCCTAACCCCACCTTTGATTCAGCTTTTAAGGTGAAACTCTGACCATGAATTTTTCCCCAATAAGTGTGTCTCGTCCTCAGTGACCTGCCATACTCTAGTAAATTTCAAAAATCATAAGAGGCAGAAATGGAGGGAGAGAGAGAGAAAAAAAAAGGAGAGACCCCCCTCCCTCCCATCTTATTCCTCTTTACTATTCCTACTCTCTATTGATCCTTAGAGCTACCTGCCTCCCCTCATTTTCCATAGCCCACATTTCTCCTTCTTCTTCTCCCCAACCAGGGATATTTATTTTCTGTATATCAAGTCTCTCACAAAAGTCTCTCAGATCTTCGGGAATCTCAGTCTTGCTGAACGTCCATTTCTCCATCAGATCAAACATGCTGGAAACCCCAGCTATATCGAACATTCTGTTTTCTCATCTGTTTCAATAACAGTTTCAAAGTTCTCCTTCTTATTAATGTTTTCGCTACTAAATCAGCAAAGTTCTGTATATTTATTTCTCCATATTTTATTATTGCTCTTCCTTTTATCTTCTTCCAAAGCTCTTCTTTATCCCGAAAATTATGGAATTGCACTATTACATCTCTTGGCTTTTCCTTTCTATCTTCTTGTATGTATTTTCCAATTCTATATACTCCCTCCATTTTGAGAGGCTGTGTTATAGTTCTATCCATTATAGTATTCAGCATTCTCGTTATTATTCCCATCAAATCTTCTCCTTGGAGACCTCTGGAAAGCCTTGTATCCTTAGATTGCATCTCCTATCCCTATTCTCCTGGTCTTCCAATTTATATAACAGATTTCTTTGTTCTTTTCTCATTTCCATCGCCAGTTTTTCTAATTTCTGTATTATTTGGGCATGTTTATCTAGTTTTTCTTCCGTCTCCTTTACCTTTGATAATATTTGCCCCAGGTCTTTGTGTAATTTCGCCAGCTCCTGTTTTAGGGATCTTTCAAGTCCTTTAAACATTTCTGCTATTTCTGCTTTAGTAGGCATCTGTGAGTTCTCCTCTTGTTCTTCTACTTTATCCATATCCACTTCCTCTTCCATATGTTGACTACTGTTAGCTATTCTCAGGGATAGTCTGGAACATTCCCCGCCGTTTTCCTTATCACCTCTTACACTTATTCCCTGTTGTCTCTCTAGAGTCTGTTTCTCCTGTGAGGGTATGCCTTAGGCCCTCCTTCCTTTGATACTTTGTTTTTCATGCTGTCAGGCACTATTTCAATTTTCCGAAGTTCTGGTTTGGGGGGGGGCTATTTTTGATTTGACATCAAAATTTGTTGTCTTCCATGGGTATCCCGTGCATTAGCGGGCAAACTGGCGCTATATGGGAGGGGCGCTAACATTATCGGAAGTCACCAGTGACACTAATACAGTGATCAGTAAAAATCTGTTCACTGTAATCAATGACACTGGTGACAGGGCAGTGAAGGGGTTAACTGGGGGGTGGGGGGCGATCAAGGGGTTAAATGGGATTACTGGTGTACTGGCGGGCAAACTGGCGCTATCTGGGAGGGGCGCTAACACTATCGGAAGTCGCCAGTGACACTGATACAGTGATCAGTAAAAATCGGTTCACTGATCGGTGACACTGGTGACAGGGCAGTGAAGGGGTTAACTGGGGGGGGGCGATCAAGGGGTTAAACGGGATTACTGGTGTACTGGCGGGCAATCTGGCGCTATCTGGGAGGGGTGCTAACACTATCGGAAGTCGCCAGCGACACTGATACAGTGATCAGTAAAAATCGGTTCACTGATCAGTGACACTGGTGACAGGGCAGTAAAGGGGTTAACTGGGGGGGGGGAGAGATTAAGGGGTTAAATGGTATTACTGGTGTACTAGCGGGCAAACTGGTGCTATCTGGGAGGAGCGCTAACACTATCGGAAGTCGCCAGTGACACTGATACAGTGATCAGTAAAAATCGGCTCACTGATCAGTGACACTGGTGACAGGGCAGTGAAGGGGTTTACTGGCGGGGGGGGCAATCAAAGGGTTAAACGGGATTACTGGTGTACTGGCGGGCAATCTGGCGCTATCTGGGAGGGGCGCTAACACTATCGGAAGTCGCCAGCGACACTGATACAGTGATCAGTAAAAATCGGTTCACTGATCAGTGACACTGGTGACAGGGCAGTGAAGGGGTTAACTGGGGGGGGGGGGGCGATCAAGGGGTTAAACGGGATTACTGGTGTACTGGCAGGCAATCTGGCGCTATCTGGGAGGGGTGCTAACACTATCGGAAGTCGCCAGCGACACTGATACAGTGATCAGTAAAAATCGGTTCACTGATCAGTGACACTGGTGACAGGGCAGTAAAGGGGTTAACTGGGGGGGGGGGGGAGAGATTAAGGGGTTAAATGGTATTACTGGTGTACTAGCGGGCAAACTGGTGCTATCTGGGAGGAGCGCTAACACTATCGGAAGTCGCCAGTGACACTGATACAGTGATCAGTAAAAATCGGCTCACTGATCAGTGACACTGGTGACAGGGCAGTGAAGGGGTTTACTGGCGGGGGGGGCAATCAAAGGGTTAAACGGGATTACTGGTGTACTGGCAGGCAATCTGGCGCTATCTGGGAGGGGCGCTAACACTATCGGAAGTCGCCAGCGACACTGATACAGTGATCAGTAAAAATCGGTTCACTGATCAGTGACACTGGTGACAGGGCAGTGAAGGGGTTAACTGGGGGGGGGGAGATTAAGGGGTTAAACGGTATTACTGGTGTACTGGCGGACAAACTGGCGCTATCTGGGAGGGGCGCTAACACTATCGGAAGGCGCCAGCGACACTGATACAGTGATCAGTAAAAATCGATTCACTGATCAGTGACACTGGTGACAGGGCAGTGAAGGGGTTAACTGGGGGGGGGGCGCTAACACTATCGGAAGTCGCCAGCGACACTGATACAGTGATCAGTAAAAATTGATTCACTGATCAGTGACACTGGTGACAGGGCAGTGAAGGGGTTAACTGGGGGGGGGGGGCGATCAGGGAGTTAAATGTGACCTGGGTGTGTTCTAACTGTAAATGTGTAGTGTTTTACTCATGTTTACTGTGTCTTCTTCTCTGTCTGGAACGGAATGTGTCCAGGCAGAGAAGAATGACATCATATCCTGTCCTGTGTAAATGTCAACACAGGACAGGATAGGACAGGGACCAATCATCTGATTTCAGCCAGACATCACTGGCTGAAATCGAATGATTGATCCCTCCGGGATCGAATGGTGTCACCCGCGGGTCGGTGGGAGCGCGCGCGTGCCCCCTCCCGGCTAAAACGTCGGGAGCGCGGAACTTGTTTTAAAACGTGGTTTTGCGTCCCAGTGCCGCCCTGCACACGTATATATACAGTGGCAGGGCGGCAAGCGGTTAAACATATAGTTCAATACATACAGTTCAGTTCCCATGCAATATATTAATCTCAGTACCCCTCTTGTCCCCAATACGACTTTTCCCCCGTATGAGATCTCTGTCATATATGAAGAAAAGGGCTTCTCTGAAAAATATTTCCCGCATTCCAAACAGGTATACAACTTCTCCTCCCTGTAAGATCACTGATGTGTGTGAAGACTGGGCTACACTGAAAAGTATTTCCCGCACTCAGGACAGGCTTTTCACCTGTGTAAGATCTCTGATATATATAAAGTCTAGACTTATTTGAGAAAACATTTCCCGCACTTAGAACAAGGATATAGCATCTTCCTCATGTGAGGTCTCTGATATATATGCAGGCTGGACGTCTGTGAAAAACAATTTCCGCACTCTGAACAAGGGTATGGCTGCTCCCTCTTGTGTTACCAAAATAGGACTTACATGAAAAACATTTCCCACACTCTGGACAGGTATGCAACTTCTCCCCCGTGTAAGATCTCTGATGTGTGTGAAGACTAAGCTTCACTGAAAAGTATTTCCCGCACTCAGGACAGACATATGGCTTTTCACCTGTGTTAGATCTCTGATATATGTAAAGTCTAGTTTTGTCTGAGAAAACATTTCCCGCACTTAGAACAGGGATATAACATCTTCCTTATGTGATGTCTCTGATATATATGCAGACTGGACTTCTGTGGTATATATAAAAATAAGACTTACAGTGGGGATCGAAAGTTTGGGCACCCCAGCTAAAAAGTTGTATTAATGTGCATAAAGAAGCCAAGGAAAGATGGAAAAATCTCCAAAAGGCATCAAATTACAGATTAGACATTCTTATAATATGTCAACAAAAGTTAGATTTTATTTCCATCATTTACACTTTCAAAATAACAGAAAACAAAAAAATGGCATCTGCAAAAGTTTGGGCACCCTGCAGAGTTAATATTGTGTACTGCCCCCTTTGGCAAGTATCACAGCTTGTAAATGCTTTTTGTAGCCAGCCAAGAGTCTTTCAATTCTGACAATCCCTCCACTGGCTTCTGATTGCCCAGTGAATTAAATTCAAAATACTAATAACAACATGCAAAGCCACTTACAACTCTGCCCCAAACTACATCACCAATTTTGTCTCCAGATTTTACCCAAACTGTCCTCTCTGCTCCTCTTAAGACTTCCTGCTCTCAATCTCTGTTGTCTCCTCCTCCCATGCTCGTCTCCAGGACTTCTCCAGAACCTCTCACATCCTCTGGAACTCTCTTCCTCAATCTTTCTGGCTATCCCCTACTCTGGCTGCATTTAGGTGATCCTTGAAAACTCATTTCTTCAAGGAAGCCTATCACTCTGTCCTTGGGCCCTTCCTTTTCTCTCTCTACACCTCCTTCCTGGGCCAACTGATAACCTCCCATGGCTTCTAATACCACCTCTACACTGACAACACCCAGATCTATCTCTCCGCTCGCCAGCTCACCCCTCGGTCTCCTCACGTATAACAAATCTAATGAGCGACATATCATTATGGATGTCACACCACTTCCTAAAACTCAATCTTTCTAATACCGAGCTTGTAATATTTCCTCCTCCCTGATCTTTGAAATTTTTAAATGTGAGTGCATTACTGGAATGGTGGGAATAAAAATGTTTTAAAGGATAAAGCACTATGTCTTCACTTTCTTTTTACATGCGGAGAAACGTATAAAGAGGGTAAATAGGTGGTTTATCACAGCTGAAGGAGGGATTAATCCCTGCAGGGATAGTTAATCCACAGACGATATCTGCATTAATCCAAAGGGAAGGACCCTTCAATCTATCCATAAAGAGCTAATTCTGGCAGGTTCCGAGGAAGGTGAACCACAAGTGTGTATAGCCTAATTGTAGGCATCAAAGGAGGTGAGCATACATCTTCACTAATTAGAGGATTCACAAAAAGTCACAAATTGAAGAGTAACAATTACTATGTCACTATTATTGGACTTTTATTTTGATTGATGGGACTATTAATTATATTAAATTGGTTTGTTGATATAATAATATTTTTAAATATTTTTTCAAATTGGTTATTTATGTATATTGTTTTTTAATTTAAGAGGAATCACATTTTTGTTATTAAGGAGCGCAACATGTAATGGTGAAATTCTCCAGAACCTCTCCCATCCTCTGGAACTCCCTACCCCAGTATGTCCAGTCAGCCCCCACCCTGTCCCCCTTTAGGCGATCTTTTAAAACTCACTTATTCAGGGAAGCTAACTCACCTCCACAGAAGAACTGTACTTGAATCACTTCCACCAGATCATACTCCGCAGCTGTCGCCTTTTGTATTACCTCCCTTTCCTTCAGATTGTAAGCTCTATGGGTAGAACCCTCCTTTTCCTTCTGTATTGAACTGTATTGTAATTGTATTGTCCCCTATATATTGTAAAGCGCTGCATAAACTGTTGTCGCTATATACATCCTGTATAATACTAATAATAATCACACCTCCAACTAAATTTTTATCAGCTTATCCACCACAATTATAACCTTTGGTACCACTTGCCCCACCCTATTAGATTGTTTTTTTTTTCTTCCATAATCGCTTATTGAAAGACAACAATGTTTTTTTTTCTTCCATAATCGTTTATTAAAAGACAACAATATTACAGGAATTATCGGGTACAATATAAAGTAATATAAACAATCTCTGAGCACGGGGTAAAATAGCAGCCGCCTAACATAAACAGGAAACTGAGTATACATATGACCCAGAATCAGGTAGTAATCAATAACAACAGATAAGTGAAAATACTTCGATGAGGGATCTATAAGAACGTCCCATCAGTGCCCAGCCAGGGCCAAACCTATACCAGAATCTAAATCAGGGCGTCTGATATGAACAATATAGTGGAAAAATAGACAAAGAGAACAAGGAGAGAGGAAAGAATACAGAAGCAGAGAGTGAAAGCAATAGAAGATGGGCAAGAACAGCAAAAGTAAGGGATCTCCCATCCCCCTCCTAGTGGAGACAAACTTAATCAAGGAGGGAGCCATCAAGAATAAACCATAGTACACACAGCTGTTAACAACCAGGAACAGGGGAAGGTCTAGGGCTGTGAGAGAGGAGGGCCTGATAGCTCAATGTTTGCTTAAATTGGGACCACTCATACCAGACCACAGAATGCTTAGATAGATTCTCCTTGGAGATCGCAATCAGCTCTTCCAACTCCTCCATCCTATTCAGTCTATGGCACCATTCCTCTAACGTCGGCGGATGTATCGAGCACCAGTGGCAAGGAATGCATTGTCTGGTGGCCAGGGATATAAACATGGCCAAAAAGTGGCAGAACAATTTCCTGGGGATGGAACTATGGTGAAGCAGGTATTGTGCGGGGGAAAACTCCATCCACAGGCTTGTAATTTCGGTAATTAAGCAGAGTATTTGCTCCCAGAACGGTTGTAACCTGGAACACAACCACAACACATGAAGCAACGACCCCTCATCCACTCCACAACTCCAACATCGATCAGAGATCGTGGGGAGAAATTTCTGGAAAATAGAGGAGGTCCTATACCATTGTGAAAAGATTTTATAGCTGCATTCTTGGGCGGACACATTCATGGTACACTTGTGTATGAGCGAGCAGATTGAATCCCAATGTTCGAGTGAAAAGGAAACCCCCAAGTCCCATTCCCAGGCAATGCAAGAACTGGACCTGTGAGCGGGGTCCGCGCTGAAGAGAAGGGAATATAGAGTAGAGATGACATGTCTCTGAGGCTGTGTTTTATTACAAAGAGCTTCCAACAGCATAAGAGGTCGAGACCAGGGGGTATTCGCTCCTTGAGAAAGAGGGAAATATCAGATTTGTGTATAAGGCCAAAAGTCTAACGCATGTGGGGTGAGGGAGCTATTGAGCGCGTTCAGGGACAGGAACTTGCCTCTGCAAAGGAAATGCAAGGCCCGAACATCACGGTGTGGCCAAAACTGCAGTAAATATGACCATGACATTCCTGGAGGGAAGGCCGGATTAAGACGCAGAGGAGTCATGGGCCACAACCCAGTTGGGACAGAGAGGGTTCCCTGTACCGCAGGGCAAGCTTCCAGCAACGGTCGTATAAAGGGATGCTGCAGAGCGCTCTGGGGGATATGCTTACAAGAAAACCAAGGGCTTATTAGATTGTTAGCTCTTGTATTTTATTGTATTGTAACTGTACTGTCTCCCTTTATATTTTAAAGCTTTGTACAAACTGTTGGCACTATAGTGTATAAATCCTGTATAGTAATAATACATATTGGCATAGGAATTATAGCGAGGACTGATGTGGTGCTTTGAGTAGCACTGTGTCACTACATGTGGGTACCTTAGGGTGCAGGATGCAAAACTTCAGGGGTACTTTGCTAATGTTGTTACTTTACAGGGTTAATTTCGAATTGAATTTAATTCTGATAAGTAACAATAAACTTCCTATTAGTCATCTATGTCTTTTTTTTTTATCAGAGTACAATTATTGAAATATACGAAGGACAGGTAGAAGAGACTGACAGACATCGAAATCATGAAAAATACGACGAATACAGCATTGACTTGGTGGGGCAAAATATTGTCCTCAAGAATAAATATTTGACAGTTTCATATGATCAGAAACTGTCAGCTACTGTCGAAGTCTCAAGTTCAACTGAGGTATGTACAAACCTACACTATAACGGAACTGTAACAAGGAATGTGGCTTATGAAGCACTCGTAAAAGCTCACATATCACAAAAATGCTTACTAAAGAAAGAAAGTTTTAAATATATATTGGCAAAACTAAAAGAAAACTAATGGTTGTGGCTTCAATTTCTTTTCAAGAGTTGGCTTCTTTCAAGCTGTCTGGCTGCAGAGTATCAGGGACAGGTCTGCAGAGTGATTCAAATATACTTTCTTGATGGCCTGCCCCCTACATGGTCTATAAATATAATGGGGGGGGATTAACTAAAATTGGTGCACTGATAATCTGGTGCAGCTGTGCATGGTAGCCAATCAACTTCGAACTTCAGCCTATTCAGTTAACCTTTGAAATAAAACCGGGAAGCTGATTGGTTTCTCTGCAGAGCTTCACCAGATTTTGCACTCTCCAGCTTTAATAAATAACCCCCAACATCTCTTTGGATGTGAGATGGCTGTGCTGGTGACTGCACTGTTTTTATCTCAGGTGCTGGTGCACACAGTGGTCACGGACATTCTCCTATTGTCCTTTCTGGGCTGTGAATAACGGATGCCAATGATTTAAAACACAAAGTTTTAAAATGCACAGGAAAATATAAATAAAAATGATTTGTGGACTACAGATCAGCTTTAAATAGTTGCAGGAAAGAACATTTTCAATGGGGTTGATTTACTACAGGCAAATAGGCTTTTCACTTTGCAGGGGAATTTTAACTTTACAAGGGAATTGTCCATTGGTGTGGTGAATGAGGTGAAACTCTGTTTAATGCCACAATTTAATCATGTGGAAGTAAATATACCGTTTTATCTATTCTCTTTGCACTAAATTGCTAAATTGGGTGTTCTTTGTGATGCAGATTTTCACAACACAAACTAAGCTAAGGGAACATTTTCTTTGCAAAGTGACCAGCCTATTTGTCTTCAGTAAATCAACCCCTATGTGCCTAATTAAAATGTATGAAGTACTAGTTTGACAAAGTTTGAAATGAATTAAATTGTGTGTCCAAATTTAGATAAAACATTTAAGTATTTTCAAAGCTAAATTCCAGACACGAAAATGGCATTTTCTCCAATGAAGCATTTCTTATGTATTTCTTTACTAAAAAAAAAACAAAAAAAAAACAAAAAAAAAACATTATGACATGCTCTTAGAAGAAGTCCTTGAATTTGTCCTTATATTAGTTTTATGCAATTCCCTGCCTAGCAAGACTAGTAGAGGAAGAATCGCACTGTGAGCCAATTAGGCTCTAAAGCTGGCTAGACGTGCAGTTCGTTTCATTCCAAATCAAAATTCGGACAAGAGTTTTGTTATTTGGAAATTTGAATGTATCTGAATTTTCAAATTACAAGAGTAACTTTAAAGGAATCCGAAATATCAAAATTACATTTTGTCCGAAATGCAAATCGTATTTGAATCAAATTTGAAAACAAAATCAAATTCCATAACGAAATTGAATTAAAAAACATATTCAAAATATTACCATATTGCTGAAAATTGGTGATTTTATTCAAAGACCGTGTATCTTAGTGTTAGAATATAGCCATATTCCGAAAATGGAATTTCAAAAGAATAGATTAGAACCGAATAGAAAAAAACTGAATAGATTTTAATAGACTAGAATAGACTAAAAGGAATAGAACCATCTTCCTAAAATCGAATTTCAGAAAGAACAGAATAGAGTAATAGTGAATAGAGTAGAAAATAAAAGAATATAATAAAACAGAATAAATAAATAGGAATAAGATAGAAAAGAATAGAACAGAAAATATAAAACAGAGTTGAATAGGATAGAAAAATAAAGAATAGAGTAGAATAGACTAGAAAAGAATAGAACAAAATAGAAGGAATCTAGATGTCTTCTGAAATTTGAATTTGAAATAGGATAGAATAGATTAAAACAGAATAGCATAAAAAGAATATAAAATAAAGGGATAGAAGAGAAAATAATATAATAGAAAATAAAAGAACAGCACAGAATAGAACAAAAAAGAATAGAATAGAATAGAAAAAAAACAATAGAATAGATTAGAATAGAATAGAATAAAATAGAAAGAATCTAACCATCTTCTAAAATTCAAATTTCGAATAGAATAGTACTAGCTATTCTTCAAAATTAATTTGGATTGATTTGATATTTTTGATTTGAACTTGATTCGTATACCTGGAATCCATTAGAAAATTTTTTATCTGGTTGAAAACGATTAAACAAAACTAAATTTGATAAGAATGCTACGAAACATAATTAGTAACTTAACAAACTGATCCAAAAATGAAACAATTTTTTTTATTCTGCACATGTCTACTGTGTATAGATGGGTAATTTTTTTTCATCAGTCTGTGGGCTGACAGAGTGAAAAACAGATTCCTCAATCGACAAAACAAATGGATATTCTATATATGCACAGTTGTGCCCAAAAGTTTGCATACCCTAGCAGAAATTGTGAACATTTTGCATTGATATTGAAAATATGACTGTCTTTTATTTAAGGATCATTTGAAGCCGTTTATTATCACATAGTTGTTTGTCTCCTTTTTAAATCATAATGATTAAAAAAAACATCCAAATGGCCCTGATCAAAAGCCTGGAATGTTTGACCTTGGTACAAACACACAAGGTGACACACAGGTTAAAATGGCAATTAAAGGTTATTTTCCAATATCTGTGGCTTTTTAAATTCCAGTGAGTGTCTGTGTATAAATAGTCAGGCAGTTTGCTAGCTCTCACGTGGATGGACTGAGCAGGCAACTTTTGGCACATTGTGATCTGGAGCAATGAAACCAAAATAGAGCTTTATAAGTGCTATGTTTAGAGAGGGGTCAACAAAGCCTATAGCGACAAGAATATCATCCCCATTGTGAAGCATGGTGGTGGCTCACTGATGTTTTGGGGGTGGGTGCGCACTAAATTTACAGAGAATCTTGTAAAAACTGATAGCAAAGCGAATGCAGCATGTTATAAGAAAATACTGGCAGACATGTTGCATTCTTTTGCATGAAATCTGTGCTTGGGACGCTCTTGGACTTTCCAGCATGACAATGCTTTTTTTTTCTCTGCTTGATCTGAAAAAATACTTACAGCTGACTAGAGTTTTCTTTCTTTTTTTTTTAAGTGTTTCTTAAAGTCAGAAGGTTGGAATGTCAAATGAAAATAGTTTTGAGGCATGTCTGTGATTAGTTTTACATACTACATAATTAAACAATTGAATGAACATTTTACAAGAGTGGTGATTCCATAATTTTTGCCAGGGGTTGTATATCAGCAAAATGTCCATATAGAAAAGTCCCATCCCCTTGTGAAGGTATTGAACTGTGTGATTGAATATTCCTCAGATGGCAAAAATGTGTTGTCAGTACATGCAAAAGTGTCACCCCACAACGTGCTCAAGAGAAGCTTACCAGATGTGTCTAACATCCATTTTGCAGAGTGGTCAAAAACAGCTCAATCACATCGGATATCATCCACCTCAGCCTCCTCCACACTATCAGATGTGACAGAGTAAGCATCCACCTGCTTCGTGGTGACCAACAACTCTCGATATGTCAGGCATCTAGAGGCAACATGTATAAAGCAAAAAAGACGTTCGATGCATATATCACCACACTCGTGGCCATCTTTGATGTGGGAGCAGATCAGGAGTTTGTTTGTACAGCGCTGTATTTTATCTTGTACCTTGTAAGTGCAATTTTTACTCTAATCAAAGTCTTTTAGTAACATTTTACACTATTGAAGCAGGCGGATGCTTACTCTGTCACATCTCATGGTGTGGAGGAGGCTGAGGCGGACGATATCTGATATCATTGAGCTCGTTTTGAACACTCATGGGTCCCAGAAGACTATAGGGAGAGAGGACAACTTCCGCTTCCAATCGTCTAGGTAAACGCAGCGGAAGTGGGACGAAGTACCTGTAAAAATTGGGTACCCACTCCTTCCCCCCGTTCCACAAAGGTGCCAATTCCTCACGGGGATTGGGGGACTAGTACTTAAAATGGAACCTCCCCTTTTGGGTGGAGTTCCTCTTTAAAGACTCTCAATCCAAATTTCTTCGTTTTGCTCTACCCTCTCCAAACTCCTCCATCCTGATTTACCTTTATTTTTGTCATCCTGAGTTTTCCTGAGTCTGTGGGGATTATACTGCATGCCCCCTCTTCCCACCTCCCTTTCTCTTCCTTCTATCTTTGCTTTTCCTACATTCCTTTTCCTACATCTCCTCATCTCCTTTATGGCAGAGTACCCTTCCTTGAGAAAATCTAATCATCAGTAGCAGAATTGGTGGACCATCCAATGAGCAATTTAATTTGCCTTAAATGGACAAATATATTTATACAGTTCATATTTGCATTTATTTGCATGTTTGCACATAACAGTTTAATTAATTAGAATTCCTTGCCACTGTGCGTTCACTTATCAGGGTAAAATCTGTGGACTGTGTGGAAATAATGATGGCCAGTCAAAGAATGATTTTACCTCTCCTTGGTCACAAAGCTGTGGCAGTGAACCTCCAGTGCTTGCTCCATGTCATGACCGTCCAGAAAGATTATCCTGGGCTGAAAAACACTGCAACATAATCAACAGTGATGTCTTTGCTCCCTGCCACACATCGGTAACGTATAATATTTTGTTGTTATCTTTACAAGCTAATGCCACACTTACGCAACTTTATTGTGACTGCTTCTAGCAACTTAAGTCACTTTGCCTTTAACCTTTACTATTAAAGGAAATCGTTTGTGATATGCTATGTGCCTGCTTCCTCCCTTTCTGATATATATATATAATTTCCACATTTTGTCATGCTACAACCACAAATGAAATGTATTTTATTGGGACTTTATGTGATCGATCAACACAAAGTGGCACATAATTGTGAAGTGGAAGGAAAATGATGAATGGTTTTCTAGATTTTTTATAAATAAATATCTGAAAAGTGTGACATGCATTTGTATTTAGCTCCCTTTACTCTGATACCCTATCTAAAATCTAGTGGAACCAATTGTCTTCAGAAGTCGCCTAATTAGTAAATAGTCTACCTGTGTGTAATTTAATCTCAGTATAAATACAGATGTTCTATGAAGCCCTCAGAGGTTTATTAGACTACATTAGTGAACAAACAGCATTATGTAGGCCAGGGAACACACCAGACAGGTCAGGGATAAAGTTTTGGAGAAGGTTAAAGCAGGGTTAGGTTATAAAAAAATATCCCAAGCCTTGAACATCTCATGGAGCACTGTTCAATCCATCATCCGAAAATGGAAAGAGTATGGCACAACTGCAAACTTACCAAAACATGGCCATCCACCTAAACTGACAGGCCAGGCAAGGAGAGCATTAGTCAGAGAAGCAGCCAAGAGGCCCATGGTAACTCAGGAGGAGCTGCAAAGATCCACAGCTCAGGTGAGAGAATCTGTCCACAGGACAACTATTAGTGTGCACTCCACAAATCTGGCCTTTATGGAAGAGTGGCAAGAAGAAAGCCATTGTTGAAAGAAAGCCATAAGACATCCTGTTTGCAGCTTGCAAGAAGCCATGTAGGGGACACAGCAAATATGTGGAAGAAGGTGCTCTGGTCAGATGAGACCAAAATTGAACATTTTGGCTTAAAAGCAAAACGCAATGTGTGGCGGAAAACTAATACTACACATCACCCTGAACACACCAGCCCAGTCAAAATCTAGACCTACATCCAAATGTGAATCTGTGGCAAGACTTGAAAACTGCTGTTCACAGACGCTTTCCATCCAATCTGACAGAGCTTGAGCTATTTTTCACTCTCTTGATGTGCAAAGTTGGCAGAGACATACCCAAAAAGACTTGCAGCTGTAATTGCAGCAAAAGGTGGTTCTACAAAGCATTGACTCAGGGGGGTTGAATACAAATGCACGCCACACGTTTCAGATATATATTTGTAAAATATTTTGAAAACTATTTATCATTTTCCTTCCACTTCACAATTATGTGCCACTTTGTGTTGGTCTATCACATAAAATTCCAGTAAAATACATTTACGTTTTTGGTTGTAACATGGCAAAATGTGAAACATTTCAAGGGGTATGAACACTTTTTGAAGGCACTGTATATGTTTCTAGTGTCAGATTCCAGCAGTTTAGACAGCAGGGACAACAAAATGCTTTATTAGCTACTAGCTCATTTGCATGTGATGTGTGACTGGATTAGGATTTCAGTTTCTCAGTAGGTAAAAACTGGAGTGAAAAAAATTGCAAATTTGTGCTTGACCAAAAATTAAGAGTAGGAGTTTACTTGTGTGTCAAGTCATAAGGTAACAGCCTACACTTTGGCTAGTAATGTACAAAGCAGATCAAACCAAAATTACACTGTATGCAGGACTTTTGGTGCACTTTCAGAAAATGCACCAAAACCCACAGGAAATAATAAAAGTATATGTCAAAGCACAGTTAACCTGCACCAAAACCGTTGGTACACTGCTCTGTGGCTAAAGCAAAATGGTCAGTGTAAAGTCACTCTAATAGCACAGTGTTGCAACGATAGTATACTCAATAAGGCACAATACTGCATTAACAGATTGCTCACAGTGGCACAGTATTACCATAAGACTTAGCCTAATTTACAGAGGATGGCCTCTGCTGGAGGGGTGGCGGACCATGACATAAGATAGCAACACTCATGATGGGTTATCATGATGCCCAGATACTGACCGGAATGTCTGTGGAGAGACCAGAGATATATCTCTGCACTGTCCCTACTTGACCGATAACCTCTCCCTGCATTGTTATCTGCATCTAACAAACGAGGTCCCTGTCCATCACCTAAGCACTTGTCCAGGTACATATGAATGGTATAAACAATTTTCTTTAAGAGATTTCTCTCCATCAGCACAGCGACACTGAGATACCTACTGGATGGAGGACAAACTGCACTTGCCTACATGCTGACTTCTAGCATCCACTTACATCCTACCAAAAATGCTTGTAAGCAGGTGCTTTCAAATGTTAGGATTGGGTAAGATAGACTGCCTAGGTAGAAAGGAATTAAGCTGGTTTCTGCTCTCCACCCTGTGTTGCTAATAAAAAGGGGGAAGGCTCTGTTTATAGGGCTCTCTGCCATGGTCTGCATGGGAAGGAGACGAGATGCAAAGAGGGAAGATGTACAGTGAATGTCAGCAATGTGCAAAGCACCCTCTAGAACAGCAATGGGCAAACTACGGCCGCGGGCCGTATACGGCCCGGCGGACCTTTTAATCCGGCCCGCGGAGCTAGGCTCCCGCTAGGCTCCTCTCACAGTCCGCCCTAAAGACCGGTGTAGCATGAAAATCTGTCTCCTGTGAGGATCTGTCCCCCTCGACGTATCAGCGCATGTGCCGGAGATCGCCGATCGGCTGCTAATGCCTGAAACTGGCACATGCGCAGATACGTCGAGGGGGACAGATCCTCATAGGAGACAGATTTTCATGCTACACCGGAACGAAGCAGGAACAAGAGGAACAAGAGGAACGCGCGGAGCAAAGGTAAGTGAATTGACACAGGGCGGACTTGGGGACTTAATATGGGGGATGAATTAATATGGGGGATGAATTACTATAGGGGGGATGAATTACTATAGGGGGGAGGAATTACTATATGGGGGAGGAATTACTATATGGGGGATGAATTACTATATGGGGGATGAAATACTATATGGGGGATGAAATACTATATGGGGGATGAATTACTATGGGGGATGAATTACTATATGGGGGATGAATTACTATAGGGGGGATGAATTACTATAGGGGGGATGAATTACTATGGGGGATGAATTACTATATGAGGGATGAATTACTATATGGGGGATGAATTACTATGGGGGATGAATTACTATATGGGGGATGAATTACTATATGAGGGATGAATTACTATAGGGGGATGAATTACTATGGGGGATGAATTACTATATGGGGGATGAATTACTATGGGGGATGAATTACTATAGGGGGGATGAATTACTATGGGGGATGAATTACTATATGGGGGATGAATTACTATGGGGGATGAATTACTATATGGGGGATGAATTACTATATGGGGGATGAATTACTATGGGGGATGAATTACTATATGGGGGATGAATTACTATGGGGGATGAATTACTATATGGGGAATGAATTACTATGGGGATGAATTACTATATGGGGGATGAATTACTATGGGGGATGAATTACTATATGGGGGATGAATTACTATATGGGGGATGAATTACTATGGGGGATGAATTACTATATGGGGGATGAATTACTATATGAGGGATGAATTACTATAGGGGGGATGAATTACTATGGGGGATGAATTACTATGGGGGATGAATTACTATATGGGGGACGAATTACTATATGGGGAACGAATTACTATGGGGGATGAATTACTATGGGGGATGAATTACTATATGGGGGATGAATTACTATAGGGGGGGGATGATTTACTATATGGGGGATGAATTACTATGCTTACTATGGGGGAATATTACTATACTTACTATGGATGACACATACACATCATTCATCTACTCTTGGTCCGGCCCCAGGGTCCAATATATGAACCCATTGCAGCCCTCAAGTCAAAAAGTTTGCCCACCCCTGCTCTAGAAGAATCCACCTGGGACAGGACCAGCCCATACTATGAACCTATTAATGGGAAAGGTATGCTGTGGGCAGCCTGAGTCAGAAAGGGATAAGCCATGCTGAGAGATACTGTGAGAGACTCTTTGGAATGACTGTGTGCAAAAGTTCTTCAATAAAAGTTCAGTTGACCTTCAAGTGCCTGGCCTAAAGTTACTACAAAGGGGTGCATGGTGGTATATGGCGTATAGCAAATAACCGGGCCTGTCTCACACGGGGTGAAAAGGAGTATCTGCAGTTACTATGGGTAACCAGTGCTAAGAATTGATATGGCAGCCAGATAGTGAGAGGACAGTACTGGCAGGGGTAACAAGTTCTCCACATAGTGAAGGGAGTGGTTCGCTGTTTCCTTCTCACGTAGTCGGTGTCCCATTCCGTATCCATGTGGCAGAGACCTCAGGGACCTAGCCGCAGGTACGGAAAGGGTTAACCAAGTCAAGACACGCACAAAAGGCATTTGTATTGCTGCATAGCTGGAAGCATACGCTATCACTAGGAGTGAGGTGATAGGAAAGCTGACTGATGGAACAGAACACAAGCTCAGGCCATTTTTTGCAATTCAGTACTGAGCAATTTCAACTGGTAATTGCATGGTCAACAACACTGTACCCAAACAAAATGTATGTCCTTTTTTCACACAAATAGAGCTTTCTTTTGGTGGTGTTTGATCCCCACTGGGTTTTTCCTTTTTTGTGATATATCGAAAAAAGACCTGAAATTTTAAAAAAAAGATATTTTCTGTTTTTGGTTATAAAAAAATATCCACTAAGCTCAAATTTCATCATAAATTTAGGCCAAAATGTATTCTGCTACATGTTGTTGGTAAAAAAAAATATCCCAATAAGTGTATATTACCGTAATTGGTTTGTTGAAAGGTATAGCAGCTACAAACTATGGTGTGTGTGTGTATGTATACACATCTACGCAGATTTACTTTCTCACCCCTTTTTGGAAAGTAGATACCCCAAGGAGAGGCATGTTGAGTCCATGGAAGATTTAATTTTTTTGCCAAAATGTTTGGAAAATGGCAGAATGTTTTTTTTTAAACACAGTTGTCAATTAAATGATATATTGCTCACGTATGCCATGGCTATATGTGGAATAACACCCCAAAACACACTCTGCTACTTCTCCTGAGTATAGGGATACCACATGTGAGAGACTTTTTGACAGCCTAGCCACATACAGGCCCCCAAAATCCAATGACCACCTTCAGGCTTTCAAAGGGCATATTTCCTCATGTCACTTACTATCACAGTTTTGAAGGCCCTAAAATGCCAGGATAGTACAAACCCTCCCTCAAGGAATTTAATAAGAGGCATGGTGAGTATTTTTCAAGTATCGTTTTTGTCAGAGTTTTGAAAAAGAAAAAAAGAAAAGAAAAAATATATTTTTGTTTTCCTTCTTGTGACAACAAATGAGATCTGCAAAATACTCATCATGCCCCTTAGCAAATACCTTGGAGTGTCTACTTTCCAAAAAGGGGTCATTTGGGGGGGGTATCAACATTAGAAGCTTATGCCACACATCATCCACTCTTCTAACCACCACTTGAACAACAAGCCTTTTCGGACATTTTTTGTTTACATGAAAAACCATTTCTTTTGCTAGAAAATTACTTTGGACTCCCAAACATTATACGTTTTTTTTTAAAGCAATGGCCCTAGAGAATAAAATGGTGGATGTTGCAGTTTTTTATGCCACATAGTATTTGCATGGAGATTTTTCAAATGCATATTTTTTGGAAAAAATACACTTTTTTGAATCATAATGCACAGAAACATAATATATTGCCCAACTGTTTGATAAGATATAAAAGATGATCACATAGCAATCAGATGATCACCGGGTCCCATTCACCAGGATCTTCATTCTGCTGTGTTCGATGGACACAGCGGTCGCGAGTGGGGAGCGCTGGGTGCTCCACTGTGTTAGCACCGTCAGTGCGACGTACCCATACCTGTAGCTGCTGCCTGTCTGCAGTATATTGCAGGAGGGTGGTCGGCAAATGGTTATCTTCTAAATATCACATTCCAAGGAACAACATGTGCATTGCCAAGGGACAAAGGGGTTTTTGTAATGGAGCCTCAGGTTACTGTACAGTGACACCAGGTGCACGGCTGAGTTCTAATCTGGGGTGCCGCTTTAATGTTGTGAAGCAAGTTATACTCCATCTAAGTCATAAATTCCGGGTGTAGAGGACAGCTGATTCAGAACTACAGACATCCCCTTGCGTTGTCACCACTGCAGACTACTTTTCTGGATCGTAAGAATCTCATCGCTGAAGATCCAATGGGACTTGTGCACATGATTTGGACACCCAAAGAAGGACCCCACCTCTTCTAAATAAGACTGGAGCGTCATGTGACCATGGCATTAGGCAAATAAAAAGGGAATTTAGATTCTTTTTTTTGTAATGCCAACAATCAGTTAGAGATGGGTGGGGGGGAACTGTCAGGTTAGATTAACTTTAAGCATTAAATATAGAGATACTTTTGCACAGGACCACAGCTCAGGCTGTGTGTACCATTATTAGTACAATTAATTGTTTTTGATTTTGATCTGCTCATAATAGCTGCTCTTAATGCTTTTGTAGGTGGAAACTAAAGAATTCTATGACACCTGTGTGGCCGATACCTGCAGCTGCAGTACTGGCATTGGAGACTGTGAGTGTCTGTGCGCCTCTGTAGCTGCGTATGCTGCAGCGTGCCACAGACATGACATCTGTATAAAATGGAGGACTCCTGAAATTTGTCGTAAGCCTTGTATTGTATTTGCCATTTTTACCAAATTAATATCTCTATAACTTTGTCACATCAATCATTAAAGGAAGCCTGCGTATAAAGAATTTGGTGGATGCCTTTGCTGATTCTCCTTCATGTTGGTTCCCCGGTTGTCGTGCTGATTCAATTGTTTCAGTTCATGTCTGCAGATTGGGTGTCCTGACTTCACTGTGACTTTATGTTCTGCATGCTTGTTCTGGGTAAGTGACTCAGCAAGTACTTAATACAGAGACTGCCAGTCAACCTGTTTTTTTGGAAGGAAGCCAGCAATAGCATCCCTGTATTTCTATTAGGACTGGGTATTTTTTAAGTTCTTATGTATTATTGAAATATACACGAAGGATGATTTACTAATTGTTGTCTTTCTCAGCTTTGTTTTGTGACTATTACAATAAGGATGGGCATTGTGATTGGCATTATAAGCCTTGTGGTGTTCCTTGCCTGGTGACATGTATGAACCCCAATGGCGAATGCGATAATCAAACACTACAGCTGGAAGGTAATCAATACTGTATCACAGCATATTATCTCTTTAATTCATAGCTTTTCTTTGTTGAAGCAAAACATAAAATGTAATTTTGTAGATCAGAGGTAGGAATGAGCATGGATTCGGTCCAAACCCATGTTTATGACATTGATCTAATATGATACCAATGATATGCAGCCAGCATATCCAAAAACATTAGTTTTTGTACACTACAGGGTATCACAGGATAAAGCAGCTTACATGTTTTAGACGTAAGGCCTAGGAATAGACCTTACGGCTGAAACACTTAAGCTGTTTTATCCTGTGATACCCTGTATTGAATAAAGTCTAATGTATTTGGATGTCTCGGGTCGTCAGCTGCATATCTTCTCCATCATTATTTTTGAGTGAGTGGTAGACAGTCAGAGCATGAGCACCGAATTTTCAACCCCTCTTTATGGTTTATTGGGAATCTGGACTGAATGCTATTTTGTCTTGTTGTATATCTTCCTAATATGGCCACATATCATGTGGTCATGTTAGGTCACTGATGTCAACAGCATCACTGCCATTTGTGCATGTGCAGCTGTAGGGAGAATGCCCTGGCTGCAGCTGATTGGCCTAGCACTGACAGCTTCCTTCCTAGTTCAGCCAAAAATGGATTTGAATGAAACCCAAGCCCTAGTCACCAGTTGTTCAGAAGGACCTCAGAAGCTTCTAAAAAGCTTCTGAAATGCAATCAGAATGCACGTTAAAGACGAATTAGTTTAGTGTGTATTGCTAGAGAGATTTTTTTTTACTTGGGAGAGTGCATGTGATCAGCAGAGGGCCAACCAGCACTGTCCAGATAGAGGTCAGGGGTTCTGCATCCTCCTAGAGTAGAAAGAAAAAAACTCCTCCTACAAGTTTTAACCAGTGCCCTACTGAAGACACAAGACTGTTCTAACTGCTGATGAGAAAAGGTATTTAGCAGTTTATATTTACTAAAATAATTGCATTTTCATGTTGTGTGTACTGTGGGAGACCAGATATAGTGAATGTAGGGTCCTGGGTTTAGTAACACTTTAATGTATACTTTACTATCAACACATGTGTTGTATGATCTTTTTTTGAACATTTACATGGAGCTTGTGATGCATGCTTAACCTCCCTGGCGGTATTCCCGAGTGTAGCTTGGGGTAGAGTTTTAGTACCAAAAGCGGTAACCCCGAGCTACACTCGGGCTTACCATGCGGCGTTGCACAGGGATTCCCTACAGCACTTACCTTGTCCTTCGCTCCCACGATGTGTCCCCTGAAGCGTCCCCGGCCATCTCCTCCGGCTGATGCCGGCATCCGGCTTCTGTGTTCCGGTCCCCGTGACGTCGGGACGTACGGGCGGCGGCGGCGGGAAATTTGAAAATTTAAAAAAATGTCATTTTTTTCAAAACACATTTTTCACAGTAAAACATTGCTGTTTCAACCCATTTCACATACATATTGTCCCTAGTGCTTTGTCCTGTGCCCTGCCTACATTGTGTCTGTCTTTCTGCCTGGAAACTTAGAAAAATCCATGGCGTCCAAAAAATGTCCCTTTAGGTCAAAAGCGGTTTTAGACCAGCTAGAGAACAGCGATAGTAAATCAGAACCACTTGCAGAATTGAGTGATAATGATTCGTGGGGGAAATTCATCATCAGACACTGAAAACAATTTTGCGACTTTGCTCAGCAATGTACGAACTTGGTGCTCTATTTCAAATTTCAGTGTTTTCGGTTTGATTATATTATTGAATTAAATGTATTATTATTATATTATTATTTTTTATGATTATTTTCTAAATTATAATTTATGATTTCGTGTTTCAAATTTTATCATACCCGGGATGTTTACTAGACTCTTGTTCGGACAGATTTCAGTGAGTTATTCCTAAAAATTACAGCCTACAATAAAAAAACTACATATTTCCATGCAAAATAATGGTACCGCTTTCAGCACCAAAAATCTGAAATAATCATACCGCCAGGGAGGTTAATACATCACAGTAATTACAGTGACACATCCTCAGTGAAAAGTTTATAGCATCCTTTTCTCCTAACGTTTTTGCACAGCTGAAGTCAATTTGGGATTACCCCTGCTTTATATTTGTTACATGTTCTCATTTACATAGCATAAATGGAAAAAAATATTTCAAAGTTATTGCTTACTATTTTTTATGTTCTAAAATGCACTGAAAACTCCTGCCTAGTTTTAAGAGGAGCTGGGTAGCTATGTTTGCTTTATTTAACCCTCTCTGTACTGTGCTGATAGACCCTATTATCAGTTGTAAACTAGATTTGAATACTGTCTATCCAAAGTGTTAAAGTGATATTGAAGGCTGACTTTTTCTTAAATAACAAAAATGTCATACTTACCTGCTCTGTGCAGTGGTTTTGCACAGAGAAGCCCCGATCCTCCTCTTCTTGGGTACCCTGTCTGAGCTCCTGGCCCAACCCTTCTGCCTAGTATCTCCACACCAAGCAGCTTGCTATAGGGGCACCCGAGCCACTGCTTTGTCTGTCTGTTCAGACACAGAGCCTGACTTGGAAGAGCCCCCACTCTCTCCTCATTGGCTTACTGGCTATGATTGACAGCAGAGGGAGCCAATTGCTCCCCCTGCTGTCTCAGCCAATGAGGAGGGAGAGACCCTGGAGAGTTGTTGATCTTGTGCACACCTATGGATTGAGAGTAGGCTCAGGTGAGTATTAGGGGGGCCGTGGGACTTGCTGCACACAGAAGGTTTTTTACTTTCATGCATAGAATGTATGAAGGTAAAAAACCTTCTGCCTTTGGAACCATTTTAAACATTTAGAACCTGGGCTTCTTCATTGTACACTAATTAGAAGAAACGTAGCCTTTCTAATGGGACAGACTCACTCTTAATGTGTTCAAAAATGCATGTGGAAACTTTCTCCTAAGAAATATCTAAAAGGTAGGAAATATTTAGTGTGAATGGGAATACATAACTGACATATTGAGGGGTTTTCTCAAATGTAATTGCAAAAGAAGCAATAACCTTTGATGTGGTACTAAATGCTAAGTGTTTTTTTATCTTAATGCATTCTCTGCAACCTGTGTAACATTACTATACAAAAAAAAAATTACATTTTTAAGCATAATATTAGGCTGAAAGGTAAAAAAACACCAAGTACCTTTGTCTGCCGGATTTGTTCCTCAATGCACAAAATATAACTGGATATTTATAGGTATTAGGACCAGGGGTAGTTGATCCAGAGAATATCTGATTGCCTTCCGGTAAATCAGGAAGGATTTTTTCCCCTCTGGATCAAACTGGATCATGCTTTATTGGATTTTTTGGCTTTCTTCTAGCACTGTCCCCCAAAAGCTATCCCAGCACGGACGCTAGCCCCTTTAGCCCCTGAACCAGCCCCTAATATCACAAATACAGGATTGGTATAAAATTACTTACTGTCTGATTTCTAAAAAATGAAATAATTCCAAAAAATCAGGACTTCCATGCAGCCAATTGGTACTGTCTGTGTTTCTCCCATAGGTTGTTACCCAGAATGCAAAGCAGAGCGACCTTACTTTGATACAGAGAGTCAAATGTGTGTTTCTGCGTTGAACTGCTCAGTCTGGTAGGTGGCTTAAGTACACCAGTATTTAAAGGGGTAACTAAAGTCTTAAAATAATCTAATTCAAAGTGCCAAAACCTTTCCCTCCAGCTCCTGATAGCTTTTTTTCCCCGTGTATTGCATTGCACTGCATTCTGACAACAGATCTTGGTGCTGGAGAAAATATAACACTTGAGCTGTGTAATCAGTAGCCATCCAATGACTGAAGAGGAGTGCCACAGAACTCCGGAGAATCAATAGTGATGATGGTGGTAGTGGGGGACAGCAGTGACAGGATCCTGAACCCGTCATCGCTAGAGGACAGCACAGTAGGGGGGTATGCATGTGCCATAATGTGCAAGTATGCTTTCCAAACTTATGTTGCAAGCGAACTCTCACCAACAAGATTAGTTCTACTTTAAAGTGAAAGGAAAAGCTACATATAATTTTACTTAAAACCACTGCTCCCTCTCCTCCTACCTATGCAGTGCTGGTAAAAAAAATGATACGTAAATATCTTTGTTCAATTCACTCTGGTCAAGTTATGCAGGAGCTACAGCTCCCCTGCTCCCCTGTGTCATGGAGCGGCTGCTCTTGGGGGCAGAAAGGAGCACCACCAATGGATGGGCAATAGAAGCTGGTGGGCGGCAGCTCAGCTCCTGGAATTCAGCTCCATTGTCAAGCAATCCTTTACCCAGAGAAGCCAGAGCTTCTGGATCACATGACTGCTCTGGATTGAAATAAGGCATTTGCACAGATCTTCTTTACCAACACTACAGCATATAGGTAAGAGGAGGGAGGAAGCAGTGGTTTTAAGCATACTTATATATAGCCTTTATTTTCACTTTAAGTCACTGTAAGGATATCATAAAGATGGACTTACCAAAAATGTTCTTGTGCTCCAGAAGATTTTACCCTCTCCATGACCAGGCCATTTTTTGCAGTTTGGCACTGCACTGGACTTCTTTAACTGCTGATTACACGCTCATGCAATGCTGTACGCAAACAAAATTTATACCATCTTTTTCACAAAATAGAGATTTTTTCTGGTTGCATTTCATCGCCTCTAGGTTTTTTTTTTGTGATATAAACAACAAAAGACACAAAATTTTGAAAACAAAATATTTTCTAATTTCCGCTATAAAACATATGTAGAAAAGTAATAGTTGTCATCAGAATAAGGTAACAGGTGAGAGTAAATCCTGCAGTGAAGATACTTGTTCAGTGACAGCTGTCTAAAAGAAGAATTCTTCTTCTGAGATATGCTATCACTTTCTGTTGCTTCTTCAGGATAGAAACTGAAGGGAAATCTCCCCAACAAGACACAGGATAGGAGATTTACTAAAACTGGTTGACTCAGAATCTTGGGCACCTGTGCATGGTGGCCAATCAGCTTCTAACCTCAGCATGTTCAGTTAAGCTTCAGCAATAAAACCTGGAAGCTGATTGGTTTTTATGCAGAAGTGGACAAGATTCTGAGTCAACCAGGTTTAGTAAATAAACCCCTGGGGGTCAAGTCCCTAACTCTCATCATATGCAATATTTGTATTTTATACAAAATATAGCTTAGGATATCTAAATAATCAATTCTATACAATTAAAGTGGTTGTAAAGGCTAAATATTTTTTATCTTCATCATCCTCCCGACAGGAGGGTGGGGCCAGGAGCGCTGGTGGGGGACCCAAGAAGATGAGGATCTGCGCTGCTCTGTACAAAACCACTGCACAGTGCAGGTAAGTATAGACATGTTTGTTTTTTTCTTTAAAAAAAGAAGCCTTTAGAATCACTTTAAATAGCGCGTTTGCGGTAAATAATGCAAATGCAGAAAATATGCAAAAGAAAAAAAATTGTGATATTGCATTAAGTCAATTCACCGAAACAAAAACTTTATTTATGTCATTGTCTAGCCCAGCCTTTTTTGACCAGGGTGCCTTCTGGGTTCTTCAGGGGTGCCTTGGCAAAATACCTAAACATTGCTTGAAATTGCTTACAAATTGGGTACAGCCCAGCAGATGGATCATTGTGCAACATTAAAACCTTGGGCACTGTGCAGGCTGCCCGCCAGTGTCCTAACAACCACTGATGGCATTGGTTGATAAGGACAACAGGCACCTGCACACCATCCTTGTTTGCTCCCACCTGCCCCTCTGTCAGTACAGGAATCACGTTAGCTGTATGAGGGAGAGAAAATATGGAAGAATCAGGGTGCAACAGTGTCTTTACTTTGAGAGGATAAATTACCTCTAATGTTTGGTGTCCTGCGTGTGTAAATACTGCTGCGATTTCAAAAATTCTTAGTTTAGTTTTTAGAATGGGGTGCCTGGAGATCGTTCATAATTTTAGAGGGTGCCTTGATGCCTTGACTGGAAAAAGGTTGAGGAACACTGGTCTGGCTACTCACTATTTAACAAATGTACAAAATAAGAGTTGAAACATTTAGAAATTGCATTACTACCACTGATAAATGTGACAGCTTCAGCTCAGAATTGCTAGTTGTCAGGGATTCAGTACTTGCTGATGTCCTAACAACCAATGACTCATCCCTGTCCACACATTTAGATGTCAGCTGGGATTTCCAACTGACAGGAGAATGTAAACAAAGGGACAGAGAGCGTGTTTAAAAAATTATGTGGGGGTCTTCCCACAGTCCATATTATGCCCTTTTGGTCTGGTATGAATTATAGGGGCAACCTATCGCCCCTAAAAAAATGGTGTAAGGGAAGGGGAGGGGAGAATGCATGTCCCCCCCCTGAACCATACCAGACCACATGCCCTCAACATGGGGGGGTGTCTAGCCAGATGGTACCCCCCTGGAAAAGCAACTGATCCCCGTGTTGAGGAAATCAAGAGCTTCTTCCCCACAACCCTGGCTCAGTTGTGAGGATCTATGGAAAGGGGCCTATTGGAATATGGAAGCTCCCTTCAACATTAAGGAAGCTCCCTATACTGACTAGTCCCCTCCATGCAAATGAGTTTAAAAAAAAACAGACACAATTTTTGACAAGTTATTTATTAAAAAAACCCACAACATTCATGGCATTGTTTATCAAGATTGATGTGGACCTGTGGATAATGTGATTTTTGTCTTTTTTATAATAAAGGATATAAAAAAAACTTGTTAAACATTTGGGTGTCTTTTTCTATTACAAATATTTTCTGTGTCTCTTTTTTGTCAAAGAGAGCTTCCTGATTCTGATAATTCCACCACCACAGACCCCCACAACCACCAGGTCAGGGTTGTGGGGAAGATGCCCTTGTGCTCAACAACATGGGGACTAGGTGCTTTGGCAGAGGGGTCCCCCTATGTTGCGGGAATGTGGCCTGGTATGGTTCAGGAGGAGTGGGGGGCACATGCTTATCCCCCTTTCCTGGCCTGCCAGGATGTATGCTTAGATAAGGGTCTTGTATGGAATTTGGAGGAGACTTTGTGCTGTTTTTTTGGTGTTGGGTCCCTCCTAAAACTCATACCAGGACTTGGTATAAATTGTGGGGAACCCCTACGCTATTTTTTTAAGCACTGTCCCCCATCCTTTGTTTGCAGCCAGGAATCCCTGACTGATGGTTGAAGGGCACTGGCTGGTTCTGGCTTCCTGCCAACCAGTGTCCCTGAGCAGGAACTGTCAAATTTAGCAGCGGCTGCTAAATGTAGAACTTTCTGCTGCCATTGGAAGTCAAGTCTGCAGTAGAATAAGGTGTAAAATAATGTGCTGAATACTGCAAATTACAAAAAATTACCATGTTTTTTAGTAAATTGCGTACTTCTGAGATAAATACTGCATGAGATATTTTAACAGAAAAGAATAATGCAGTATTTAGCTCTTAGTTTATTTTTGCTGTCTGTGGGGTCAATTCACTGACAGAGGTTTTAACCCTTCCTTACTCTATTGTATTATTTGTTTAGTTGTTGTACCCTATATTTTTTTATGTTTTTACTTTTCATTCCTATATGATATGTTGCTCTATCAGATTTTTTGTAAAGGAATATATACCGTAAATAATTTTTATCTCTTTATTTTCCACAAGTATCGATGGCAATATACTCTGCGATCAACACACAGGAGGTAAGACCATGTAGTTATAGCAGTATCTGGACCATGTGGTCATGGGGGATTTACACAATCCAGTATCCATGTCATCATAGTTAAAGAAAAGGTGTAACCATAAATAAATAAATAAATAAATAAATAAAGTAGACTTGCTAATGCGCAGCAGGCACCATAAAGTTATTTTTTTTGTTACTGTCTAGACCCCCCAGCTGCTGGGTTGTGCTGCTAGAACCCTTGGAAAATACACTGCTCAAAAAAATTAAAGGAACACTTTGAAAACACATATGATCTCAATGGGGAAAAATATCATGCTGGATAACTATAATAAGTACTGGGTATTGTGTTAGGAATGTAAGGATGCCCCATCATTTGATGGAAATGAAAATGATCAACCTACAGAGGACTGAATTCAAAAACACCCCAAAAATCAAGTGAAGAAATGATGCATCAGGCTAGTCCATTTTGCTGAAATTTCATTGCAGCAACTCAAAATGGTACTCAGTAGTTTGTATGATCCGCACATGCTTGTATGCATGCCTGATAACAAGGGGGCATGCTCCTAATGACACGACAGATGGTGTTCTGAGGTATTTCCTCCCAGATCTGGACCAGGGCATTACTGAGCTCCTGAACAGTCTGAGGTGCAACCTGGTGGCGGCGGATGGACCAAAACATGATATTCCAGAGGTGTTCTATTGGATTTAGGTCAGACAAGTGTGGGGGAAATTCAGTGGTATCAATTCCTTCATCCTCCAGGAACTGCCTGCATACTCTAACCATATAAGGCTGGGCATTGTCGTGCCCCAGGAGTAACCCAGGATCCACTGCACCAGCGTAGGGTATGAAAATGGGTCCACGGATTTCATTTCGATACATAATGGTAGTCAGGGTGCCATTATCTAGCCTGTAGAGGTCTGTACATCCCTCCATAAATAGGCCTCTCCAGACCATCACTGACCCTCCACTAAAATGGTCATGCTGAACGATGTTACAGGGAGCATAACATTCTCACCGGCTTCTCCAGACCCTTTCACGTCTATCACGTACTCAGGGTGAACCTGCTTTTATCTGTGAAAAGCACAGGGTGCCAATAGCAGACCTACCCATTCTAGTGTTCAATGGCAAATGCCAATCGAGCTCTATGGTGCCAGGAAATGAGCACAGGGTCCACTAGAGGATGTCGGACCATCTGGCCACCCTCATGAAGTCTGTTTCTGATTGGTCAGAGACATTCACATCAGTGGCCTGCTGGAGGTCATTTTGTAGGGCTCTGGCAGTGCTCATCCTGTTCCTCCTTGCACAAAGAAGCAGATACCGGTCCTTCTGATGGGTCTATGGCCCTGTCCAGCTCTCCTAGAGTAACTGCCTATCTTCTGGCATTTCCTCCATGCTCTTAAGACTGTGCTGGGAAACACAGCAAACCTTGTGGCAATGGCACGTACTGATGTGCTGAACCCTGCAATACACTACCATACTGACCCCTGTCCTTCGCTCTGCTGATCACCAGTCCTCTGCTCTGCTGACCCCCTGTACACTGACCTACAACTGCTGATCCCTGCCCTTTGCTCTGCTAATTCCTGTCCTCTGCCCTGCTGACCCCCAGTACACTCTGTTACTGATTCCTATAAAATAAACTTATATATAAAATCTATATATAAAATCGAGCGCAGTGTATAGGTGTAAGTACGGTAGCTGCTTGCACAAAAAGGCACCTCGGGAACCTCCAAAGTAATTGATAAAGAATGAGAGTGCAGCGCTAACCCAAATAGCGATTAAACATATGATAGACCACATATGATAGTGGATCAGTAAAATGTCAGTGTAAGTTCATCAGATGTGCTGAAAATGCATACAGTCTCCAATATGTAAAGAACCAAAAGTAGTGACTTTCAGAAATGATAATAGCCAAATAATGCACTAACCAGATAGCGCATATTAAAGCACATGGAGCATTTAAGACCTGCCCCTGGTGCTCAGCCACTGTATCACTGGAGCCAGGAGATGTCATCTATAGGGTGACCACTAGATGTCATCTATCCGGATGGAAGCTGAGTCCAGCCACTGTATTAGAGGATCAGGCGGATGTCATCTATAGGGCGACCACTAGATGTCATCCGTTCCAGGAGGAGCTGTGTCATGGATCCAGGGATGTCAAATGGATAGGAATCTAGGTTAGATGTTAGAATGTTCAATTAGAGACACGCATAGCTTCCAACTGTCCCTCACCTAGAATCAAATCCCTCTGTCCCCTTTTCTTGCTTAGTTGTCCCTTTTTTGGTCCAACGTACAGACCTCTGTAAAACTTTACTACTTATCTACCAGTCTATTTTTCTCTTTATACTACACTAAACCTTTCATCCATTGAAATGATTGCATTTTGCATTTTTGAAAAGCCATTCTAAAAAACCGAGTAGTGAAAAGAAGCACTTGAAGTTTTACCCAATTATTTTTGGGGAGTTGATCATTCATGATCTGCGTAACTGCTCTTTCTCAACTCAGAACCTGGGGAAGTATTGAGAGAAGCATGGGCAGAACTTGAGAGGTCACTTTATGGAAGGCTCTACCCGTGAAAATGCAGGGAGAGAAGTCCTTGACCCTTTTTTTAAAATGGCAGCTCACTGAAAGCACTGCATTTGCCATTGTATAGCAATACTATTAAGAATTAAGGACACCCCTGCGTGTCTGCTATAGAGCAGCATATTTGTCTACATGCCAGGAATTTGCACACAGTAATGTGAACCAAGACATAGAATGACGTGCCTGAAAATATTTTTCAAGAGCACCTTGATTGGAAAAAAGTTGAGAAACACTGTTTTGCACTATGTCGCTGAGGAAAATCGGTTGCTGCATTACCCTGCATAGATAATTTAATAAACTCAGAGGGTCGGGCTGGCTGGACAGGGGCCCGCCCAGGCCCATCCCAGGCCTTCTGAGTTCCCAGTTTCATCTACACAGGGTGGCAGAGCAAGCCAACTCAGTACAGCCCCTGCCCGCTCAGCTCAACCATTTACGTACACACATACGTACAAGGCTGAAGCAGGCAGGCCACACTCTGAGTTGCTGGGTGAATTCGGTGGGCTTGTATGTGAATATGGAAGTCAGAGGGCCTGCCCATGCTAGGTACACAGTAGAAGCAACTGGTGATAGTGGGGGGGCACCCAGGTCAACTTTTGCATCGAGGCACACAAGCTTCAAGCTATGCCTCTGGAGAAAAATCTTTGTAATATTCTCATCAGCACAGAATATTAACCTCCCTAGCGGTATGATTTTGTCAGTATTTCTGTGCTCAAAGCGGTACATTGTTTTCAATGGAAATATGTTGTTTTTTTATTGTAGGCTTGTAATTCTTAGGAATAATCACTGAAATCTGTTTAAACAAGAGTCTAGTAGACATCCTTGGTGCAATAAAGTTTATTAAACTAAATTATAAATTATAATATAAGATAAAATAATAATACATTAAATAATGTAATCAAATCAAACACACAGAACTCTGTCCAAACAATATTATATAGACACTGCATATTCTAGAAAACATCACGGGTGTGGTAAATTTTGAAACACGGGACTGCACAAAGTCCAACATCGCAATCAGGACAGTGGAACCTCGTTTCCTTGCAGATTTTTTTCCCCACTCTCATCTCACCGAGAGCAACATACCACGCACATCCCTGTAGGTTCTCTCTTTTTTTGGGTTGGTGGGATGTGGTCATAAAAGTATGTCCAGTCAGGCGTTCTGGGTTGACAACTCCCACAGCATGTCGTCCTGATCTACCCACAGACACTGATGGTGTTTGATGTTTGAGGAAAATGGATTCCGCAACTTTCCAGATAAAGTCCATATGAACCACAGGCTTGTCACTGTTTTTGCGGAACAGAATATAGGCATTCCACAAGCACTGTTCCAGAAGATACTGGAAAATCTTTTTGTAGTATTTTCTCTGCTGCTTTCTCATCGCGGGATAGAATGTCATAGCTTGGTCAGCTCTGTTGACACCTCCCATTCTGCTATTGTAGTCAATAACAACCTGTGGCTTCTGGATGTTTTTTCCACCTTTTGTTTGCACCATCACTGTGGAGGCATTGTGGATGGTACTCATTAGGCACACATCCTTCTTGTCTCACCATCTCAGTGCAATCATTTTGCCTTTCTGCCAGGCAACTAATTCTCCCGACTTCAGTTTGGTTTTTGCAAACCTTGATGGCAGGTTGCGCCGGTTAGCCCGAATGGTTCCATAGGCATCCGTTCTGTGCTGAAGAAGAACCCCGTAAAGTTCTGTCCATTGTTACACACTAGCCTTGGTTTAGAGGCTCAATCAGTAACAGGACGGAAGATGTTGCCATTTCATAGTTGCTGTACTTGGGATCAAATTTTGTTACTTTGCCGGTGTATATAAACGTGTTCCATATGTAGCCGGTAGAGGATTCGCACAGCAGGTAGGATTTGACGCCAAATCGTGCTTTCTTGGGTGTGATATATATTGTATCCAGCTGAGCCTTCCTTTGTAGGCCATTAGACTTTCGTCTATGCTGATGTCTTTCTCTGGCACATAGCTCTGCTGGAAATTTCTGACAATTATTTGGGAGACTTCCCAAATTTTTTTTAGCTTGGGAGCCGGATGAGTTGTTTCATCAAAATCCTCATTGTTTGCGAAGTGCAAAAATGTCATAATGAGGGAAAAGTTGCACTCCAATGTGACTGTGCCAAAGAACGGCGTGGTGAGCAGTTTGTTGCTGGTCCAGTACCATTTCTGCAGCGGTTTCCCCACCAGTCCTTGCAGAATAATTAGGCAGAGAAACAGCCAAATGTCCTGTTTGGTCACAGGTTCCCACTTTCTGCTTCATGAAAACCTGCTGTATGGAGCAGCTAATTGTTGTGCTGCGTACCTATTTGTTTCCGTCATGATAATTTCAATAACCGCATCGGTCAGAAACAATTCTAAGTACGCCAAGGGGTTGTCACCTTCAACGTGGACTTTCATACCAGGTGCGCCGGTAAACGGAAATATTGGTGGCGCTGGCGTATCGCAATCAATAGTGCACCATGTGAGCAGATCACTCATGTCAATCTCAGATTCGCAGCTGTCTTCATTCTCGGTGTCTGAAGACAAATCGCCACGAGTCGCTATCGCTCAATTCAAGTAGCTCCTCACTGTCGCTGTTTGCTAGCTCATCATAAACCGCTTTGGTGCTAGCGAGACGCTTTTTGGAAGCCATGAGTGCAAAACCGTTTTAGTCACAGAAACTGAAAAACTGCACTATGAATATATCTGAGGTAAAGTTACAATGTATGCACTAGAGTAACACTTTATTTTGACACAGGTCTATTTTTAAAACTCCCGCCTCCCGCAAGCCCCACCACCCGATGACAGAGCACGGCTGTCTCACGCTGATCACACTGATCAGCGTGAGATAGCAGGGAAGGAGACAGGGGACGGAAGGAAGGGATGGCTCCATGCGGCTGCAGGACCCGGATCTCAAGGACCAGGTATTTAGTTTGCGGTGACCCTGAGTCTGCCTCGGGGTTGCTGCTTTTGACAGCTAGAGTTAACCCCGAGCCAGGCTCGGGAAAACCGCTAGGGAGGTTAAAGGATATAGCTCTTTTGGCTATACTTCTCCTTGGGTATCACTCCTGCACTCATTTGCAGTTGAGAGCAGGATAAACCCACTGTTTACTAACCTCACTGGGCCGATCCAAGCTCTGAAAAAATCCCAGCCATATGATCGAGATCCACCCAGAAGCCTGGACTGGCTCCTGGCTCAGCCTCTCAGCAATCCGCTAAGAGACTGGGCTAAGTGCTCCCGTCCTCTCTTCAGCCCAGCACTGCAGTGAGTGATGGAGGGGCAGTGAGCCAGTAACTGACAGTCACTGGCTTTCTACTCACAGAACTGAGCGATCAGCAGTCTTTGATCACTCAGTTCACAGTCTTAGATTCGGCAGGGGGCAGATGCAGCATTGGATTGCTGCTGCATCCAGTTAGATGAGTATAATATATACAGTATATATATTTTTTAACCCATACTACACTTTTAAATCCTGCCAGATTCCATATTATATACCCTTACATGCTGCTTGTTGGCATTATCCTGAAACCAACTTCAAAAATGTAATTTACTGTGAAACCAAATATGTACAGCTATTTATACCTTTAACTGCAGATAATGACATGATTACCTCTATTTCTTGTTCTCATATGTCAGAATGCTTGTGTTGCTATGGGGGAAAGACTTACCAGAAAGGAGAGAACATAACAATTTCAATTAATGGAGAGAAATGTGTGATTGGATATTGCACGGATGCTGGATTGATAGCAATTACTGACTCAATCTGTGGATTTACAAACGCAACAACAGGTAAAATTTTGGAGATGTCATGTACTCATTTCATTTATCACATTTTCAGAGGCCACAGGGGCTTATGCAACATATTCTTATTCAGGTCTCATGCTGACTGCAGACTGAGAAAAAGTAACTTCAGTTTTCACTAAGAAGGACCTCAAAGGTCTACCTGTGGATTTGTCAGGGTGCAACTGACTTTAGTGCAGTGTTGGAGTATGGAGACTTCGGGTGCTACAAAAAACACCCCATGGATTTTTTTTGGCCATGGCCATCTTGAGTAAGGGCAGATGATTCATGTAGCATTGAGCTCCTTGAATCCATCTGCCCTTAGTTCAGGCTTACAAGTAGGAGGGTGTGCTTAACTGAGAAAACGCCCCTTCCCTCCACTTGGGATGTATGACATAATTTTCTTAGGCAAGGAAACAGGGAATAACTGAAGAAATGTAAAAACAAGTTTAAGACAGGTAAACATGATATACTTTCCTATATATTTATTAATACTAGTAGCATAAGGATTCAAAATAGTCAATGTTGATTGAGAGAGTGAAGTTTCATTTTAAGTTTGGCATTTTGTTGGGCCGAAACCACATGAAAAAATATTTAGCTTTAAACTCTTCAGTGATGTCATACTAGGTTTTGATTAACTGAGATGTTGCTTCATGGAAAATCTTGTGATGTTACTCTCCTACTAAGGCGAGTTTTCATTTATCAGAATATTTAAAGCTGTACTGCAGGCAAACTGATTTAAACATAGTGTGATGCACATGACAACCAGAAAAATTTGCGTTGTAGTTAAAGAATACATTGGTATCTGTTACTGGACAATGAGAACAACAATATGTTGATAAATCACCAGCATCTTTCCTGTTACCTGCTTCTGATAGCAGGTTCCCTGTCAGCACATGTGCATTTCGCGAAGTCCAATTAGATTCTACTTCTCCTTCCTCTCCCAATCTAAGTACAAGCAATAACTGGAAGTTGATTTCAAAACACAATCACATACCTATTTAAGTTGTATGAAAAAATACATTTAAATATTTAAAAAAAACACACACACCTGCATTAAATCCTGTTTTAATATATCTGCTTGGAGTGCAGTTTTATTTATGTTTTCATGTTATAAAAGAATTTAAATATTTTCAGCTGTGCTTATTTAGTTAACATAAGCTTTTTCCTTCTGAAGTTCCAGTTAAAACCATGAAGACCACAACCAGGCCCTTTCCCACCACAACTTCTTCAATATCCGAAATAAAGACAAGCAATGGAACCTCAGCATCTAAGATCACAAAATGGTTCACAATTCCCTCTACCAAATATTACACTTTGCCTACATCGGTTACAATACTCAAAACGAAAGAAGAAGAACTTAGAAAAACAACTGCTCCCCTGATAACTGTACATACTTATTCTGAAACATTTCCACAACCTACAACTGTCCCATTAAGCTCACCCTCAACCACACAAATAGCTGTTCCAACTGCAACAACACATATTTACACTGACACGTTTCCACAATTTACAACTGTCCTGCAAAGCTCACCCCCACCCAGAAAAACAACAACATCTGCCACAACTTTGCATACATACACTGAAACATTTCCACCACCTACGACTGTTCCATTAGGCTCATCTTCACCCAAAAAAACAACCACTTCTGCCACAACAGCACACACTTATATTGTAACATCTCCACTACCTACAACTGTCTCTATACGCTCATATTCACCTAGAAAAACAACTACTCCCTCTACAGTGCATACTTACTCTAAAACATTTCCAACACCTACAATTGTCCCAATAAGCTCATCGTCACCCAGAAAAACGACTACTGCTGCCACAACAGTGTCTACTTATGCTGAAACATCCCGACTACCTACAACTGTCCCATTGAGCTCATCTGCACCCAAAAAAACAATCACTTCTGGCGCAACACTGCACACATATGCTAAGACATTTCCACCATTTACAACTTCCCCATTAAGCTCATCTTCACCGAGAAAAACAACTACTTCTGCCACAAAAACACACACTTATGCTGAAACATCTTCACCACCTACGACTGTCCAATTAAGCTCATCTTCACCCAGAAAAACAACTGCTGCTACAACAACAGTGCACACTTATTCTGAATCATTTCCACCATCTACAACTGTTCCATTAATCTCATCCTCAGCTAGAAAAACAACTACTTCTGTCACAATAGCACACACATACGCTGAAACATCTCCACAACCTACAACTGTCTTGATAAGCTCATCGTCACCTAGAAAAACAACTACTCCCTCTACAGCAGTGCATGCTTACTCTCAAACATTTCCAATACCTGCATCTGTCCAATTCAGCTCATCTTCACCCAGAAAAACTACTGCTGCCACAACAGTGTCTATGTATGCTGAAACATCCCGACTATCTACAACTGTCCCATTAAGCTCATCTTCACCCAAAAAAACAATCACTTCTGCCGCAACAGTGCATACATATGTTAAAACATTTCTACCACCTACTGTCCCATTAAGCTCATCTTCACCCAGAAAACCAACTACTTCTGCCACTACTACTTCTGCTTATGCTGAAACCTCTCAAGTACTTACAACTATTCAATTAAGTTCATCTTCACCTAGAAAAACAACTGTTCCCTCTACAGCATTGCATACATACTCTGAAATATTTCCAGTGCCTACAACTGTCCCATTAAGCTCATCTTCACCCATAAAAACAACTACAACTGCCACAACAGTGTCTACTTATGCTGAAGCATCCCAACTACCTACAACTGTCCCATTAAGCTCAACTTCACCCAAAACTTCTGGCTCAACAGTGCATACATATGCTAAAACATTTCTGCCACCTACTGTCCCGTTAAGCTCATCTTCACCCAGAAAAACAACTACTGCTGCCACTACTACTTCTACTTATGCTGAAACCTCTCAAGCACCTACAACTATTCAATTAAGTTCATCTTCACCTAGAAAAACAACTGTTTCCTCTACAGCATTGCATACGTACTCTGAAACATTTCCAATGCCGGCAACTGTCCCATTAAGCTCATTTCCACCCAGAAAAACAACTGCTGCTGCCACAACAGTTCATAGTTATGCTGAAACATCTCCACTACCTACTACTGTACCATTAAGCTCATCCTCACCCATAAAAACAACCGCTTCTTTCACAACAGTGCACACATATGCTAAGACATTTCCACCGCTTACAACTGCCCCATTAAGCTCATCTTCACCCAGAAAAACAACTACTTCTGCCACAACACCACACACTTATGCTGAAACATCTCCACCACCTATGACTGTCCAATTAAGCTCATTCCCACCCAGAAAAACAACTACTGCTGCTACAACAACAGTACACACTTATGCTGAAACAGTTCCACCATCTACAACTGTTCCATTAAGCACATCCTCAACCAGAAAAACTACTTCTGTCACAATAGCACACACATATGCTGAAACATCTCCACTACCTACAACTGTCTTGATAAGCTCATCTTCACCTAGAAAAACTACTCCCTCTACAGCAGTGCATACTTACTCTCAAACATTTCCAATGCCTACAACTGTCCCATTAAGCTCATCTTCACCCAGAAAAACAACTACTGCTCTCACAACAGTGTCTACTTATGCTGAAACATCCCAGCTACCCACAACTGTCCCATTAAGCTCATCGTCACCCAAAAAAACAATCACTTCTGGTGCAACAGTGCATACATATGCTAAAACATTTCTGCCACCTACTGTTCCTCTAAGCCCATCTTCACCCAGAAAACCAACTACTTCTGGCACTACTACTTCTACTTATGCTGAAACCTCTCACGTACCTACAACTATTGAATTAAGTACATCTTCACCTAGAAAAACAACTGTTCCCTCTACAGCATTGCATACATACTCTGAAACATTTCCAGTGCCTGCAACTGTCTCATTAAGCTCCTTTCCACCCAGAAAAACAACTACTGCTGCCACAACAGTGCATACTTATGCTGAAACATCTCCACTACCTACTACTGTGCCATTAAGCTCATCTTCACCCATAAAAACAACCTCTAAAACATTTCCACCACCTACAACTGTTCCATTAAGCTCATCTTCTCCCAGAAAAACAATGACTGCTGCCACAACAGTGCACACTTATGCTGAAACATTTCCACCATCTACAACTGTTCCATTAAGCACATCCTCAACCAGAAAAACAACTGCTTCTGTCACAATAGCACACACATACGCTGAAACATCTCCACTACCTACAACTGTCTTGATAAGCTCATATTCACCTAGAAAAACAACTACTCCCTCTACAGCAGTGCATACTTACTCTCAAACATTTCCAATGCCTACAACTGTCCCATTAAGCTCATCTTCACCCAGAAAAACAAGTACTGCTGCCACAACAGTGTCTGCTTATGCTGAAACATCCCAACTACACACAACTGTCCCATTAAGCTCATCTTCACCAAAAACATCTGGCGCAACAGTGCATACATATGCTAAAACATTTCTACCACCTACTGTCCCATTAAGCTCATCTTCACCCAGAAAAACCACTACTTCTGCCACCACTACTTCTACTTATGCTGAAACCTCTCGAGTACCTACAACTATTCAATTAAGTTCATCATCACCTAGAAAAACAACTTTTCCCTCTACACCATTGCGTACATATTCTGAAACATTTCCAGTGCCTACAACTGTCCCATTAAGCTCATTTCCACCCAAAAAAACAACTACTGCTGCCACAACAGTGCATAGTTATGCTGAAACATCTCCACTACCTACTACTGTGCCATTAAGCTCATCTTCACCCATAAAAACAACATCTAAAACATTTCCACCACCTACCACTGCCCCATTAAGCTCATCTTCACCCAGAAAAACAACCACTTCTGGCACAACGACACACACTTATGTTGAAACATCTCCACCACCTACAACTGTCAGATTAAGCTCATCTTCACCCAGAAAAACAACTACTGCTGCTACAACAACAGTGCACACTTATGCTGAAACATCTCCACTACCTGCTACTGTGCCATTAAGCTCATCTTCACCCATAAAAACAACCTCTAAAACATTTCCACCACCTAAAACTGTTCCAGTAAGCTCATCTTCACCCAGAAAAACAACTACTGCTGCCACAACAGTGTCTACTTCTGCTGAAACATCCCAACTACCCACAACTGTCCCATTAAGCTCAACTTCACCAAAAACATCTGGAGCAACAGTGCATACATATGCTAAAACATTTCTACCACCTACTGTCCCGTTAAGATCATCTTCACCCAGAAAAACAACTACTTCTGCCACCACTACTTCTACTTATGCTGAAACCTCTCGAGTACCGACAACTATTCAATTAAGTTCATCTTCACCTAGAGAAACAACTGTTCCCTCTATACCATTGCGTACATATTCTGAAACATTTCCAATGCCTGCAACTGTCCCATTAAGCTCATTTCCACCCAAAAAAACAACTACTGCTGCCATAGCAGTGCATACTTATGCTGAAACATCTCCACTACCTACTACTGTGCCATTAAGCTCATCTTCACCCATAAAAACAACCTCTAAAACATTTCCACCACCTACAACTGTTCCATTAAGCTCATCTTCACTCAGAAAAACAACTACTGCTGCCACAACAGTGTCTACTTCTGCTGAAACATCCCAACTACCCACAACTGTCCCATTAAGCTCTACTTCACCAAAAACGTCTGGAGCAACAGTGCATACATATGCAAAAACATTTCTACCACCTACTGCCCTGTTAAGCTCATCTTCACCCAGAAAAACAACTACTTCTGCCACCACTACTTCTACTTATGCTGAAACCTCTCGAGTACCTACAACTATCCAATTAAGTACATCATCACCTAGAAAAACAACTGTTCCCTCTACACCATTGCGTACCTATTCTGAAACATTTCCAATGCCTACAACTGTCCCATTAAGCTCATTTCCACCCAGAAAAACAACTACTGCTGCCACAACAGTGCATACTTATGCTGAAACATTTCCACCACCTACAACTGCCCCATTAAGCTCATCCTCACCCAGAAAAACAACCACTTCTGGCTCAACAACACACACTTATGCTGTAACATCTCCACTACCTACTACTGTGCCATTAAGCTCATCTTCTCCCATAAAAACAACCTTTAAAACATTTCCATTACCTAAACCTGTTCCAATAGGCTCATCTTCAACCAAAAAAACAACTACTTCTGCCACAATAACACACACATATGCTAAAACATCTCCACTACCTACAACTGTCTTGATGAGATCATCATCACCTAGAAAAACAACTACTATCCAATTAAGTTTAACCCCACCTAAAGAAACAACTATTCCCTCTACAGCTGTTCCTATTTACATTGATACATTTCCACAATCTACAACTGTCCCATTAAGTTCATCTTCACCCAGAAAACTAATTACTTCTGCCACAACAGTGCATTCTTTTGTTGAAACATCTTCACCACCTATGACCATACCATTAAGCTCGTCTTCACCAAGAGAAACAACTACTCCCACCACGCTAATTTCTGCTTATACTGAACTTTTTTCACCGTCTACAACTATGCTTTTAAGGTCATCTTCACCCAGAAAAACAACTGCTCCTGCTACTACAGCATATACTTACAGTGAATCACCACCTACAACTGTAACATTAAGCTCTTATACATTACCAGCCTTTAAGCTCTCGACCTTAATTCCTTCATCTCATCCAGAGCATACAGGAACAAAAACTCAAGCTCGGACCACCATTACTGCTTATTCAATCCCTTTAACCACATCTGCTTTCAACACAACCAGGTTTCCCTTCCATACCACAATGTCTAAGATGACCAAAATCTTGAAAACTTTAGCCACTACTGAAGAAGTAACTGGATTGAAAAGGAGCTCTCTTGCCTCAACAACTGAAAGCAAAACAATATGCCCACTAACAGGTATTGCTTCTAAAATTAATTAATAATAAATCTGATATTGGTGCTCCTATTTCTAATTTGTGTGTCCATTGTATGAATCATGAATTAGCCCTGCTTCACGCTAGAGCAATTTTCCAGCATCTTATTACATTCTGATGACATGTAAAATTATAGGTCAAGTGAACATCCATAGATTGTATTCTATGCTGTCTTAATTGCTGTGACTTGAGTCACTGTAAAAAAAAAAAAACTTCTTGCATTACTTTTGGGCAATTTTTGTGTGGCACAACTCCTATAGACTTAAATGTAAAATTGCCAGCAAATTGTACATTTCTTATTTGCACTAACTTTGCTTAGACTTCTGAGGCAGTGTTTTTTTTAACCCTCACCTCTTCTCCCTGGTCATCCTTGCTGCCTTAAAACTTCCTTCCTAGCACATCCTATTCACACCTGAGTGTAGCGGAAATACACGTTCCTGTTCACGTTTTTATTTTTGAGTGCTTTTCACGTGTAAACACATATCATATATAGAGCAGTCCATTCACTTGAACACCCCAAAGTAGCTCAAGAACCTTTTTAGTCGTGGAGCATTGTGCATTTTGGCAGCAAAACACAAGTCTGCTTACCACGATTAGGGTGTTATTAGCAATTAGCCTGCATTAACATCTGTGCGTTACAGAAACAGTGCAAACGCACATCGTGCATGCATTGCCATTTATTCGGCACTCGCATCTGCATGTTTCCAAACACACGCAACCCAAACAGAAAACGCATGCATTGCCACACATTTTGAAAACATACAGCAACGCCAACCAAACATGCGTTGCGCTTCTGGTGCAATATAGGCTGCATTAACATATGCACATTTCTGAATGCATAGCAACCCTCATGTGTTTTATGTGCACTTTAAAAATGCACGGCAATGCACGTTACGCTTGCATTACTATTTTGGCTGCATTCTCATCTGCCTTTTTCAGAATGTGTGTCAACCAGGGGCGGACTGACAACTCATGGGGCCCCTGGGCAATAGAGGATCATGGGGCCCCTGTGTCCTTTCCCACACTCAAACCACACCCAAAAAAGCCTATGAAACCAGGGGCATCTCATGGGGCCCCCTACTGACCCTGGGCCCTCGGGCAGTGCCCGAGTACCCCAATGGTCAGTCCACCCCTGGTGTCAACCCACACAAAAGACACATGCTTTACTACATGTTTTGAAAATGCGCATCACAGTTGCCATTATGGCAAGGCAAGCACAATGAGATTTTACAGCTCATTACTGAAATGTGCGGCAAAGCATGCAGTTTCTGTGCGGGTTGACATGCATTTGGAAACATGCAGATGTAAATGTAATAGCCCAAGGGCGGACTGACCATTTGGAAACTCGGGCACTGCCCGAGGGCCCAGGGTCAGTAGGGGACCCCATGAGATGCCCCTGGTACCTTTTTCATAGACTTTTTTGAGTTTGGGCAAGGACACAGGGGCCCCATGATCCCCTATTGCCCGGGGACCCCATGAGTTGTCAGTCCGCCCTGCAATAGCTTAATTGTTAATGACACCCCGATCATGGTTAGCAGACGCAGGTTTTTGCCATGAGACAAAACACGCCTGCAAACGCGCACTGAAAAAACATGTCATTCCACTACTGAAAACATTCTAGAGCTACTTTGGGGCATTTGTCACACGTAGGACAGCCTATTCAAGGGAATGGGCTATCCTATGGGTAATGCACATTTACGCTTGAAAAACATGCAAGAAATCAAGGGGGAACATGCTGATATGTTCAGATGTGAATAGAATGTGCTTGGGAGAAAGTTTTTAGGCAGCAAGGATGTCCATGGAGGAGAGCTGAGGGTTTAAAAAAAAAACTGATCCATCAAATTCGCAAAGGAATGCTTATCAGTAAAGTTGCTTTGAAATGGGATTAAAATCGCTTTAAAGTCTCACAATGTTGCCCGAGAAGTGGTACAGCAAAGTCACACTGGAAATTGTGTGACTTTCAAAGTTGGCCTAGTGTAAATCAGAGCTTAATATCTGTCCAACTGAAGTCTGTTCAAGTGTGATATTAAATGTTATACTGACCCCTAAACCAATATTTTAGTTTTGTGGTAGAAAATAATGTTTAAAATCACCTAGATGATTCTCACATTTTTATGACCTTTGGTCTCTGCATTTCTGTCTCTGCTTTCTTCCTATTATGAAACTGGGATTTGCTCTCTACTGTTTTACTGAATTGAAAAACTGGCAGCAGTCATAAAAGGTGGACAAAGTTATCAATTCAAAAGTCTTGTCTCTGCTGTATTCAAATCATATTAAAAGCTGACAGGAGATTTAAAAAGATGACATCCACACATGTGCCTTAGCCTTTTAAGTCTTTCTAGGCTTTTAAATTAAAGCCAAAACTTCACTATTGTAATTTTGGATGGAGGGACGTTATAACCGCAGTCATTTTTTTTCCATCTGTCCTTTATCTCTAGGGAGATCTTTCTCTTCCTGCCCTTTAGATTCAACAGGAAGTGAGAGATATCTTTCTATTATGAGGGATATCTCCGCTAAGACAGTTCACACAGGAACAAATTCCTATTGGCAGATTTCCCCTCTATTTATGTTCTGGTAGCAGCTCCATATTTTTTATTTACCTTTATTGTTTTTCCTGATCCCATTGGTTATCAGGACAGTTAGAGAAAATGAATCAAAACCTGGCTCTAGCCCTTAACCGCTTAATCCAAATTCCTAATAAAAATGTCTTTGGTAAATACTTTCAGCTTACTCCTTGAGGAAAGAAAGGAAAGAATGTGACTGAAACCCTTAAAGTGATTCTAAAGATTTACTTTTTTAAAATAACAAACATGTCTATACTTACCTGCTGTGTGCAGTGGTCTTGCACAGAGCAGCCTGGATCCTCCTCTTCTCGGGTCCTCCGCCAGTGCTCCTGGCTCCTTTCTCCTGTCCAGTGCCACCACAGCAAGCAACTTGCCGCTGCTCTGGGTGTCCATTCGCACATGGAGGTGTGGCTCGGCCACACCCCCTCTCTCTTCTCATTGGCTCACTGGTTGTGATTCACAGCAGCGGTAGCCAATGGTTCTCACTGCTGTCTCAGCCAATGAGAAGAGGGAGTCCTGGGATAGCCGAGACTCCAGTGCACATCGCTGCATTGAGAGGGGGCTTAGGTGAGCATTGAGAGAGCTGGGGGATGCTGCACAGAGAAATTAGAATGCATGGAGGTGAAAAACCTTGAGCCTTTACAACCACATTAAGTACATCAACATTCCTAGTACACATAATGGGAAAATAAGACAAAAAATACAGTTTTCAGAGCAATTGTGGGATTATCTGATCATTATTACACAGCTTTTGAGAGCAGCTCATCAGGACCGTCATTAACCATTTGAATACCGGGCAATTTTACACCTTCCTGCCCAGGCCATTTTTCAGGTTTCAGCGCTCTCACACTTTGGGTACAATGTTGTATGACCGCGCAATTGTCATTCAAACTAAAATTTTATCATTTTCTTCACACAACTAGAGCTTTCTTTTGGTGGTATTTAATCACCGCCGGGGATTTTATTTTTTGCTAAATTATCAAAAAAAGACCAAAAATTTTGAAAAAAAAACACGTTTTTCTTTGTTTCTGTTATAAAAGTTTGCAAATAAATTCATAAATTTAGGCTGAGATGTATTCTGCTACATGTCTTTGGTGAAAATAACCCAAATTAGGATGTATTTTTTAGTTTGTAGGAAAGTTACAGAGTTCACAAACTATGGTAAAGATCTGAATATTGATCAATCCTGAAGTACTGACGGCCAATCTAATTTCTTGAGGTCCAAGAATGTCAGAAGAGTACAGATATTCCCCAAATGACCCCTTTTTGCAGAGTAGACAGTCTGACATACTTCATAAGAGGCATGGCGAGTTTTTTGAAGTTGTATTTTTTTGTCATAATTTTTCGGAAAATGAAAAAATGCAAAAAATTATTTTCACTATTTTTTTTTTTACATACTGTCACCAGTGCAGTACAGCGTCATCACATAACTGGCATGGCGGTGATCAGGGACACTGAATGGTGATAGTATGAAAAAAATATATATATATATATTTTTTTTTTTTTTTTAATTTTTTATTACTTTTTTTTTTATATTTTTTTTTCATATTTCACTATGTCCAAAGTAGTACAATGCTACCATAGTAACATTGTACTACTTTGGGGAAGTGATCAGTATTTTTTTTTTTTTTTTACACAATTTGCTTATAGAAAAGAATTACTTTGCTATAAGCAAGCATTTACCTGAATGACATCGATTCATTCAGGGTTTTTTTTTTTTTTTTTTTTGTGCTTAGCTGTGATTTGGCCACAGCTAATCACATGACATGTGCATGTGATTAGCTGTGACCATTCACAGCTAGGCAGTAGTATACAAGGGATGGCATGAATGAAGCCATCCATTGTATACAACTGTCATGTGACCTGCTGTGATTGGTCACAGCAGGTCACATGGTACCAGCAATGGGGCCAATACTCAGATCTGTCATCAGCCGTATCCGAGGTACACGGCCGGTGACAGATTGCGCCGCTGCGCGGCTCTGCAAGAGCGAAAAGTGCGCATGTGCAGGAGGACGCCGTTTGGCGTCCAACCCGGAAATCCAATACATTTTTCCGGCCGCCTTTTGGCTATTGGCCGGGCGTGTATTGGTTAAGGAGGGGCAAAAGGTCATTGTTGTGGGGCCCAAAGCAGCAGCTAACTGTACTGCTTTACACTCCCTTCTCACATATCCTCTGATATCTCACATGTGCAGACCTTGACTCAGGTGTGCAGACTGTGTCAGCATTCACATGTGAATAACAGCATAATTCATATGTAAATAGCGGTGGCAATGTGCCATTCATATGTAAATATCAACAGCATTCATATGTATATTATGCCTCCACCAGATTCCAGCTACCAACACTTCTGCTGATGGTCAGTGTAAATTCTTCCTTACATTGGTGAGCAATGTAGTAATGTATTGGTTGTTGGTGTAAAATCCCTCATTACTTTGGATGTCAGTATAAATTCTTCATTACATTGGTGGTCAGTGCAAATTCCCCATTACATTGGTCATCCGTTTTAACCGACCAACATTGGTGGTCAGTATAGAAATGTCACCTCCCACCCAGCACTGCCACTGATCCCAAGCACTGCCATTGATCCCATCCCTCCATGCACTACCACTGATCCCATCCCCCCCATCAGCACTGTTGCTCATCCCATCCCCCCAGCACTGCCAATTATCCTATTCTCCCCACCACTGCCAATGTTCTCATCAACCACACCCCCAGCACTGCCACTGATCACACCCTTCCCCCCAGCACTGCCCATGATCCCAGGAGTCCTAGGAGTTTTCTGTCTATTGATGGGTCCCCTAACCTTCTCAGTCCATGGTGTGCAGGCTGTGAGGAGATGATGTGCTGTAACCTCTAGCAACTAATCAGTGAGCTGTAATACTTGCTATGACCTCTATCAACCAGTCAGTGAGTGGTAATGATATGCTGTAACCTCCGGCAATCATATGCAATTGCTGCCTGATCTGCTGGAGTAAACTTGATTTTGAGTTTAGCTGCTATTTATTGTATGTCTCAGAGCAGGTGGAGAGTGAAATTTCATGGGGGGCAAGAAAATATTTGCCCAGGGTCCCATCAATAATAAAGATGGCCCTGCAGCTCATGTAAAATTATCCGAAGAGACAAACAAAAATGTTTCCCGTATGATAACAGAATGAATGATTTACGTTTGATCAGTACAGTATTTGTCCACAAAAAACTGAGTGACCAAGACTGCACTTGCGTGGAAACGAAATACTACATTACAATACAATACAAGACATTACATCCTCATGGGACGTTGTATTCTGTTCTGAGAATCTTCATAACTTTAGCAACCTATTCCTTTTCGATATGAGGCTAGCATGCAAATATAAAAAAAAAAGACCATCATTCGTCCGATATCCTCATTTTGTGTACAAAGCTGGTTGTGAATAAGGTTCAGAAGAGCAATATTTTCAGTATGAAGTTGAGATCACGAACTATGAAATTGGACTCAACGTAGAAGGAGGAAAAAACTACTGTTCTAAAATAGTAAATTGCCAAAAGAATAACTGGTCCTTTGATTAGACTTTCAGCAGAGATAGTAAATCAATCAACACCATGGGTTAATTTACTGTATATATATTTTCACCCAAAATGTAACACAACTTTGACCCACAATGCATTTTCTAACTGGATTCACTTGGAGAAACATCTGAATTCTAGGTGAAACTTAAACAGCTCTTTTCCACTGACCACCAATATAATGGACCATTCTCCATAGACTACCAATGTGAGGGGCAAATCTCGCACTAACCATTAATATACAGGGATTCTTCTCCTATGGACCACAAATGTAAGGTGAGCCTACTGGCTCCAGCTGGCTCCTTAGCAGCCTTACAGACTCCTGGCAAGGGTGGAGCCCTGAACTACTGTTAGGTCCTGTTAGGTCCTAGATTATAAGGGATATGTGCACCTGGACCAACAGCCTGCTGTTCTCTTGCAAGACAAGGACACAGGATTTGAGATTTCTTCCCTCCAAAAACGCTTTGAAACCTCTCAACTCCTAAACCCAATCCAGGAATATCAAAACCCAGAGAAAGAAGTAAAACCACCTTTCTCCACTCAGCACAAACTTTCCGGAGCCCCTCACTCTGCATCTCTGAGTGTGAGAGCCCTGTATTGTCCTCAGTCCTACTAATACAGTAGCAGGGTCTAGCACTGTCATATATATATGCAGTTTCTCAGGGGGAACATTTTTCTAAACCATAATGCATTGCATGGCCTTCAAACTTTGACCAGCAGAAGGACTAAATCAGAGAATTTACATGTTTTTTCAATGATAGCGCAGAGTTTTTTTTACTATATATACTGTATGTCCTGCTGCTGGCCAGTTTTACACTGCTGTGTCATCTGTGGTCTCTTAATGCTTTTAGTAAAATAACTGCCCATACTCTTATTTTCTAGTACAGGTTGCCAAGTTACCCTTATAAAAAATGTCTTGCTGCTGACCAATTTTACATTGTTGTGTTGAAAAAACCAGACTAGGGTGCAGGAAATGATTAAAATATTCTGCACATTTATTTGAACTAAAAACAATAGCACACTTACAGTATAATGGACTGTGATCATCTGAAACACAGCCCACTCAGAGAAGCAGTGTCTGCAGCTGTTCCGTGTCCCCATGGAGGCAGCTGTACATAGGAGTTGGTGGCAACGCATTTCAAAGGATTCACTTTCTTTGTTAAGCCTACTCAGTACTGGAGTCATTTATTCAGGAGTGTGTAGTGGAGCTGTACAGTGCAGTGTGACACACAGGGTTTAATATCACACAGTGTATTCGGGATTATGGAAAACACTAGCCAGCAGCAGTACCGCCACACTAGGTGATAAAATAACAGGTGAAATTAATTCAAATACAAATGTTTGGTGGACTACACAGCCCAGAACTCTATTCACTATAAATACAATGACAATGTGCAAAAAAATAAATAAGAAAAGCAGGAGATGAACAGTGGAACTGTGCAATGCAATGTACCACAAATAAATTAACTTCACTGTAGGTAATGGAGCTGGTGGACTACACGGCCCAGCAAAAATGTTACACATTGTGATTGACTGAATAGTGATTTTAACACAATAGAGGACGAACTACATAAAATAGCACATTAGGGGACAAACGTTAAAAACAGTCTGTTTTTTTACATGGCTATTGAAAAACAGATACATGAAAGATATATAAATGAACATAGCCACAGGCTAGGGCCTTTTGGAGTGCAGAGTTATGTAAGTTGGATTTGTGGATTTTAGGCCATTTATCCTATTGTGGTTTTATTTGACTGTCTCTTTCCTTAACCACTTGTCTACAGGGTGCTTTTACTCCCTTCGTACCCAGGCCAATTTTCAACTTTCAACGCTGTCGCACTTTGAATGACAATTGCGCTGTCATGCAACATTGTACCCATATTAATTTTTTTTCATTTTTTTCACATAGTTAGAGCTTTCTTTTGGTGGTATTTAATTGCCACTGGGTGTTTTTATTTCTTGCACTATAAACAAAAAAAATAGCAAAACATTTAAAAAAAAAGTTTTTCTTTGTTTCTATTATAAAATTTAGAAAACAGGTAATTTTTCTCTTTCACTGATGTGCGTTGATGAGGCTGCACTAATGGTCAGCTCTGATGGGCACTGATGAGGTGGCATGGATAGGCTGCACTGATGAGGTGGCATTGATGAGACGGCACTGGTGGGCATTGATGAGGAGGCAGTGATGATGCTGCACTGATATGCAGCAATGATGGGCACTGATGGGCGGTGCTGACTGGTGGCACTGACTAGCGGCACTGACTGGTGGCACTGCTGGGCACTGATGGGTGGCACCGTTGGGCACTTATGGGCGCAACTGCTAGGCAGCACTGCTGGGTGGCACTGCTGGGCAGTACTGCTGGGCACTGATCATCAGGGAACTGATCACCAGTGCCCTGATGATCATTGCAGATGTCCACTGTGTCATTTGCCATTTATCAGCAGTACTTTCCTCATGCTGTGACAGTATTTATGTTGTGATCTGCTGTGTCATTGGACACAGCTGATCAGATGGTAAAAGGCCGCTGTGATTGGCCTTTTACCTGTCCGTAGGACACAGCGATCATGGAGAGTACCGATTGTGCACCACTGGGGGCATGTGGGAGGGCGCGTTCTGGGAGGCGTGGTTGGCAAGTGGTTAAGGAGAATTTTGGAACACGTCTCAGCTAAAACAGTGTCTGGGATGTAATTCGCCATGTTGATACCATGTAGCTGGCTGAAACAGTCAAGTCGCAATAGGGCCCTGGAACACTCAAGATCAATTGGCTCACTTTAGGATCTTAACCACAGAACAGAAGACTGAGGAGAAGTCATCTAAGAGTAAAAGACAGTCTTCCACAGATAGCAGGACCAGGACCAAGCTAAATCTTTTATTGATGGCTGCTTATGTAGCACCCTCCTGGGTAGGTTCTAGTTAGATAGCTAAGATTAGTTATGCTTTTTGATAGGCGCATTTAGTTCTCCTTCCATAGTTAGAGTGGCTGTACATATTGTTAAGAAAGTATGGTTTGCTCACTGTACTGAGTGAGCTGCGATCATTTAGTGAGGTCTACTCTGTGTGCTCACGTGCTGTTAGTCTGCCTAGCTTCCTCTGCATCCAGGAGACTTTTCTGGACACTATCTGAATAGCAGCATGAATATGGACATAAACTCAGCCTACCCCAGAGTGAGGGGCTCCAAGGCATTCTGGGTAACTGTTAGAGATGAGCGAAGAAATGAAAAATTCGATTCGGCTGATTCGGCGAATTCCAGTGTGAAATTCGATTCGATGCGAATTTCTCCGCTACGAAGATGACTTATTTAAAGGGTTTCTAGGCTTCAGAGAGCCTTTAAATTAGTGCAGAACACTGTACCTTTAATTTAAATGCCCTTGGAGATGAGGAAGGAGAAGGAGAAGGAGAAGGATGAGAAGAAGGAGAAGGAGAAGGATGAGAAGAAGGAGAAGGAGAAGGATGAGAAGAAGGAGAAGGATGAGAAGAAGGAGAAGGATGAGAAGAAGGAGAAGGAGAAGGATGAGAAGAAGGAGAAGGAGAAGGATGAGAAGAAGGAGAAGGAGAAGGATGAGAAGAAGGAGAAGGATGAGAAGAAGGAGAAGGATGAGAAGGAGAAGGATGAGAAGGAGAAGGATGAGAAGAAGAAGGCTGAGAATAAGGAGAAGGATGAGAAGAAGGAGAAGGAGAAGGATGAGAAGAAGGAGAAGGATGAGAAGAAGGAGAAGGAGAAGGATGAGAAGAAAGAGAAGGATGAGAAGGAGAAGGATGAGAAGAAGAAGGATGAGAAGAAGAAGGATGAGAAGAAGGAAAAGGATGAGAAGAAGAAGGATGAGAAGAAGGAGAAGGATGAGAAGAAGGAGAATGATGAGAAGAAGGAGAAGGATGATAAGAAGGAGAAGGAAGAGAAGAAGGAGAAGGAGAAGGATGAGAAGAAGGAGAAGGATGAGAAGAAGGAGAAGGATGAGAAGAAGGAGAAGGATGAGAAGAAGGAGAAGGATGAGAAGAAGGAGAAGGAGAAGGATGAGAAGAAGGAGAAGGATGAGAAGAAGAAGGATGAGAAGAAGGATGAGAAGAAGGAGGAGAAGGATGAGAAGAAGAAGGATGAGAAGAAGGAGAAGGATGAGAAGAAGGAGAAGGAAGAGAAGAAGGAGAAGGAGAAGGATGAGAAGGAGAAGGATGAGAAGAAGGAGAAGGATGAGAAGAAGGAGAAGGAGAAGGATGAGAAGAAGGAGAAGGATGAGAAGAAGAAGGATGAGAAGAAGGATGAGAAGGATGAGAAGAAGGAGAAGGATGAGAAGAAGGAGAATGATGAGAAGAAGGAGAAGAAGGAGAAGGATGAGAAGAAGGAGAAGGATGAGAAGAAGGAGAAGGATGAGAAGAAGGAGAAGGATGAGAAGAAGGAGAAGGAGAAGGATGAGAAGAAAAAGGATGAGGAGAAGGAGAAGGATGAGAAGAAGGAGAAGGAGAAGGATGAGAAGAAGGAGAAGGATGAGAAGAAGGAGAAGGATGAGAAGAAGGAGAAGGAGAAGGATGAGAAGAAGGAGAAGGAGAAGGATGAGAAGAAGGAGAAGGAGAAGGATGAGAAGAAGGAGAAGGATGAGAAGAAGGAGAAGGATGAGAAGGAGAAGGATGAGAAGGAGAAGGATGAGAAGAAGAAGGCTGAGAATAAGGAGAAGGATGAGAAGAAGGAGAAGGAGAAGGATGAGAAGAAGGAGAAGGATGAGAAGAAGGAGAAGGAGAAGGATGAGAAGAAAGAGAAGGATGAGAAGGAGAAGGATGAGAAGAAGAAGGATGAGAAGAAGAAGGATGAGAAGAAGGAAAAGGATGAGAAGAAGAAGGATGAGAAGAAGGAGAAGGATGAGAAGAAGGAGAATGATGAGAAGAAGGAGAAGGATGATAAGAAGGAGAAGGAAGAGAAGAAGGAGAAGGAGAAGGATGAGAAGAAGGAGAAGGATGAGAAGAAGGAGAAGGATGAGAAGAAGGAGAAGGATGAGAAGAAGGAGAAGGATGAGAAGAAGGAGAAGGAGAAGGATGAGAAGAAGGAGAAGGATGAGAAGAAGAAGGATGAGAAGAAGGATGAGAAGAAGGAGGAGAAGGATGAGAAGAAGAAGGATGAGAAGAAGGAGAAGGATGAGAAGAAGGAGAAGGAAGAGAAGAAGGAGAAGGAGAAGGATGAGAAGGAGAAGGATGAGAAGAAGGAGAAGGATGAGAAGAAGGAGAAGGATGAGAAGAAGGAGAAGGAGAAGGATGAGAAGAAGGAGAAGGATGAGAAGAAGAAGGATGAGAAGAAGGATGAGAAGGATGAGAAGAAGGAGAAGGATGAGAAGAAGGAGAATGATGAGAAGAAGGAGAAGAAGGAGAAGGATGAGAAGAAGGAGAAGGATGAGAAGAAGGAGAAGGATGAGAAGAAGGAGAAGGATGAGAAGAAGGAGAAGGAGAAGGATGAGAAGAAAAAGGATGAGGAGAAGGAGAAGGATGAGAAGAAGGAGAAGGATGAGAAGGAGAAGGAGAAGGATGAGAAGAAGGAGAAGGAGAAGGATGAGAAGAAGGAGAAGGATGAGAAGAAGGAGAAGGATGAGAAGGAGAAGGAGAAGGATGAGAAGGAGAAGGATGAGAAGAAGGAGAAGGAGAAGGATGAGAAGAAGGAGAAGGAGAAGGATGAGAAGAAGGAGAAGGATGAGAAGAAGGATGAGCAGAAGGAGAAGGATGAGAAGAAGGAGAAGGATGAGAAGAAGGAGAAGGATGAGAAGAAGGATGAGAAGAAGGATGAGAAGAAGGAGAAGGATGAGAAGAAGGACAGTTCTGTGACAGTTTCTGTCTATTTCTGACAGTTCTGGGACATTCACTCCATACAGCGGTTTCAACCGCTGTATGGAGGGAATGTCATAGAACTGTCAGAAATAGACTATTAATGACAGTTCTGGGACTGTCCTTCCATGCAGCGGTTGAAACATTGTATGTATTTGTTTCCATAAATGGATCCATTTATGGAAACAAATACATACAATGTTTCAACCGCTGCATTGAAGGACAGTCCCAGAACTGTCATTAATAGTCTATTTCTGACAGTTCCATGACATTCCCTCCATACAGCGGTTAAAACAGCTGTATGCAGTGAATGTCCCAGAACTGTCATAAATAGTCTATTTCTGATAGATCTGGGACATTCACTCCATACAGCTGTTTTAACCGCTGTATGGAGGGAATGTCATGGAACTGTCAGAAATAGACTATTAATGACAGTTCTGGGACTGTCCTTCCATGCAGCGGTTGAAACATTGTATGTATTTGTTTCCATAAATGGATCCATTTATGGAAACAAATACATACAATGTTTCAACCGCTGCATTGAAGGACAGTCCCAGAACTGTCATTAATAGTCTATTTCTGACAGTTCCATGACATTCCCTCCATACAGCGGTTAAAACAGCTGTATGCAGTGAATGTCCCAGAACTGTCATAAATAGTCTATTTCTGATAGATCTGGGACATTCACTCCATACAGCTGTTTTAACCGCTGTATGGAGGGAATGTCATGGAACTGTCAGAAATAGACTATTAATGACAGTTCTGGGACTGTCCTTCCATGCAGCGGTTGAAACATTGTATGTATTTGTTTCCATAAATGGATCCATTTATGGAAACAAATACATACAATGTTTCAACCGCTGCATTGAAGGACAGTCCCAGAACTGTCATTAATAGTCTATTTCTGACAGTTCCATGACATTCCCTCCATACAGCGGTTAAAACAGCTGTATGCAGTGAATGTCCCAGAACTGTCATAAATAGTCTATTTCTGATAGATCTGGGACATTCACTCCATACAGCTGTTTTAACCGCTGTATGGAGGGAATGTCATGGAACTGTCAGAAATAGACTATTAATGACAGTTCTGGGACTGTCCTTCCATGCAGCGGTTGAAACATTGTATGTATTTGTTTCCATAAATGGATCCATTTATGGAAACAAATACATACAATGTTTCAACCGCTGCATTGAAGGACAGTCCCAGAACTGTCATTAATAGTCTATTTCTGACAGTTCCATGACATTCCCTCCATACAGCGGTTAAAACAGCTGTATGCAGTGAATGTCCCAGAACTGTCATAAATAGTCTATTTCTGATAGATCTGGGACATTCACTCCATACAGCTGTTTTAACCGCTGTATGGAGGGAATGTCATGGAACTGTCAGAAATAGACTATTAATGACAGTTGTGGGACTGTCCTTCCATACAGCGGTTGAAACATTGTATGTATTTGTTTCCATAAATGGATCCATTTATGGAAACAAATACTTACAATGTTTCAACCGCTGCATGGAAGGACAGTCCCAGAACTGTCATTAATAGTCTATTTCTGACAGTTCCATGACATTCCCTCCATACAGCGGTTAAAACAGCTGTATGCAGTGAATGTCCCAGAACTGTCATAAATAGTCTATTTCTGATAGATCTGGGACATTCACTCCATACAGCTGTTTTAACCGCTGTATGGAGGGAATGTCATGGAACTGTCAGAAATAGACTATTAATGACAGTTCTGGGACTGTCCTTCCATGCAGCGGTTGAAACATTGTATGTATTTGTTTCCATAAATGGATCCATTTATGGAAACAAATACATACAATGTTTCAACCGCTGCATTGAAGGACAGTCCCAGAACTGTCATTAATAGTCTATTTCTGACAGTTCCATGACATTCCCTCCATACAGCGGTTAAAACAGCTGTATGCAGTGAATGTCCCAGAACTGTCATAAATAGTCTATTTCTGATAGATCTGGGACATTCACTCCATACAGCTGTTTTAACCGCTGTATGGAGGGAATGTCATGGAACTGTCAGAAATAGACTATTAATGACAGTTGTGGGACTGTCCTTCCATACAGCGGTTGAAACATTGTATGTATTTGTTTCCATAAATGGATCCATTTATGGAAACAAATACATACAATGTTTCAACCGCTGCATTGAAGGACAGTCCCAGAACTGTCATTAATAGTCTATTTCTGACAGTTCCATGACATTCCCTCCATACAGCGGTTAAAACAGCTGTATGCAGTGAATGTCCCAGAACTGTCATAAATAGTCTATTTCTGACAGTTCTGGGACATTCACTCCATACAGCGGTTTCCGGCAAAAAGTGTATGTGCAGAGTTCCTCTATTCTGCAGATACACTTAGAGGAGCTCTGCAGATACACTTAGAGGAGCTCTGCACATACACTTTTTTCCGGTTTGGAATTATTCTTATTTTCATCCTACTTCTTCTTCTTCTTCATCCTCATCCTCATCCTCTTCTTCTTCTGAGGATGAGGATGAAGAAGAAGAAGAAGAAGAAGAAGAAGTAGGATGAAAATAAGATTAATTCCAAGCCGGCAAAAAGTGTATGTGCAGAGCTCCTCTAAGTGTATCTGCAGAGCTCCTCTAAGTGTATCTGCAGAATAGAGGAACTCTGCACATACACTTTTTGCCGGCTTGGAATTATTCTTCTTTTCATCCTACTTCTTCTTCTTCTTCTTCATCATCCTCATCCTCAGAAGAAGAGGATGAGGATGAGGATGAGGATGAGGAAGAAGAAGAAGAATGAAAAGAAGAATAATTCCAAGCCGGCAAAAAGTGTATGTGCAGAGTTCCTCTATTTCTGACAGTTCTCTCACAGCTTCTTCACATGTACAGCGGTTGAAATATCTGTATCCTAAATGGAAACTAATAGATACAAATTGTATCTATTAGTTTCCATTTAGGATACAGATGTTTCAACCGCTGTACATGTGAAGAAGCTGTGAGAGAACTGTCAGAAATAGAGGAACTCTGCACATACACTTTTTGCCGGCTTGGAATTATTCTTCTTTTCATCCTACTTCTTCTTCTTCTTCTTCTTCTTCTTCTTCTTCTTCTTCATCCTCATCCTCATCCTCTTCTTCTGAGGATGAAGAAGAAGAAGAAGTAGGATGAAAAGAAGAATAATTCCAAGCCGGCAAAAAGTGTATGTGCAGAGTTCCTCTATTTCTGACAGTTCTCTCACAACTTCTTCACATGTACAGTGGTTGAAACATCTGTATCCTAAATGTAAACTAATAGATACAATGTTTCAACCGCTAAACATGTGTTCCTTCTGTCAGAGAACTGTCAGAAATAGCGGAGCTCACTGCAGGGACACTTTTGCCGGCTGATCGGGAAATGTTCGATTCGCGCACCCGAAGTAGGCAAAATTTCGGTTTCGACACGAATCGAATATTTCCTGAAATTCGACTCGAATTCCGGTTCGCCTAGTTCGATTCGCTCATCTCTAGTAACTGTATATATTCAATGAGCAAAGGAAGCTCTGGGTCTTTCCTGGCTAGGATTGCCCAAGCCTGGGAGAGGGCACATTGCCCTCCCAGGCAGCTGCTGCCATAGGCCTTAGGTGGGCTACCTGAGGGCCTGAATTGCTGAGACCGAGGTTCTGCTATGCTGACTGAAGGACCGTCTCCTGAAGATCTGGTTTGGTATCATGGAGGAAGGCATCCAGCTGCTCTTGGGCCTTGTGAGTACAGACATCCCTAAGGATCTTGGAGAGTGTGCTGTTTAACCCCCTCTGGTGCTAGGAAGTCAGCTGTAGGTTAGCAAAGGGAATAGCAGCTGTTGTTTCAAAGAGCTTAGTCCATCTGCCCACTACTACCTAAAGGGACACAGCTCTGGAGCTCTAAGGGAGTTACTATGTGTTGCTACTGCTTAAAGCTGAAGTCCACCACTTGATTAAAAGCACATGCTTGGATGTAGCTTGTTCTGGAGATTAGACAAAGCCCTCAGTGTATAGTTGCTAATCTGGAGTCCCACTCACCTCCCTCATCCCTATCCCTATTCAACAAAAATAAAAAAAAAACAATAAAAACAACACCGTTTAAACTGATTATTGGAGAAACATGTGAATGCGCTTATGTATCTGGCTGTGGGTCAAGGTATTCGGGGAGGACCTGCACAGTATTCCAACGGCTCCTACGGGAGTAGCGCTACACTTATACCCTGTGGCCTTACCAGGACTTGATATTAGGCTTTTGCGATATTAGGCTTTTGCAATATTAGTTACTGTCTCTATATATAGATCCACAGTAAGTTGGCAACTGAGAGTATCACCTATGGACATTTTTAATTACTGTAGTTTTATGCCATTCCACAAGTGTGCACAATTTTAAAAATTACCTTAGGTATCTATTTACTCAGTGTAGCATCATCTTTCATATTTTACAAAATGATTGGGTTATATATTGTGTTTGTGGGTTCTAAGTAAGGAGTTCTAAGTAATTTTCTAGTAAAAAAACACTGATTTTTACATGTAAGAGAGAAGTGTGAAGAATGAATTATTGAATGAAAAGCATTAGCGGATGGAGGTTCAAGTGGATCTGTGGTACATTGTTTGAATGAATAAAAACCTAAGCTCTACAGTGTGGTGCAACTTCTTTTTATTTCCCTTAACGTATACAAAAATGTGCAGCGCTAAAAATATTAAGTTACAGTATAAAAAGGTACAAGTGAATAAATATTATGAATTTTAAGAGGATAAAATCATGAGAATGTTGACTTTAGGTGCTCATAAGAATCCTGCGTTCTCATTAATTCGGTGCTTGTGCAATCAGGCATAGAAGAAATGCGCACTCACCGGAATGCATAATAAAATGCACGTTTGTATAATAAATCCTGATGTCATCAAAAGGTCATCTGAGATAGGACAGGAGTGGGGTTGAATCCCTCACATGGTGTATGGCTCCTGGGACTTTAAATGATGATCAGGAAAACACCAGAGTTCCCTTAAGGGATGGATGGGTGCAGCTCACAGAGTGTACAGGAGGCTCTCTCTCTGGAGACTGGATACTGGGTGTCTGAAAATCAATAATACAGCGTCTTCCTCTGCATTGATTTTCAGACACCCAGTACCCAGTCTCCAGAGAGGGAGCCTCCTGTACACTGTGAGCTGCACCCATCCATCCCTTAAGGGGAACTCTGGTGTTTTGCTGATCATCATTTAAAGTCCCAGGAGCCATACACCCTGTGAGGGATTCAACCCCACTCCTGTCCTATCTCAGATGACCTTTTGATGACATCAGGATTTATTATACAAACATGCATTTTATTATGCGTTCCGGTGAGTGAGCATTTCTTCTATACCTGATTGCACAAGCACCGAATTAAGGAGAACTCGGGATTCTTATGAGCACCTAAAGTCACTTTATGAACATTCTCATGATGTTATCCTCTTAAGATTCATGATATTTATTCACTTGTACCTTTTTATACTGTAACTTAATATTTTTAGCGCTGCACATTTTTGTATATATTGTTTGTTTGAGGTTTTATTTGGTTACCTTGGTGCATAGTGACTGACCTTTCATATGTGCGCTCATATATACCTACTATTTATGTCTTTTCATTTCCTTGTTTGATGTGCTTGTGAAGTTGAATTTGGACTGCTGTCTGGCTAGCACCCAAAGTTGGTGATGCTGAGGCATGGTGTCTGTAGTGGAGCACTGAACTACTTTGTTAGAGTTCATCCCATCACTCCTTCTCCCTCTGCAGCTGGCTCCATAATCCCTAGAGTCGCCTAGTGTGGGACAATTAGGGTCTCAGTGATATTGTTCCCTATGTCATGTGACAGTGCTCAGAACTAGTGATTGATTGCTAGATCTCAGAACTGTCCCATGGGAGGAGGTCACAAGCACCCTCATATCCGGAAGCACTGAATATTTTTCCTTAGGCATTAAAAGCGCTGTCAATATAGATATCATTGGGTCTGTTCCACAGACACTGTTACAAAGGGATTGATTTATCCAAATTGGAAAGTGCAAAATCTGGTGTAGCTCTGCATAAAAACCAATCAGCTTCCAGTTTTTTTTGTGAAAGATTAATTGAATAAGCTGAAATTAGAAGATGATTGGCAATAATGCACAACTGCACCAGATTTTGCCCTCTCCAGTTTAAGTAAATCAACCTCAAAGTCTCTTTAAAACAATAAGACGTTTGCTGTTGTCATTTCTGTCCAAGGACAGATAATATACTTAGTGCTACTTCGCTGAAACAGAGTGCTTGTAAAATGACTATACAAGCATCTTTGCAGCCGAATAACTCACACTCATGGATTTCTTTGCAATGTCCTATTTTTTTCATAGAATTCTGAAAAAAGCTAACATGTTTAACATAATTGCGTGACCTCTTAGAAAGAGCAAAATCATCACAGTGTGGTGCAGCAATGATTCATTTGGTGTGATTTTTCATGCAATAGTGTTGCAATATGCTGATTCTGCTGTTGAAACACTGTCTGTGTCTGATTCCTTTGTTCTTTATCATGCCAGTGGAATGTTATCCAAAGGCGTACAGCATAAATATAACGGTGGGAGAATGCAGTACACCAAAAATGGTGTCTATGAATTATTGCGTTGGACATTGCACTTCTTCTTCCAAGTAAGTACAATTCTTTTCAAATAATGCTTGTTGCCCGTTTCCTCTTATTTTGTCATTGTTCATGTGCAATACCAGTTGAAAATTTTTTTTTTGTGATAAAATAGGCATGTAGACTGCTGCAAAAATAGTAAACTACTGCAAAAATAGACCTTTGCAGACTCCAACATAATGAAAGATGAGTGAATTATTTTGTAAAGCACTGACTGAGCAAAATGTTGGCCTTATATAAATCCTGTACAATTAAAATGTTAATAATAATACATACATAAATAAAAAGGTGTAATTGCTGATCAATGCCAATACTTTTAACATTTTCTTAGTCATATAATAGAAATACAAATTTTAATACTTGTCTGTCAATCAGTTAAGCCATTCTTACTTTGGATCTGTGATTGAAAAGCATTGAAGGCAGCCACAGACATGTAACTAGCATTTTCAGAAGGAAAGAAGGAAACCAACAGTAGCAGCCCCCATACTTGTCTCTTGATGTGTACTTTAACATTACCACCCATGTTAGGTTTTTATGTGGTTTTTACTGTGCAATAAAAAAAATTCAAGTTGACTTAAGGTAAAGTGGGACTTTTGCATAGTGCCCAAGAGCCCCAAATACTGGGGTGCCCTGACACATAGACATCTACCAATAATCATGGCTGAAAGCTGGGTCTGCCTTTTTCCTAACTCTTGAAGTTTTTTATTGGTGCATTACTGTGATGGGTGGCCCCACTAACCAGTACTGAGGCTTTTCTTGGTGGCAGGCAGAGCTGTTGACCAGGAAGGTGGTCAGATGGTTTGGCACCTCGAGGTGCTTTCATTAACAGTAACTGTCCAATTTAATCAGATTTATATTTATATTGTTTACACAGAGGCAGAGTTGAGGTTGTAACAATAATCACAAGTGATATGTGTTGATTATTAATTATGAAGTAGTGATATGTATCAGTTATTATGTGTTTTAATTTCCAAAAAAATTTTAACTTTCCAGGTTTTCTATGGAATCTCAAAAAATTCTGAGAATATGTTCTTGCTGCCAGGAAACAAAAACACGCATCGAGACCATTGAACTCAGTTGTCGGGATGGTAAAACACAATCTTACACCTATACCCATGTGGAAGACTGTTCCTGCTTATCAGTGATTTGTGAAGTCCAAAACATTGGGACTGTAGATTGACCCTGAGGTCCCGCCTAATCAACATGAGCTATTGATATTGTTTAGCTGAATTGTGGGCTGTATTTACATATGTATAATAAAGAGGGCTACAACAGTATAATGCACCAATATACGGTAAAACCAGGTTCAGTGATAAGGGTCAAGCCAATGTGAATTTAAGATATTAAACTTATGTGCTGGATGTAAAATAAAGCTAAAAGTGTCTGAGACATAACTAAATAATTGTTTTTGATTGTTGCTGCACAGTTTCCTGTTTTCAGATGCTGACTGTTAACATATATTCACTAGACAACACAAAAAAGGCTGGTTTACTAAATGAATTGAGAATTTTCACTCAATAAATTGAATGAAAATTCACTTCAATTATCTGAGCATGTGAAAATCAAATTCCTGCTTGCTCTGATTATGTAATCATGTGCCCATAAAATATGTGAACAGAAACTTGCTTTTCGCATGATTGCATACCTGAACTTATTGAGTAAATATTCTTAACCCCTTACTTAAACAGTTTGCTTGTGTTGTCTAGTCTTTATCAGGATCCAAATAAATAGAACCAGTTTTTTTTTGTTGTAAACCAATATATATATATTTTTGTGGCACCATAATTGTATTTGTTTTAGAGAGGACAGTAGTTGCACTGTGTTGTGTAGTACTTTAATTTTAGCTTTCTTCATGCAGCTGAAAATTTCTACTACTACTTCCCCCATCCCATCAGTATAATAGACACTAGCATTTGTGTCATGTCCCAGCCCCAGTCTATGCTTGACCTTTCACAAAGCACAGCCTGTATTGATGAGTTATGTTAATGGCCAAGTGTAGATGTAGGTCAGAGATGCCAGCAACATCATAGGCTGTTAGGAGGCACAAGTAAAGCTGATGCTGTACTATTCAGGGCATTCAAACCCAACCTTTATAAGCTGTATCAAGAAAGCCAAAGTTCCAAAACAGAATTACTACATGGCAGAGGTAAACAATTATCCTCTCTAGAGATAATAAAACAATGTCACCCCAAATTGGCCTTTTAAAGTCTAAGTAATAGCTTCTATGAATGCAGCAGCTGGGCGGAATGGGAGGGCATAGTCAGGCACTTTTGATGAGCGCCTGTCATAGCACTTTAATTCTATAAACCAGAAGATTTTAGCAGTGATGATTATTAGAATTAAATGGCTGTGAAAGGAACTCATCGAGAAGGCCCAGCTATGCCGACCCTTTCCATCCATCTGCTCCATTCATATTAGCTGTTACTATAACCTCTGGATTATATGAATGGAGCAGCTGGGAGGAAAGGGTGGGCATTGTCAGGTACTCTTGATGTATGCTTGTCACAGTCCCTTAGTGCTATTAACCCCTACCAAACTGGAAGATTACAGCGGCTAGGTGGGGTAGGCGCATCAGAGGAGGAAGATTTTGGTGAAAGAAGGACACAGCAGTACTAGGGACACATCTCATTGAATGTAAGTAAAATCCCTTTAGATGGATTTTAGCAGGGACTGGACAAATTCTGATATGGATAGGTGGGTTGCACAGAAGTTGATCCTAGCTTGTTGGACAATTTTCACTTGATCAGTTCAGCCGACTGTAGCTGTGGTACTGATGAGTGTATTCTGATGACAGGGAAGGCTCCCCGCTGTCAGAATACAATAGCTCCATGGGAGGGATTCCCACATCCACCTAAAATGTTTGCATGGGGGAATCGATTAATCTTCATTTGTTCAATCTGCTGGTTGAACAAAAGAAAATGAATCATTTATGGCCTGCCTTAGGATTTAAGTAAACTGGGTTCTTGAATAAAAAAACACAGAAAAAAGTTGGAGTGTATCTGGGTGCCAGGTCACTTCCGAAAACAAGGTAATATTTGGGTGCTACGTCCTAATTGTAATAGTCAAAATTTGAAGGGAAAAGGGCGGGAAAAGGGTTGCTAATAGACTTTAAAGACACAGAGATTTCAAACACATATTGGTAAAATCATTTGTACTTTATTGTGACAATAAGTCATGGAAAAACATTTTGCAGTTTAAAAGATAATAGTTCTACTATCCCTGCAGACAATGTCCCACAGCCCACCATATACAAGGAACAACTTAGTGATTGGAGACATGAGCCACCAGATGAGTCCCATGGGGGGAGGGGGGTGGAGGACATGAAATCACAGGAAAATGGCCCAACATGTTTTGCGACAATGAATAGTAGTAATGCTTAGTAGTAAAATCTAAAAGAAATAAAATTACAACACAGTTACAAAAAATATATTACAATTTTTTTGTAATTACATACAGTAGTAACAAAAAAGAAAAAAAAAAACACAATCATATATTAATATAATGTGACTTACATATGATATCAATATGCACCATGCAGCAGCAAACCCTCTGTATGTAAGGGGCAAGCCTCCTCTGTATGTTCCACAAGGCAAGAGGTCACTCAACAGGTCAGATATGGGGGCGCAAGAAATTGGCTGAACGAAGATCCCACTCGCCTCTTCTCCTTGGCTGAAAAATGCACACCTTCCTATTGAATTTACGGGCCACCCTCTTATAGGCCCCACTCTAGCCTGTTATCACCAGATAATTAAGAAATCAGACTTCTCTTCTACCCCAGGCCCACTCTCGTCCGTTACAATGAACCCAGACTTCCCCCCGGATTTGTCACATGCATTTCTTGCAGGATCCAGTCCCCCAGGTAATCTGAGTATGCACCAACTTTTTAAAGATGGGACATTTCTATCTAGAGACATCATTCTAAACAAGTGGCAACTCCTGACCTTGACGCCATGGATGTATAGACAACTGCACCACTTTGCTCACAGCTCCTCACACATAAACAAATATACTAGACATCTTACCCCATTCGAAAACCTGTGCTCTACGGACTCTCCCAAGAAACATGTTATATCCCAGCTTTACTCTTGCCTTGAAAACACTATTTAGGTTCAGTCTAGGAAAGTCTGTATGGCCTGGAGCTCTGAATTACAACTCCAACTAACGCCTGAAGACTGGGATCACATCTACACACATATTCATAAAGGCTCCATCTGTGTCTCCACACAGGAAAGCAACTTCAAACTATACTCTAGATCAGGGGTCCTCAAACTTTTTAAACGGGGCCAGACTATAGTTTAAAAAAAAAAAAAAAACTATGAACAATGCGGACACAGTACAGAAGATAACCAGAGACTGCGGACATACAACGGCGGCGGGAATACTGGGCCGGCCGCTCCATAAGACGCACAGACATTTCCCCCCAAGTCTGTCTTATGGAGCGAAATAGGTGTCAGTGGGAGGAATAGTGCCCCATCATTGGTGTCAGTAGGAAGAATCGTGCCCCATCATTAGTGTCAGAGGGAGGAATAGTGCCCCATCATTGGTGTCAGAGGGAATAAACGTGCCCCATCATTGGTGTCAGAGGGAAGAAACGTGCCCCATCATTGGTGTCAGTGGGAGGAATAGTGCCCCATCATTGGTGTCAGTTTGAGGAATAGTGCCCCATCATTAGTGTCAGTGGGGGGAGGAATAGTGCCCCATTATTGGTGTCAGTGGGGGGAGGAATAGTGCCCCATCGTTGGTGTCAGTGTGGGGGGGGATAGTGCCCCGTCATTGGTGTCAGTGAGGGAAGGGGATAGTGTCCCAACATTGGTGTCAGTGGGAGGATTAGTGTCCCATCATTGGTGTCAGTGGGAAGAATAGTGCCCCATCATTGGTGTCAGTGGGAAGAATAGTGCCCCATCATTGGTGTCAGTGGGAGGAATAGTACGTCATTGGTGTCAGTGGGGGGGAATAGTGCTCCGTCACTGGTGTCAGTGGGAGGAATAGTACATCATTGGTGTCAGTGGGGGGGAATAGTGCCCCATCATTGGTGTCAGTGGGAGGAATAGTGTCCCATCATTGGTGTCAGTGGGAAGAATAGTGTCCCATCTTTGGTGTCAGTGGTAGGAATAGTACGTTATTGTGTCAGTGGAGGGGAATAGTGCCCCATCATTAGTGTCAGTGGGGGGGATAGTGTCCCAACATTGGTGTCAGTGGGAGGAATAGTGTTCCATCGTTGGTGTCAGTGGGGGGGATAGTGTCCCATCATTGGAGTCAGTGGGGGGGAGGAATAGTGCCCCATCGTTGGTGTCAGTGGGGGGGGTGGAATAGTGCCCCATTGTTGGTGTCAGTGGAGGGTGGAATAGTGCCCCATCAATGGTGTCAGTGGGGGGAGGAATAGTTCCCCATCATTGGTGTCAGTGGAAGGAATAGTGCCCCATCATTAGTATCAGTGACACCAATGATGGGGCACTATTCCTCCCACTGACACCAATGACACGTAACTTGCTGACCCCTGCTCCAGCATGGTGCTGCTGCAGTCAGCATACCTGGTTGCAGCAGCACCATCAGCACGAAACACTTACCTGTCAGCTGTCCTTCTTCACTCCGGCCTCTCACTCGATGTTCGCGGGGCCGCTCCGCTCCGCTCTGCCTCCTGGCAGGTGATTGGCCACCTGTGTGCCTTTCCTGAGCTACAGTTCTGGTGCCCAATCACTGGTGAGGAGGCGGAGCCGAGTGGCAGGAGTGAGGGAGTGGCCGGAGTCAATGAAGGAGCAGCGCTTCGTGGACTGGATCGTCGTGGGACTGGGACCGGAGCCAGGTAAGGTACAGCAGCCCCCTGCCCACCCCTGTACTTAGTGTCCCTTCCTGTCCCACCCCTGTCGGCGGGCCGGATAAATGGCCTCGGCGGGCCGCAGTTTGAGGACCCCTGCTCTAGATGGTACAGAGTTCCATCCCTGCTTCACCAGTTCGATCCCAATGTCTCGGACTCTTGTTGGAGATGTCACCTGGCTAAAGGTACACTCATGCACATTTGGTGGGATTGCCCACTGCTGCAGCCTTTTTGGGGGAGAGTTCAATCCACAATTGCACGAGTAACCACGTATAGCCTAGAGTTCACCCCTGCACAATTTCTGCTGCATCACTCCTCACTTCCATTCCAGACATATCGTAAATCACTCGCCATGCATCTCGTTAACGCTGCAAAACAATGTGTCCCAGTCTACTGGCGCTCAACAAGTATTCCCACTGTCCGTGAATGGTTTGCTAGGATCAATAAAATTGAAGAAATGGAGGAATTGATCTCTATTGCTAAGGAATATCCCAAGAGATTCAGGGAACCTTGGGCTTGCTGGAGGCACTTTAAAACCACCCCTACTTACCAGCTACTAGTGCAGCAATGATTGATTAGACATATTCTGACACTGGGGAATAACCTCTTTTCTGAGATACCTCTTGATATATGACGAGACGTACCTTAGTCTTCCACCAAGGCTTACACTCTTAGAACTTTCATCCGCATTGTACCCGGTTGACTTGTTTTGATACACATCACGTCTTAAGCTATAAGTCGATATTTCTAATGTGGCTTATTTAACATGTAGAGAGCCATCTATCCGCAAGCATACACTCCTCTTCACCGTTTTACTTCACCCTAAGCCCTCCCCTCCCAACCCACACCCCCCCCTTTTTTTTTTATCTCTTTCCTCCCTCTTCCTTTCTTTTCTATATACTTACCTTTACCACTGCACTATACTACATACCCTTTTCTAACTGACCTTCCCTCTACCTGATCTCTAGCTCACACCTATATTCTACTCCTATCATCGTTTTTGTATCATAACTGATACAGAACACTGCCCTTTAAACAGACGTGCTACGCCCCATATAACTCACACATCCAACTCATGGACATACGAAACAGAAATAAAGCTGTATCTTGTGCTGTTCATATTCAATATTACATACTTTATACTCCCTTGATAGAAAATCCTGCTCAAAGGTCAGAAGACAATATATCTCTCGGCTCATTTCCTATACTCTGTACATTTCCTGGATTGTACTATTATGTTGACACAATGTCTTACACCGTTATGTTTTGTATTGCCTATTATGCTTTGACCCGTCTGCGTAACGGGAGGCGACATGCAGTGATATGTCCAACTTTGGATTCACGTCTGTATATGCATTGTTATGCGTGCTTTCGTCTAATAAAAATCTTTTTTGGAAAAAAAGAAATTGGCTGAAGGTTCAAAACCTCAATGGTCTAAAATCAGGAAAATACAAGTAATGTACACTAGGGTACAACCCAAAAATTCTTAGTAACATATGCATACTTGCAAGAGAAATAAAATATCTCCTAAATTGGCCATCCCAGTAATGATACTAGTGTGTTTAACATTACCTTTAACCACTTGCCCTCCTGAGGATTTACCCCCCTTAATGACCAGGCCTCTTTTTGCTACTCGGCGCTGCACTAACTCAACTGACAATTGTGCGGTGATCCAATGTTGCACCGAAACAAAATTTACGTCCTTTTTTTCACACAAATAGAGCTTTCTTTTGGTGGTATTTGATCACCTGTGCGCTCTTTATTTTTCACTCTATAAACAAAAAAAGACCAAAAATTTAGGCCAAAATGTATTCTGCTACATGTTTTTGGTAAAAAAAATCCCAATAAGTGTATATTGATTGCTTTGTGCAAACGTTATAGCGTCTACAAACTATGGTATAGATACTTCAAATTACACCATTTTTTTCCTATACAGCGCTGCGCTAGTTTACCAGACAATTGCGTGGTCATATAATAAGGTACATAAATGAAATTTATGTCCTTTTTTTCACACAAAGAGAGCTTTCTTTTGGTGGTATTTGATCACCTGTGCACTTTTTATTTTTGGCGCTATAACCAGAAAACATTTTGAAGAAAAAAAAAATTTGAAAAAAACAATATTTTCACATTTCGGTCATAAAAAATATCCAAAAAAACTAAAATTTCGGCATAAATTTAGGCCAAAATGTATTCTGCTACATGTTTTTGGTTAAAAAATTCCCAATAAGTGTATATTGATTGCTTTGTGTGAAAGTTATACAAAACATGGTATAGATAATGGAATTTACACAGCTTTCACTTTCTGACTGCTTTTCTTGAGGTGCTAAAATACCAGGATAGTACAAACACTCTCAAATGAACCCTTTTCGGAAAGTAGACACCCTAAGCTATCTGCTGAGAGGCATATTGAGTCCATGGAAGATTTATTTTTTCCCACAAGTTTCTGGAAAATGACAAAACAAGCCATGGGTATATGTGGGATTACACTCCAAAATACATTCTGCTACTTCTACCGAATATGGGGATACCACGTGTGGTATATAACAGTTTCGAAGGCCCTGACATGCCAGGATAGCACCAAACCCCCCCAAATGACCCCTGTCTGGAAAGTAGACACCCCAAGGAATTTAAAAAGAGGCATGGTGATGAGTATTTTGCAGATCTCATTTTTTTTCACAAGGTTTTGAAATATAAAAAAAAATAGAAAAATATGTTTTTGTTTTTTATCTTCATTTTCCAAAAACTTGTGGCAACAAATGCAAAATACTTACCGTGCTTTTTCTCAAATTCTTTGGGGTGTCTACTTTCCAAAAAGGGGTCATTTGGGGTGTTTTGGTGCTATCCTGGCATTTCAGGGCCTACGAAACTGTGATAGGTAGTCTGGAAGTGTAATGAGGAAATAAAGCCCTTTAAAAGCCTGAAGGTGCTTATTGGAATTTGGGGCCCTGTACTTGGCAAGATTGCCAAAAAGTCTCTCACATGTGGTACCCCCATACTCAGGAGATGTAGCAGAATGTATTTTGGGGAGTAATTCCACATATACCCATGGCATGTGTGAGCAGGAAATCATTTAAGTGACAATTTTGTGTAAAACAAAAAATACATTTTGTTTTGTCATTTTCCAAAAACTTGTGGTAAAAAAATAAATTCTTCTATTGATTCAACATGCCTCTCAGCAAATAGTTTGGGGTGTCTACTTTCCAAAAAGGGGTCGTTTTGGGGGTGGGGGCGTTTTATGCCCAGCATTAGAAGTTTATGCCACACATCATTTACTCTTCTAACCACCTGAAGATCAAGCCTTTTCTGACACTTTTTTGGTCACATGAAAAAAAATCAGTATTTTTTGCTAGGAAATTAATTTAAAACCCCAAACATTATATATTTTTTTAAAATGGTGGGTGCTACAATTTTTTATGCCACATAATACACATTTTTATGTCACATAATACACATTTTTCAAAAGCAAATTTAAAAAAAAAATACACTTTTTTTACTTTTAATGCACAAAAACACAATATATTGGACAATTATTTGGTAAGGTATAAAAGATGATGGTATGCTGGGCAAATAGATACCAAACATGACATGATTTAATACTGCGCATGCCCCGTGCAATGGCGAAAAACTGCATACATTTTTAATATCCATCGGCAACAATTTAAAAGCCTTTACAAGCTACCATTTTAGATTTACAGAGGAGGTCTAGTGTTAGAATTGCTGCCCTTGATCTGACATTCAAGACCATACCTCACATGTATGGTGCAACCGCTGTTTACATACCGACACAGGGTCAACGCTCTTACACACAGGTGTGCACACACGTGGGGAGCGAGGTTTTTGGTTTTTGTTTTTGTTAGTTTGATTTTTTATTATTTTTACACTGTCCCTTTCATTTTTTTTTATCACTTTTAATGCTATCACAGGGAATGCAAATATGCCCTATAACTTCAATGGGCATTGTCATATATTCTTTTTTGAGAAATCTGGGGTCTATCAGACTTTAGATATCTCCTCTGCCCTTACATTATCTAATAAAACCAAGATCGGTGTGATCAAATGCTTTCCCAATTTACAAATGGCGCTGTTTATGTCCTGTGAAACTGAAGCAATGAAATGCTCATAGCTACCAATTTCTTAGACTATAGAAACCATTCTGGTCTCCAGTCAGCTGGCAGAAACACCGGTTACATTCTCAGGTTCCCCAGATGTCACGGGACTGCCGAGAAAGCCATGGAAGGCAGCGGGGGAGGGGGGGGGGCATTGTCTCCCGCTGCTTGTAAAAGCAATCCTCCAGCTAATTAGCCACTAGGATTGCTTTTACATAAAAGCCGATCGCCGGATGAAAAAAACGATACCAGGATGATGCCTGCAGCTGTAGGCATGATCCTGGTATAACCATTCAAAGCCTAGGGATATACCAGTACATCGCTGATCTTTGTTGGGTATATATGCTATGTTCGTTTTTTTATTATATGATTATTATAGTTTATTATTATAAAAGTGAAGAAATCTCTGCCAGAAAAAGTGTGTGGTATGCCCATCGTTAGAATATACCGCCCTGCATCCACCCACTTCTAATGATGGGCACACATTAGGTCGCACGGTGCCACATGCGCCAGTTCCAAGATTGTACAAATGTCTAAATAGTGGCAAGCTTGAATAAATATGGTCCACGTATAAGTGGTACCCCATGTGGGAAAAGGATGACACCAAGTCCCAAACTATCTTGCCACTGCTCCCCATGTAGTCTAGTCATCTGGGGGGATCCACGTGACTATCTTTTCCCTGATAAATCCGAAACTTATATGGATAGCCTGTTGCCATCTCACAGGTCTTCTACATCCTGACCCCATATCTGGCACGCTTGCTGGGGAGAAATTGTTTGAATGCAAGGCGGCCAGAAAAATTAATGAGGGACTCATCAATGCAGATTTTTTGCTGGGGACAAAATGTTTGGTTAAGGTGATTTGCGAGGGGCTGAATTTTGTGGAGCAGGTCAAATTCAGGGTCACTTCGAGGATGACAGAGTGTACTGTCGTTGAAATACATAAAACACATTATACTCTCATATCTATGCCTGGACATGGCAGCACAGAACACGGGCATATGATGAATCGGATCTGTGGACCAATACAACCGCAATTCATTTTTTTTTAGTAATGCCCATGTTGAGGGTAAGGTCCAAAAAAAAATTTAAATTCGGAAACCGTAATGAGTTTCCATGCAAATGGTCTGGCAAAGTTTGAATTTGGATTGGCGGCGATAAATTGTTGTGCATATAAAATGTTTTGATCCACAATCAATGCATACAGATCTTCTGTGAGAAACAACTCCAAAAAAATCAAGGGGAGTAGGTAAATTTGCTGTGTCCACCTGAATTCCGGGTTGGGCAGTGAATGGGGGAAGTATGGGTGCTGCAGAATTTGTGGGCTGTCAGTCGGGATTTGCAAGCACATCCGGAAGGATACTAGGGGCTCTACATGCCTGTGTGCGAATTCTTGGTGGCTGCGGGACAATATTTGTGCTCACCACCGCACCAGCTTGTACTACACTTATAGGACTCACCACGTCACCAAGTGATACTGCAGTGCTGGTATTATTATTATTATTATTATTATACAGGATTTATATAGCGCCAACAGTTTGCTCAGCGCTTTACAATATAACGTGAGACAATACAGCAACAGTACGTGTCAGTAACCCGGACATGACCAGAGATGTGTGGACTGACACAGGGAATAGCAGGCTTCAGGAGCAATGTAAATAATATAATTTATTTGTGAGACATACCAATATACAAATGCACAGTGCAACAACAACCAAATAACGAAAACCTTCACACAATATATACAAGTACAGCAATCAAGCATAGTCAGGCTAGCCGGGGTCATACATGGGAGATCAAACATGGGACGCAGAGGAAGACGGGACACAGAGCAGATCACAGGTAACAGGTACCAGATAGCAGGTAAAAGGTAGCAGAGGCTCATGGGAACAAACACCAAGGCCCTGCTTGCAGGCCTGGTTACTGCTTAAATACACCTCCTGCAATCAGCCTTAGGTGATGACTTGATTGCAGGAGGTGAGATCCTGGCTGCTGAAAAGGCACCTGCTGGTATGTCCCGGTACTGCAACCAGTGGTGAATCCTTTCCTGACAATACAGTTCAATACAAGAGGGTTAGGAGGGCCTGATCCTGGGAGCTTACAATCTAAGAGGTATGTGAAAGACCAGGATGTACTAGGCTACTAGTACTCGCCAGTTCACCAAAAGGTAGCGTGGTACTATTACTGACACTCTGCTGCATATGAATGAGAGTCATCAAAATTTTGCGTCAAGTGCTAACAGAGATCAGTCCTGATTCTGCAAACAATGCAATTTTGTGTGCAATGTGCAATGTATCAAGTGACAGTGACCTACTGACACTGCACTTGCTGGAGGAGAAGTGGGGGGAGGGGTAAGCGTAGGGGCTAAACGCAGGTGCTGGCAGGGCTGATCCTGCTAATGCTGCATTTTTGGGGACGCTACACTAATGTGAATGCTGGTGTAGTGCTGATCTGATGAAAGATATTGACTGGTTTAGACACTATACTAGCAATGGAGGTTTATTGTGTATGAGCATGTTCCTGGCAATCAAGGGGTTAAATGTGATTACTGGTGTACTGCAGCACAATCTGACGCTATCTGGGAGGGGAGTGAAAACCATGGGAGCGCAAATCACGTATATATATATATATATGTAATTTTGTGCACCCGTGCCGCCCTGTAGCAGTATTTCTGCTATAGGGTGGTCAGGAAGTGGTTACAGAAGCGGTTTGTGCTGCATTACTTTAACTGACAATTGCGCGGTCATGCAATTTAATTTACGTAATTTTTTTCCCCGCGAATTGAGCTTTCTCTTGGTGGTATTTGATCATCTGTGCATTTTTTATTTTTTGCGCTATAAAAAAAAGACCAACAATTTTGAGAAAAAAACCATATTTTGGACTTTTTGCTATAAAACATGTCCAGTAAAAAAATTCAAAATCAAATTTCGTCATGAATTTCAGCCAAAATGTATTCTGCGACATGTCTTTGCTAAAAAAATCTCAATACGTGTAAATTAATTGGTTTACGTGAAAGTTATAGCGTTTACAAATGGCGGTATAGATACTGGGATTTTTTTTTATACTAATAATAGCTGCGATCAGCGACTTATGGCGGCAATCAGCGACTTATGGAGGCGATCAGCGACGTATGGCGGGACTGCAGCAGACATTTGGACACTGGGGGGGAACTGACTTGGGGTCACTGACATCCCCAGTGACACCAATACAGTGATCAGTGCAAAAAAAAAAGCACTGACACTGTACTAATGGCACTGGGGAGGAATGGGTTAACATTTGTAGGCAATCAAAGGGTTAACTGTGTGAGGGGAGTGTTTTACTAGAAGGCGGGGTGTGTGTGCTTCACAGTTACACACTGTTCCGGAAAGCTCTGCTCTCTGGAACAGTGTGCTGGAAATTGACAGGGAGGAGAGCTGCATTGAAACAATGCAGCTGTGCTCCCTGTCAGTGTTTGCCGGCAATCGCCGGGCTATGGCGGGTAATTACCGGCCAGGACCCAGTGATTGACATCCACGCCCTCTAGCATGTAAACAGGATGATGTTTATAAATGTAATCCTGCACACAGGGGCCGCTTTCCCGTAGTATATATACTGGGGCGGTCCCCTAGTGGTTAAGCAAGATCACACCACCCGGTCCTTTACCTTTTCCTTGTTTCCCGCCCCTAGTTGCTCTACCCCTCTTGCTTTCCATCCAGCTGCGTGGAGACCGCCTATCACCGATCACCTCGAAGGGGTCTGGACATCAAATTGATATGCCTTCCTTTGCCTACTCTGCTATGAGTTGCCAATTTTGCATTTTAAATAAAACTTTACATGAATGTTATACTTAGTCTAGCACCCCTCTGCTTCTTTCCACTTTTGTAATCTTTCTTCCAGGTGTTTGAGTGTGTTGTTGAGTGCAGTTGTATGGAGAATTCATAGATTTTTTTGTTTTTTGCAGCAAGCACAGTTTTAGAAACACTTTTCACATAAGATAACATTTGGCATCCAGATCAGCATAAACAGTAGCAAGGTCACCTCAAGTGCAGCTGCTGCCAGAACACTTTAATGGCTCCGATGCTAGTCCCAGAATGACTGGGTATGCACTTCCCAAAAGAAAAGGAGGATAGTAGCAGAATGGGCTGCGAAGCAAAGGAGACTTGCAGAATAATTATTATGGGAGGAGCAGTCCTTTGAGTTGTTCTTCTGCCAGCTATCGTCAGGGCCCTTTAAGAATGTCAGTACACTTAATCACATTCCCAGTTAACCTGCACACAGTATAGGTACAATGTACGTACAGTATAGTCTCGGCACAGGTGCAAAGTAGATGTGGTTCAGTTGCAGCAAAGGCTGGGTATAATGCAGTTTAGGGTTGGTATAGGTGCAGTCTAGCTTTGGAATAAGTGAGGTATAGAGTGCACTATCGGTGTGGTATGGATTGGGTACACGTGGTGTCCTGCTCTCAGTCCCTGCTAGAGGCCCATTCACAATGGGTGAATTGCCCTCTCATCAGTCCCCAGGATGCTGTGGTGACCTCTTGCTATGGAAAGGGTCCCCCTTGCTCTCTCTCTGAAAGCCTCCAGTGATCAGCAGAGGGACGTAGAAGGTGAGTGGACACTCCAGTCTCCTTGCAGCAACGGTGCAGGTCCTGTGATTTGTTCAGTGCTGCACTGCACCTGGGTGTCTTCATTCCCACTATCAGGCTTTGATCTCCAGTGTTATGGTCTCCTGCTGGCAGGCAAGTATCCAGACAGAGATGCTCTCTCTCTCTATCTTTCTCGGTGCCAAGAGGAAGAACTTTCCCAGGCAGTTTAATAAAAATCATATCCCCACTCCTCCTTCTGCACAGTGCTTATTGGGGTCTGTAGTATAAGGAGTCTATTCTTCACATTATATGGCTACTGTCTCAGACCACAACTCCCAGGATTCTCTGAGCTCTGCATTGAAGTCTATGGGCTTACTTGGCTTTAGCTCTCCCCCTGCTGGCAAGAGGAGAATGGTGCAGCATAACATCAGTATCTCAGTAGAGGGAGAGAAGAATAAAAGGCAATGGGGTTAATTTACTAAAACTGGAGTGTACAAAATCTGGTACAGCTCTGCTTGGAAACCAATCAGCTTTCAGGCTTTTTTTGTCAAAGCTTAAATCAACAAGCTGAAATTAGAAGCTGCTTGGCTACCGTGCACAGCTGCACCAGATTTTGCACTCTTCAGTTTTAGTAAATCAACCCCAGAGTCTCCTTCTCCATATTGCTGTAGCACAGCACCTGTAGCACTAGTTGCGCACCAAGGATTGGTATTCAACGACAGTGACAAAACAGGATTTTTCTAGATATTTACTGTAGCATCTTATAATACAAATCACTAGGTATTCTTTTACCAAGAAATGTATTTCAACAAAACTGACAAAACAGGATTTTTCTAGATATTTACTGTAGCATCTTATAAATACAAATCACTAGGTATTCTTTTACCAAGAACTGCAGTTCAACAAAACTGACAAAACAGGATTTTTCTAGGTATTTACTGTAGTATCTTATTAAAGCAGAATACTAGTTTTTTTTTTCCGAGGAGGATATTTTCAAAGAATTGGACTTCAACGAAACCGACAAAACAGGATTGGTCATTTTTGTAGGCAATTACTGTAGTCTCTTGTAATGCATAACATTGTGTATTATTTACTGAGGATTAGATTTCCTGATACAACATTCAAATTGTAATTTAAAGAGCTTTCAGAACACTCATAGATTTCTTATTGTACAAGTCTTATTAGCATTCCACATTCATCATGTATATGAAAGCAGTGGCATAACAATAGCTATAGCACAACACATCTGTGTACATATGAAGATATCACTTATCCATCACTGTATTATTAAAGTGGTATTATTAAATTTTTGGTTTTGGACTTTTGCGCACAGATGCCTAAAAAAGCCAAGTTTTAGGCATTCATGTGTTGTTGTTTTTTTGCTGCTCTAAATGCAGCACATTGTTTTTAATGGGCTTGTACACACAGGCACATACACCTATGCTGTGTATACATCAGTAAAAATAAATACAAAAATCTGAAATGCTGGACAGTATTTTACAGTATTACATGCACAAATATGTGCGTAGGTGCATATGTCACAACTAACGAAAAGCCAGAAGAGTTTTTAAGCATTTTTTCGCTTATGCGTGGAAATTCACGAATGCACACATTTACTATACAGCTAATCCTTGTGATTTTATGCAGGGACTTTCTGTCAGGAATCTGATGTTCATATATCAGTACAATGTGCAAGTACCCTTTGGGTTTAATAATGGTTTGAGGATTACAGAGGTTGCTGATGACACTGACCCTGTACTCCTGTGACCTTTCCAATCAAGAAGAGTTGTTGTCAGACATACAGGAAGAGGTTTCACAATTGTTGTCACCAGCCACCAATCCCCTTCATATGCTGTGCATTTAGATTTATTGCCCTTAGAGCTGATCATCATCCTGGCGAGCATTGAAATTGATCCTGTAAGTATAATGCAGTCTTCCTCAGGCTGTAAAAATTCCTGCATGTCTTAAAAGATACAAATCTACATTTTTGGAATGCATTTACACATATATGCAAAAATATATGTTAAAATTACTTTTTTATATGTTAAAAAAAATCTGAATTATATATTTAAAAAAATATATATTTTACAAATATATTACTTTTAAATATATTCTTCAGATTTTTTTTTTAAAACGCAACACACTTTACACATACTACAGTACACATAGTTAAGCACACATTTACCTCCTCAATCACCCTAAATGTTAACTCTTTTCCAGCCCAATGTCATTAGTACAGTGACAGTGTACAGTATTATCGCTGATCATTGTGTTAATGTCACTGGTGATGTCAGTGGCATTTATTTTAAATATATTCTTCAGATTTTTTTTAACATTAAAAAAGTCATGTTAACATATATTTTTACATATATTTGTAAATGCATTCCAAAAATATAGATTTGTATTTTTAAGGACATACAGTATATTTGAAATGTATTTTAAAAAATATTTTTCGTATATTTTGTAATAAAAATGCACTTCAACATGCAGTATATATATATATATATATATATATATATATATATATTGAAGAATATTGAATGTGACCAAAATTGTAGCATTTCAAATATATGGCAATATATTTGGGAAGCATATTTTTAAAATATATTACAAATATATTTTTCTTCCATGAGGGCCGCCCGCCCTGGAGCTGCCGCCTGCTCGCAGTACAATTACTGTGGATGGGCAGCAAGCAGTTAAAGATTTTTTATTAGGAGTCTAGGGTAATTGTGTGCAGAAGTACTAACAATTATGTCCTAATATAAAATATTGTGATGGTTATTGTTATTGCTTCTACAACTCCTTTTTTTTTAATTTACTTCTGTACTTACTTGTGGTGGAATGGCTTTATACTGAGGCCCTGCTGAAAAAGACTGGTTAGCTGCTGAGGATAGAGCGTTTAGCTGGAAATTCATTTTAATGAAGTTAATTTCCTGCGCGAATGCTCCCTCTTCCGTGTTAATGTATGTCCATTACATTGGTCCCTCGTAGTGTACTGACTATACTGACATCTCTCCCACCACCTGTCCTTGATTTAGACATATTTTATATTTAGATCAGGGGTCCCATCAAAATTTTGCAACGGGGCCCCATGAAGTGTAGTTTTGCACCTGCATGAAACCAATTTCTAGCATTGGTCTTGTGTCTAGTGGTAATCCTTCTGTCATGTTGTGGTCACTTTCCTTCTGATCACATAACAGAACCTCTAACTTGTAGGGAGTGACATGACTACAGCCAATCTGTTAACACGAAGGGACTTGACGTGCTGTCACCGGACAAATATATTTTTACTCACCATTACAGACTGTGAACATTCGAGTTTTTCTCTCTTGAACACCATCATTATTTTTGGTCCTATTTACTTAATGAAGGTAGCATGGGCTCCTAGTTGAGCAATATTGGGAATTTTTACTTACTGTAGGTTCGGATTTAAATAAATATGCCATAAATGTGATGTGCCTCCCTCCAATAATAAAGTATAAAAACAATAATCTGCAATCATATATAGCACCGTACATGATATGACAATACAAATATATTATAATAACCTACATTGCCAAATTTCATAAAAGTGTACACAATAATAATATGTACCTTCAAATATCTTCCACAGTCCTTGTGTCATCTCCTTTGTAATTTAACCACTTGCCTACCGAGTCCTTTTACCCCCTTTGTACCCAGGCCAATTTTCAGCTTTCAACACTGTCGCACTTTGAATGACAATTGCGCAGTCATGCAACACTGTACCCATATGAAATTTTTAGCATTTTTTCACACAAATAGAGCTTTCTTTTGGTGGTATTTCATTGCCACTGGGTGTTTTATTTTTTGCGCTATAAACAAAAAAAGAGCAAAAAATTTGAAAAAAAAAGTTTTTCTTTGTTTCCATTATAAAATTTAGCAAATAGGTTATGTTTCTCCTTCACTGATGTGCGTTGATGAAGCTGCACTGATAGGCTGCACTGATGGACACTGATAGGCAGCACTGATAGGAGGCACTGATAGGAGGCACTGATAGGAGGCACTGATGAGCTGGCACTGATGATGCTGCACTGATAGGTGGCACTGATAGACACTGATGATGTTTCACTGATAGGTAGCACTGATGGGCACTGATAGACGACACTGATGGGTGGCACTGCTGGGCAGAACTGATGGGTGGCACTGCTGGGTTCATGTGGATGGCACTGATGAGCACAGGTGGGTGGCACTGCAGGGCACTGGTGGGTAGCACTGATGGGCACAGGTGGGTGGCACTGATGGGCACAGGTGAGTGGCACTGATGGGCACATGTGGGTGGCACTGATGGGCACAGGTGGGTGGCACTGATGGGCACAGGTGGGCACAACTGATGGGCAAAGGTGGGCGGCACTGTTGGGCACTGATCATCAGGGCACTGATGATCAGTGCCCTGATCAGTGCCGATATTTCTCTGACAATGACCGGTTAATAAATCACCACAAAGAAACTCACACACAGATTGGAGTAAACTGGTAAGAGCTTTATAGCAAACTTCAATGTAGCTTGGTTACACTGCATTAACAGAATTGGCATGTGTGGATTCAGTTGTTACTTGTGTCAGCTTTAAATAAGAAAAAGACAACACGTATCACAGAGTCTCAGCTAGTGCTAGCTGGCCTGCTTTTCAGAAACTAACCCAATACCCTAAACCTGAGGTGGCTTTACAGTTCCCAGTGAGCAGAGATAACTATCAAACAGGTAGACTAGCTCACTTCAGGTCTTCAGGACCTGATAGCAGGGAGGTAGCCCTAAATAGGAAAAGAGCTCTTTACCTCAAACAACCAATGTTCTCTTAAATGCAGTTAAGAGTCTTCTGTATGCGTGATGGGGCCCAGTTGGTGTACAATGAGAGGAAGTGTGAATAATGATTCTCTAAAGAACAATGCAATAAAGAAAAGGGCAGAACAGCACTCCCCCTGAAAGCAGCAATTGACTTATGTAATGCCCCTTTAAAGCACTAGTCACTAGAAGAGCAAAAGCAGTAAGGTGTTCTGGTGGCAGAAGTGACGGTTGAGACAGGGCAGTCCCTCTCTAGACTGCAAGACTATTGGCACAATAGGAAAAGGTCTCTTTAAAAAGGTAAATTGATGATGGTGGTGACATAGCTGTGGTTCAGCCTGTGGAATGGCTGTCCTTCTATCAACTCTGGTGATAAAGCTGTGTTGAGTGTGGTCAAGCAATAGCGGCTGGAAGAAATAGGCCTCAACTTATAATAACTATGTGCAATGTCCACAAATGTCTGGAGGAAAAAAGCAAATATGGAGCAAGTGTCAGTGTTCCCTTTCCTTGGTAATGCTTGGGACTCTCACCCGAGGGATGGCATCTGGCGCATTCTGGCGGTCTTTCTCTTTCCTCCGATCTGGTCCCACCTGCAGCATTCTGTCCGGTTGCCTGGTGGCAGATTATCTTTCTAGACAATGCGGCAAGGTCAGCAATCAGAAGATTCTCCTTTGTATCCTAAGAATGAGTACAAAGTTTCCTTTGGCTGAGTTGGAGATTGTGATTTCTTCTGCCTGCTTCTCCACCTCAGCCAATTAGGGAAGCTTCATTAATAAAATACAAAGCTCCCTGTAGATTGGCTGAGCAGTGCTCTGCATGACTTGATTTTGTTCAGGGAGTGGGATGGGAAGTTCTTGTCCTGCTGCTGAAACACAGCACTGAATACTGTGTGTAGCTGGGTCTACATACCGTTCATATAGCGTGCACAGTTGCTGCATCTGTTAGAGAAGTAAATGGTTTGTTTAGCCTAAGTAGCTAAGTATATTTCATAAAAACATTCAAAACAACCTTTTTAGGCCTTTGAGAGGGAGGAATGTGTAACCCACTGAAAAGTTATTACTTGCAATACATTAAGATGGACATAGGATGGTGGTGAGCTGTCATTCAGGATCACTCACATGGACAGAATAGCCCTCTGGAACTTGTATGCTGTACACCAGGACTAAGCTGGTGAGCAAGGCGTTCAGGGACTGCATTTCCCAGGAGAGGTAGCATGTGGGTGGGGGCATATGAATATCTAAGCCTGTGAGATTGGCCAGGGGACTGCAAAAATGAGATGACCCCCAAAACAGGAATGATTTTACAGGTGGAGGCCACTGACAATTTTTTCCCTACTCTAGGGTCAGTGTCAATGCTGGCAGCATGAGGTGATACCTGGACTCTACAGAGGTTGCACAGGCAGTCCAACGCCTTCAGGATGGCACTTCAATACGTGCCATTGCCAAAAGGTTTGCTGTGTCTCCCAGCACAGTCTCAAGAGCATGAAGGAGTTTCCAGGAGACAGGACGTTACTCTAGGAGAGCTGGCCATAGAAGGTCCTTAACCCATCAGCAGGACTGGTATCTGCTCCTTTGTGCAAGGAGGAACAGGGTGCACACTGCCAGAGCCCTACAAAATTACCTCCAGCAGGCCACTGGTGTGAATGTCTCGGACTAATTGGAAACAGTCTTCATGAGGGTGAGCTGAGGGCCCGACATCCTCTAGTGGGCCCTGTGCTCACTGCCCCACACCATAGGGCTTGATTGGCATTTTCCATTGAACACCAGAATTGGCAGGTTCCTCACTGGCACCCTGTGCTTTTCACAGATGAGAGCAGGTTCCCCCTGAGCACATGTGATAGACGAGAAAGGGTCTGGAGAAGCCATGGAGAACATTATGCTGCCTGTAACATCATTCAGCATGACCGTTTTGGTGGTGGGTCAGTGATGGTCTGGAGAGGCATATTCATGGAGAACAATCTGCATTCAGATCGCTCTACAGAGAAGAGCTTTGGCTGTGGCACGGCTCTCTCGATGGACGACCCGCCATTCATTGAGAGCGCAGTGCACATGCACCAGTGACATCACTGCTGCTAAAGTAAATATCTCTTAAATGGTGCACATTTAGGAGATATTTATTGTACCTACAGGTAAGCTTTATTATAGACTTAACTGTAGGAAAAAGATTTAAAAAAGACTTTACAACCACTTTAACCCCTGAATCCAGCACTAGTGCATTGAAACTGCCCCCATTCAGTTGAATGGGTCACACTCAGTGGGTGGTACTACACACTGTAATTTTCTGGCAATTTCAACTATGTAATTTTTTTTGCTTAGTTAATATCACTTTTGCAGAAGCACATCCTACAGCAAGGATGAAACGTTGTATAGATCCCCCAAAAAATGCATAGCAGACCTTTGAGCGGTCAAAATGATGACCTTCTCAAAGCAGGTCTGTTAATTATGTGGAAAAATCCCATTGTTCCCTAGCCTCTACTGCAGTTTCTCACAGAAGAACACAGTCTTTTATCTATTCCAGTAGTAGAACTCAAAGACGCAAGTGTTTGGCCCCATTTGCACAATCTTTTGCATGAAAGTAAAATCCCCACTTTTCCTTGTTGGAGGCTGGCTGTTGCTCTGCTAGATAACATGATTCTGTAGTTCTGCGGTTGTGAAGCTCAGGTACTTCCCCTTAGCTCCTTTTTGAAATTGAAATTAGGTATATTTTGTAGCCAGGTGCTTAGCTGGCCAAAGGGAGAAACTAGACATACTGCTTCAGCTGCTTTGTGTGCCTATACAAAACTCTTATACTGGCTTTCAATGCCGTTTAGCATCCATCAAGCAGATGGAGCCGGTGGGCATGAAAGACTTGAGAGACTTTGATGTAGGTCACACTAAACTGTGGTAAATACAAATGGAGTGGTGAACTACAATCCCAAATATAGGTTCTTAACAGGAGGGATTTTTTTCCCAGGCTGTAGAAGAGAGAACTTCCTCTTGCTGTAAGGGGGCTAGATGGTGCACATCACTGCCTGCACCTGCCAGCTGCAGCCCTAGGACTGGATTACTGAGGACCAGAGTACTGAGAACCGGAGTGCTGAGGACTGAAGTCACCCTGAGTACAGAGCTCGAAGGATTGCTGACAGCCAAGCATCCATATCAGAGTTCGCTGTGCACCTGTGACAGGAGAGTGACCACTTCCGGTGTTTGATTTTACTGCTGCTAGCAAACTAAGTAAGAAAGGGGGCTGCCTGTCTACATAGTAGTTTAAAATCACTGTGTGCAGAGTTTAAAGGGATGATACAGATGTGCACCACCTTAAAGAATGGGCCCCACCAATTAGCTGACTGAAGGTTGAAGTCAGGAGTCTTATATTTACCAACTGCTCCACTGGGACCCTATAAAGGAATTCCAGTAAGAGGACTGGCACATAGACCTGTGCATGTGCATGGCATTGCTCATAGAACTGAGCATAGCCACACATGTGCGCAGGGGACGTGGGACGCGAAAGCATGTCCATAGATCCTGTTGACGTCAGACAGGCTTTTCCTGTGTCCTGAGTGTATCCTGTATCTGATTTACCATGATGACCCGTCTTGTGACCTGATCTTGGATTCTGCTTGTACCACTGCCTGCCTATTCCAGACCTCGGCTCCGTTCCTGACCATGCTTCTGCCTATGCTTCTGTACCTTGTTACTCACCTGCTACTGACCTTGGCTGCCTCTGTGACTTCACTCATGTCTCTGACTTGGCTTCAGACTATTTCTGAGTGCCTGCTTTGGCTGTCCATCATATCAGCTCCAGTTATCACAGTGTGTTTCTGCCTAAAGCCTTCTGAGAGCTTTGACATGCTACACTTCCAGAACCAGCTGTTCACATGGAGTGCCCCTTTAACCTCAGCTGGTCCAGCTTGCAGCACCTCTGCTTCTGGTCTGATGTCCTGCCTGACCTCTTTAGCCTGCACCTCCTGCAAGTTCTGCTATCAACACCTGCTGGCACTTATGTTCCCCCAGTCCCTCAGCACCATCTGTTCCACCTTCAGTGGGGCCTGGACTGAAGATACAAAAGCTAACCTCGTCAATTCAGTCTCCTACCAGGTACATGACAGACCCTAATCTGCACTACTAATAATAAGAGGTACAGTACCTCTCCTGGGTTATATATACTTAACAATAAATATACAGTTATTCTGAGATGTTTACTGACTATTGACTGCAGAGGAGATATTGTGGGATTGGTCCATCACTGCTGTTCATTAGTGATGCTGAGTATTGCTAGGTTATTCATGCTTTAGTATTCTGGTGATTTAGACTAAACTGCTATAATCCAGTAATTAGGTTATTAGCTTACTATGTACAAAACGCTTCTTCCATATGATCATACATACAGTATTTATGCATGTTTATTTACTTTTTTTCCTGTGACAATATACTTGCTTTACTAATAATTAAGAATCCTGATGCTTATTTCTTGATATCCTAACATAGTGTTGTGTGGGATACTAATACTTGTGCTCACATAGGTAAGTGTTTTCAGCATCCCATTATTTAATAAGATGTGTCAGAAGAGACAAAATGTGTTCACAGAGTCGAGGCAAAGAACCAAGAGCCTGATATACCAAGTGGCTGATCCGAGGGTAAGTGCTACACTTTTCTTCACTTTATAAAAATTCATTCTGGATAACAAATAGCCTAAGAATTTTCATTTTTTTCCAATTCGCACAGAAATGAATGTAAATCCAGATTCGCTGGATGAATGGCTTTGTACAATTTTTATACCTAGATCTGTTAGAGCAGGGTCTCAAACCTTTCTAAGCAAAGAGCCATTTTACTGTCCTTTAGACATTAGGGGGGCAGACTGTGGCCACTGGAAGCAGAAAATGTCCCAGAGTCAATATAAATCATGCCTCAGGCTTGGTGGTTATCAGGAGTAAACAAATTGCACAGCACCTGTGACAAGTAGAAGACAGATAGTGTCTCATAATAGGTATTGATGGAAGGAATGGTGTTCCATTGTTGGTGTCAGTGGGAGGAATAGTACCCCATCATTGGTATTAGTGGGGGGAATCATGCACCATTCTGGTGTCAGTGGGATAAATAGTGCCTCATATCAATGAGAGAAACAGTTCCACAAGGGCCGGATACAGGCAAGAAAAGGGCCTCATCCAGCCCGCAGGCCACAGTTTGGAGACCACTGTGTTGGAGTATCCAAAATTAAACTATATATTTATTGATGGTTTTTTTCCTTCAGAAGTTCCTCTACTTTTTGGTGGTTTTTTAACAGTGGTGATTTTCTCTTGATTCATCTTTGGAGCAATTTCCCCTTAATGTATTCCCTTTCTACTCATCAGAACAATAGGGATCATTTTATAGCTACATTTCCTTCTTCCTTGTACAGAAGTATATTTCACTCTTTTTTCCTTTAGTGGCATGTTGTAGTCCAGAGACTCTAGTGCAGTGTTTCTCAAACTTTTTCAGTCAAGCCACTCTAATTCTATAAAATTATGCACAACATATCGAGGGCACACCAGTATAAGGTGTTGTTCACACAGGTGTACTTAAGTGTACAAACATGATCCTTGAATGGGTGTATGCTTAAGTATGCCCCAAAGAATGAGGCCTAAAATGCAGTTTGGGGCAGAAATCAGTAGTCATTCATTTGTGACTCAAAATTGTCTTGCACAGTATGATAGTATGTAATGCTAGTACAGTCAGTGATAAGCAGTGGCAGGGTTGTCAGTTAGTAATCTATAGTGTCAGAATAGCTAGTGAGCTGTATATATTGTCAGGGTGGTCAGTGAGCAGTACCTAGTGGTAGGGCGGTCAGTGAGTTGTACTTAGCGGCAGGGCAGTCAGTGAGCAGTACATAATGGCAGGGCAGTTGGTGAACAATATATAGCAAAGTCACAATCAGTGAGCAATATGTAGTAGAAGGGAGGTCAGTGAGCAGTACATAGCAGCAGGGCAGTCAGTGAATGGTATGCAGCAGCAAAGCAGTCAGTGAGCAGTACATAGTGGCAGGGAAGTCAGTGAACAGTATGCAGCGGCAGTCCATTAGCAGTATGTAGTGGCAGGGCAGTTAGTGAGCAGTATGTAGCAGCAGACCAGTCAGTTAGCAGTACAGTATGTAGTGACAGGGCAATTAGTGAGCAGACTGACAGAATACCTGCTGGAGAAGTTTCTCCCTATCAGCCACTTATTGCAGGGCTGGAGATGAAAAATTTCCAGGTTTGCTATCTCTTTTCCCTGTTTTCAGCTGCTATATCCTAAGGGAAGCAGGTGGCCACACCCCTGGTCCTTCCCACCACCTCCAATTGACCTAGAAGAAGCTGTGCAACACCAGGGCAGTCCATCTATATGATACTCTACAGGGATAAGGGGAGGAAGAGATCCTCAGCAAATGCCTCTCCCCTCAGACCCATACCTCCCCATTGGCAGCTGTGGAGGCAGGTGGAGGAACTAAACTACACCAGGCACCTGACATGGTCCATAGGAACCAATCACATTGTTGGTTGGTAAGATGAAGGTGGGCAGCCCTGCACAGGGACAAAGATTGCATTAAGGCAGGCTTGAATGAAGCTACTTGATCCACCTGCCTTCATTTGCATAGTTTTTGACAATTTGCTGTGGCACCCTTGAAGAGCTCAGGAGGTACCCCAGTTGAGAATGGCTGCTCTAATGTGTTCCAATGACTAAAACACATAATGCTCTCACTAGTTTTCTAACTCTTGTCTTATTCAGCAACTAGCAATTCAGGATATACTAATTCCTATTCATCAACCTTCGAGGCGTTAAGATTACTACCCTTCTTATCAGGGGTGGACTGACAACTCATGGGGCCCCCGGGCAATAGGGGATCATGGGGCCCCTGTGTCCTTGCCCAAACTCAAAAAAGCCTATGAAAAAGGTACCAGTGGCATCTCATGGGGCCCCCTACTGATCCCAGGCCCTCGGGCAGTGCCCGAGTTTCCAAATGGTCAGTCCGCCCCTGCTTCTTATATTTTGCTCACTAAATACTTATCCCCTTAGAGACTACCTTTCTAAAAGTTAATTACATTACTAGGATCTACCTCACACGGCAGCCATGGTCCTTCACTAAGCCTTTGGCTGTCAAAGGTTGGTATATTTTATGGGTATACCTTGTCTATTAGCTTCCCTTCCCTGAACTCAAAGGATTAAAATGTAAGATTTATGCTTTTACTTTAGCAGCATTGTATTATTGAACACCATAAATGTTGGTCTAAGTCAGCCTTTTTCAACCACACTTCAAGTTTATTCAGGGTTGCCTTGGCAAAATGCCTAAAAATTGCCCAAAAATGTTACTTAACTTCTTCCCATCCGCCCATTGCCTATAAACCATGAACTGGAAGCAGCGCCAATGTGGACTAATGTACTTGTACAACAACCCGCATTGGTAGCTTCTGCATGGCTCACCGAGCATGTCCTGGTATGTCGTCTAGGCACAGCAGATCACATTGTTTCCTGGGTGATAACATGGTATTTTGCCATGCTATTACTGTGTTCAATCACAACAATCACATAGTAAACAATAGAAAGTAAAAGTAAAGATTATGTCTCTCTGCGCTCACTGTGAGACCAGAGAGAACAGATGCTGCAGCCTGTGAGTGTACAGGAGCCTGTCAGACTGCTTGTACTCACACAGACTGCAGTGCCAGCCACACCAGTGTCCCTGATCACTGCTGCAGTGTCTTTGATCACTGCCCCAGTGTTAGAATAATAAATAATGCAGCCAGCCCCTGTCACCTGTCCCAATGCTTACAATAACACTGCCATACACCATACAAATGTCCTGAACACTGCCATGCCATGCCTGTGACCTGATCATTGCCATACCCCATACTAGCACCATGATCACCACCATATGCCATACTAGCACCTTGATCACCGCCGTATGCCATACCAGCACCCTGATTACCGCCATACCCTATACCAGGTTCCTGATCACCGCTATACCCCAAACCAGCGTCCTAATCACCGCCATACCAGCGCCCTGATCACTGCCATAACTCATACCAATGTCCTGATCACTGCCATATGTCATACCAGTGTCTGGCATTTTATGGTCTCAACTGATCAATTTTTAGATGCTGTATATATCCTATAGTTTGTAGACTGTATAACTTTCACACAGACTAAATAATATACACTGTTTTGAGTTATTTTTACCCCCAAAAAATGTAGCAGAATACATTTTGGTCTAAATTTATGAAAAAAAAGATTATTTATTTGAAAAATTTTATAACCAAAACTAAGCATAAAATGTTTTTTTTTATTTTTGGTATTTTTTTCATTTATATAGCAAAAAATAAAAAACACAGTGGTATTTAAATACCATCAAAACAAATCTCAATTTGTGTGAAAACAATCATTACATTTCATATGGGTACAGTGTTACATGACTGGTCAATTGTCATTCAAAGTGCAACAGCGCTGAAAGCTGCAAAATTGGGCTGGAAAGGGGGGGGGGGAGTGTTTGGACTTGAAATGGTTAAGCCAGCAGGTGGATCATGCCTCAATTTAGTTACACAGAGCCACAAATTTTCATTGTGCACTATTACATCTTTCTAGACATCAGCGTCCTAACAACCAATGACATCACTGATTGATAAGGAGGACACGGGGGGCTGCACAGCATCCTTAATCATCCCTCTCTTGCCCCTCTCTGTTACCACTGGGGTCAAATTAGCTGAGTGAGTGAGAGAAACTGAGAGAAAAGAGAAACATTGGAACACTAGTCAGTACCAGTATGCAAACATATATTATTTTGTAGGTATAAATCACCTCTAATGTTGGGTGTCCTACTTGTGTGGATGTTGCTGCATTATGTAAAATTGTTAGTGTTTTTTAACTTTTTCGAATGGGGGTGCCTTGTGCATAATTTCAAAGAGTACCTTGAATGAAAAAAGATTGAGAAACAATGTTCTAAGCCATAGTTCCCTTAGGCTCAATTCACACTGCCGTGACTTGGGATATGACTTGTGAGACCCCAAGTCACATGACAAGTGAACTCCCTTGTTAGTCAATGAGAGTTGTCTTAACCTCCCTGGCGGTATTCCCGAGTGTAGCTCGGGGTAAAATTTCTATACCAAGAGCGATAACCCCGAGCTACACTCGGGCTTACCATGCGGCACTGCTCTGGGGGTCCCTGCAGCACTTACCTTGTCCTTTGCTCCCGCGATGTGTCCCCTGCAGCGTCCCCGGCCATCTCCTCCGGCTGATGCCGGCATCCGGCTCCTGTGCTCCGGTCCCTGTGACGTCGGGACGTACGGGCACCGGAACCGGCGGGAAATTTGAAATTTTTAAAAAATGTAATTTTTGCTGTCATTGCTGTTTCAATGCATTTCACATATATTTTGTCCCTACTGCTTTGTCCTGTGCCCTGCCTGCATTTTTAATGTTCTTTCTGCCTGGAAACTTAGAAAGGTCCATGGCATCCAAAAAGCGTCCCTTTACGTCAAAAGCGGTTTTAGAACAGCGATAGTAAATCAGAACCACTTGCAGAATTGAGTGATAATGATTCGTGGGGAAATTCATCATCAGACACTGAAAACGATTTTGCGACTTTGCTCAGCGATGTGCGAATTTGCCTCTGTATTTCAAATTTCAGTGTTTTTGGTTTGATTATATTATTGAATTAAATTTATTATTAATATATTATTATTTTTTATGATTATTTATTAAATTATAATTTATGATTTCGTGTTTCAAATTTTATCATATCCGGAATGTTTAATAGACTCTTGTTCGTACAGATTTCAGTGATTTATTCCTAAAAATTACAGCCTACAATAAAAAACTACATATTTCCATTCCAAAAAATGGTACCGCTTTCAGCACAAAAAATCGGAAAAGAATCATACCGCTAGGGAGGTTAATTAGCACTATCAGAGTCGCTCTGACTTTAGAAAAGGTTTCTGTACTACTTCAAGATGACTTCTATCTGACTTGTGCACAAAGACTTTAATGTAAGTTGCCTCCAAGTCGGATCCTCATCTATATTGGATTCCACATTATAGGAAGATTACCTGTAGCTGATATTCTCATTGGCCGCAGGCAAATTTATATGGCTTGAAAGTCACCTCAAAGTAGTATTCAAGTCACATTAAGTTGCCAGCAAATATCCTGGAAGTTGCCAGACAACTCGCAACATAAGTCGTGTGACTTTTAGGTTGCAGTAGTGTGAACTGACACTTAAGGTAGTTGTTGTTTACCTTGCTTTTTCTTCATGTGTGTCATTGCTCTAGTTTGAGGCTTTCCATTCCATCATTACTTAGTTTCCCCTTCTGGATATCTTTCTTAATCTAGAAAACTTGATTTCTCATGGTATTCTTTGCTCATGCTTGATTTTTTTCCCCTTGTTTTTAAGCCTTTTTCAGTAAACCTTGTGTGTAAGATTGCATCTCTGTTAAATCTCTCAGTAGCCTTGCCATCCCCTCATTTGGATTACTGTGGCAAAATGTCAAAGACTTACTACAAAAACTGAGGCAGGACTGTTTGAAGAGAGGTTATTTGGGACTGGCTTAATGTATTTTGTTTTGCCAGTGTAAAAACCTCCTGAAGGCAGCAGCATAACCCTAATGTCAAAGATTTACTACTGTCCTGTGTCCAGCAATGGACTACAAGAAAAAAAATATAATGGTAATTCCAAAAATCTTATTTTTGCACTTATTAATCAGATATAACAAAAAACTTTCACTAGTATATTAAAGGACCAAAAAGTTTAATAATAAGAGAAGTTCATTGTTAAGGTTTACATAAACATTAATATTTATAAGTAATAATTGTTCATCTAGGGAGTATTCAATTGCTTTCAGGGAATGAAAGGAATTTTTTCACTGTTGGAGCAAATTGTACCACATTTTAAGGGTTTTGTTTCCTTTTTACGGACCAGCTGTGGGTCTGTGGATGCAAGTATTTATTTTATTTATGTCTCTATTGTTTAAACCTGATGGACATATGTCTTTTTTCAGTGTAAAATGTAACTCATAATTACATATCGTTCCTGATTTTTTTTTTTACATTTATCTGCCTTTGCTAAAAAAAATACTGTCGGTATGACGCTTGCACATCAGAGACAAATGTAAGCTGCTGTGAGGACCACATATAAGAAATCAGTGGCTTATTTGCCCATCTTGATTGTGCAGCACTTATGTAACTGTTGGCCCCCTTTCTGATGAGCCATTAAAATGGCATGGTCACCACCAGTTTCCATCAATGTCATGGGCTACTGCCCATGTTACTACAGTAACTTTTTTTACACTAAAATACTTATGGAGAGGAAATAGAGCATGTCAAAAAATGATACAACTCATGCACAGTAGGATGCACTACTGAAATCAAGCCAAACATATTCATGAAGCATGCGGGAAAACTGTAGACTATCTAACTATGTGCAATAAAGCATAACAGATACTATCAGAAGTTAGACTTTATTTATTGCAAAAAGACTGAACGCTATCTTCACTGTAGCAGCTTAGAAAAGTCATACCAGGAGGTCCTTTTATAGCAGCAACATTTGTCCAGAAATGCTCATTCATTTTTGACAGATGCATATTGCGACCCTGATAGGCACAAAACACCATTTGTAAAAGTTTTGTAATTAGATTCTATCAGGATTGTATCGATACAAGTTTTAGATAGATTGTTAGTAATATCCTGCTACTCCAATAGGTCAAAATATACTTTTAAGGTCATGTTCCCTCAGTTTCATGTAGGGAAGTTTAAAATTTAGATCAGTTAGTATATTGTAAACTATAGCAACTTGTCCCTTCACTAGGATCCTATATTGGAGAAGAAAGAGAAGTGCGCCAGACTAAGTGCAGTATGAATATAAAAGTTTATTGCACACAAGATTATAAAAACTCACAAGAAGTGGGTAGATATCAGGCATCAATATATAAGGAGGAGGATGTCATCTGTGCTGCACCTCACAAATGGATGGCTGTAATGTCAAGGTGTTGCGTGGCTGGCGCTCTAGGCGGGTCCCACAGGAGGAAGCGAGGATGGCAGGCGCAGTAACCGGGAGTCGCGGCGCAGATAAGAACCGGGATCCAGGGCAGGCACTGCTGATCTCTCACATCAGCGTGGTGACGCGTTTCTAGGCAACCTGCCTTTTCATCAGACCTGATTGGCTAGTGGAATGAGCCAATAAATAAGGAGAGGAGGAAGGGGTGGGGCAACTGAGGGCGGGGTAGTGAAAGGTTGCCTAGAAACGCGTCACCGCCCCCTTGGAGGATTCCCAGCAACGTTCTGATGTCATTTCCTGCCCGGTGGCCATCTTGGATGTGCCTCAAGCTGGCTACTGTACCCACGCTGATGTGAGAGATCAGCAGTGCCTGCCCTGGATCCCGGTTCTTATCTGCGCCGCGACTCCCGGTTACTGCGCCTGCCATCCTCGCTTCCTCCTGTGGGACCCGCCTAGAGCGCCAGCCACGCAACACCTTGACATTACAGCCATCCATTTGTGAGGTGCAGCACAGATGACATCCTCCTCCTTATATATTGATGCCTGATATCTACCCACTTCTTGTGAGTTTTTATAATCTTGTGTGCAATAAACTTTTATATTCATACTGCACTTAGTCTGGCGCACTTCTCTTTCTTCTCCATTTACCACATAGTCCGGTTTACTCTAGAAAGTGCAAGCCTCACGACGGTGTCTACATTGCAGCGTTGTATATATATGTATACACATATATATACCATCTATCTCAATCCAGTACTGTTTGCATCACAAGGCCTTTTTTCCCCTCCTTTCCCTACCCCCCTCCCCTCCCCCCTTCCCTCTCCTCACCACTAAAGCTGCATCATCTACTTGTTGCCCCTTTATTACTGGCATGTACGATTATATATCTTAATTTCTGTTTACTGGATTATTTTGTTTAAGGTTTGCTGAGTGAACCTTATGTCCACTACAAATTCTCTTGCGCCAATTGCATTTTTATTTTTGTCCTATATTGGCAGGATATTTCAAACAATATCAATGTCTGAGGGCCATCCAGGTATTACAATTTAGTTCTATCATACAACAAACATTGAGTGCAATGGAACGTTTCCTTAAGTGGCATTTGTAAGGCATCTGAATAATGAGCCAAAGTATAAAATTTATCACCATTAAGAAAGTCTCCAATACCATACCATACCTGAAGGCCATCTCCTCACCTTTGCTGAGTTGCGACGTCAATTTCACTTACTGTCAGGGCCTGGACTTGAACCTGGGACTTCTACTGTGTCAGGCAGTAACTCTTCTCACTGAGCTACCTGGGATGCTGGACAACACTCTGCCTCTTCTATTGGATAATCCTGCCTTGTGCCTTGTTTGCTCTTGAACCTTGAACTCCTTGCTCCTCCCATGAACGTCCTATATAAGCCATGTCCTTGGACTTCCTCCTTGCCAGATTATTGTGCCTTTCCAGCCAATATCCTGCTACTGTTCCTGCTGCTGTCTACTCCTCCGCTACTGATCTTTGGCTTGTTCCTGACCATGATTTCGTCTCATCCTAATGTACTACGATTGATCTGCTACCATTTGTGACCGACCCTTGGCTTGTGACCGACTCTGCTTTCGTCTGATCCCTAACCTGTTGATCCGCTATTGGTTCCCAGTCTGCTCATTCCCTAGTGGGGTGATCCTGAGTTCTGCGACCTGGTATTAACACGCAGCCCAATCCATCTCCACCATTAGGAGCTCTGGTGAATACCGGTTAATACTTAGACCCCGCACCTCAGGTGTGCCTGCGTCATTCCCAGGGGGATCCGCTGGTGTACCTATCCTGCTGGTTCCAGGTAAGCCTTTTACTGCTATAGCAACTGGTCTCTGAACCTGACCTTACACCGTGACACTTACCCTCCTGGATGTTGTTTGGGTTTCTACAGCTCAGGCATGCGGTACAAGTGCATATCCCTGGCCCCATAACCTTGGTTTCTTGCCAGAAACATAAATAGGCCATTGTCTTCCATACACTTTAGAATAACAGCTGGAAACAGTGCAAAATCTACTAACTTATGTACTGTGTGGCATCGTGACCTGCCTGCTCTGACTACTGAGGATTGGGAGGAGGGGCTCCAGCAGTATCTCCCCCTAATGATTTCGGCTAGAGAACAATTACAGTTGCAACAAAACAATGGCAGCAACAGCACAGAATACGCCTTCTGGAGTGGCCCAGTCAGAGTCCTGACCTCAACACAATTGAAATGCTGTGGCATGACCTTAAGAGAGCGATTCACACCAGACATCCCAAGAATATTGCTACACTGAAACAGTTTTGTGAAGAGGAGTGGTGCAAAATTACTCCAGATCGTTGTGCAGGTCTGATCTGCAACTACAGGAAACGTTTGGTTGAGGTTATTGCTGCCAAAGGAGGGTCAACCAGTTATTAAGTCCAAAGATTCACATACTTTTTCCTCCCTGCACTGTGAATGTTTACATGTTATGTGCAATTAAACCATGGCAACATCTAATGTTTGTTTAGTATTATGTTCAGCAGACTGTGTTCTTCTATTGTTGTGACTTAGATGACGTTCAGAGCACATTTTATGCCCAATTCATGCAAAACTCCACGTAATCCCAAGGGGTTCACATACTTTTTCTTGCAACTGTAGTTCAGCCTAAATTCCTTCATAGAGTGTATTACACTCCTCAGAGACTGTCAGCCATTTACCGTACTGTTCTAAATTTCAGACTGATGTAGGCAATTTCATTCACATGGTCTGGTCATGTACACTTTTTCAGGGTTTTTGGTCAGAGGTGGTCGCAGACATAAACAGGATCAGTGCTATCACTATTACTCTGGATCCCTTCTTATTGTTGTTGGGCATAACGGATAATCTCCATGCTACCTCCCATCAGAAGCTGTTTCTATTTTATGCCGTATACTATGCTAGAAAGACAATTCTCTCAAAGTGGAAGTTAGCAAATCCTATGACAGTGTCAGCTTGGAGGTCTATGATCAGTGTAGTCCTTCCTGTTTATCAGCTCACATATATGAGTTATAACTTCCCTCAAAAATTGTGGGTTTGTAGTTTATAATGAACTACCACTGTGCTGTGGAGCACCGTAGTAGTTCATTGAAGCTTCCTGGCAGAATATCTGCCTGTCTGTACATCCCGTAAGGCAAGCAGATATTATGATCGCTGGTACAATGCTTTCCAAGCTCCTGTAGTCAAAAATAATAAATGCACTTTTTTTTACCTGCAAAAAAAAAGTGCATTTATTTTTTTTGTCTAAAAGGTGAACTTATCCTTTAAGCCTCCCTGAACAGTCTTTTTGCAGGAGCAAAAAAGGGCCAGGACTGAGCCCTTGTGAACGCTATCTGAGTTAGAGCCACCACTGGCACTTCCACCCAAAGGAACACCGTCACTAGGACACTGAGCTCATGTCAGTACTCACAATGTCTCAGGATCACCAGATGCCTCCTTCCAGTATCCACACTCTTCAGTGTGGGAGAGGTTAATACAGCCAGAGCCTTTCCAACTTCCACCGGGCACTCATTAGTGATCTCTCCAGACCAGTTCCTTTATTGAAATCCCTTGATTAGCTCCAGAAGAGGATTTTAGAAATAGGCTCCACAGCTATGCCACAGCTGGGACCTTGATGAACAGGCAGCAAACTACAGCAATCTGCCCAGATAGGAAGAGATCCACAGGCTGGGACCTCATCCTGCAGGACTAGATCCAGGACATAGATCTGGGGCTTAGCACATGGCTGCTCCAGGCCTCCTGCTAGGCACACCTCCCCAGGAATTGACTGAAGTCCCATTAATATTCTGACTACCTATTTGAATTTCTAGCCACTATGATTCTAGAATCCTCTAGCATATAGGGGGAAAAAATCAAACCTGCAGCCTGTGAAACCCAAAACAGTCATAAGCAATCAACAACTGCTCTACTGATTACAGAGGTGCATAAAGAACTAACTTTTTTGTTTACAGACACTTTTTGCTTATTAAGAAATAGGCTGCGAAAACAGCTTAACAGAATAAGGTATAATATACAACAGAAAAAAAGGCACATCTGTAATATTTAGTCCAAAAAGGTACAGTTCTGTATAACATAAGATAAATACATTAATAAGGTAGGCAGGAAGGTAGGTAGAGCAATAAAGCCACCAATGGAAAGACACCATCAATTAAAGCATGAATAATCATTGGTCAGACAATAAAAGTCTATGATTTTCCAAGCATCCCATTTTTTGTCAAATAAGTGCATCTTATCCAGTAATGTAAAATGAATATGTTCCATGAGCATTACCACATCGACTCTTAGTATAATTGAAGCCAATAGTACCGTAGGTAATTGCGAATGAAGGGCAATGGCCCATAGGGCTAAGACACAGATGGTGTGAATCAGCCTCATAGCCTCAGTCCGTATTCCCGGGATATGGGCTTCCAGTAGGCAAGTCTGCATAGACAAATGCACCGGGGCATCAGCCACAGCAAAGATCTTACTCCATATCAATGAAAGGCCTGGGCAGGTCCAAAATGTATGGACAAGGGTGCCAGTTAGACCACAACCCCGGTAGCAAAGATGGGACATCTCTGGGAACATAATGTGTAGTTTAGAGGGGGTATAATAGCAACGGGTTAATACTTTAAGGGCCGTCTCACAGACAGGAAGAGATCTGGAGCTCTTACGTATGTTATCCACCGTAGAGTCCCAGTCCTCTACTGAGAAAATGACACCACTATCAGCTTCCCGTTTCTGTCTATATAAAGGGGGTGAAAGAAAGGTAGTTGCCAAAAAAAGACAGTACAAATCTGAGATAAGGCCGTTACCCCTAGGAGAGTCAAGGCTTATAAAGTACATTCAAAAAACATAATCGAGGACGAAGGCATCAAACCAAAATGTGAGTTGAACAAATGTCTTATTTGCCGATAAGCACGAAGTGGGATATCGAAAAGTGTTCATAACGTCTCAAAAGTGATATAAGACCCACCTCTTTGAAAGTCAGATAATCTAATAAGGTATTGATCATACCACCAGCAGAATGCCAGTGGAGGCAAAAATGCCGTGACTAAATTCGGGTCACCAAAAATGATTAACCCGGTGAAACAGGGGAGATAAGATTTAATTTAAGTTTATAACGGGACCAAAGTATCAATGAGTGGTCAACAATTGAATTATGGGTCAACAATAAGCGAAGGAGGGTTTTTGTCTATAATAGACCCAGTAGATAGAACAGGCATATAGATTGAGATTCAAATCTGACCCAAGGGATCTGGGAGTTAATAGTTGCCCATTGCGATAGTTGTTTTAAGCAGGCCGACAGGTAATAAAGCCAAAAATTGGAGAGTCTGAGGTCACCTGTCCTTTGTGACTGATAAAGGACGGATTAAGTAAAATGAGGACGTTTATTATGCAAAATAAAATTTTTAATCGTCCGTTGAAAGCGATCAAGGAATGTTTTCGAGACCGAGATTGGGAGTGCTCGGAATAAATAAAGTAAATTCTGCAAAACATTAATTTTCACCGCCGTGACTCTGCCCAAAAATGAGATAGGAAATCCATGCCAAATCTTTAACAAAGTAGAAAGGCATGACACACATGGTGGGTAATTAGCTGCAAATAATCTCGAGTATCTAGGTGTAAGATAGATACTCAGGTATGAGATCAGGTCTGTGACCCAGCGAAATGGGAAAGAGGTACGAAGGGATGCACTCAGGGATTCAGTGACATTAATAGGCATGACAACTGATTTAGTAAACTTTACAGTAAGACCCGATATGGATGCAAAATCATTCAATAATTTGCATAAATTAGGCAATGATACTAATGGGTTAGTAAGGAAAAGCATAACATCATCTGCATACATACGTAATTTAAATTGTGAGACCAGAAGTGGGTCTGAAATATCTGTGTGTGTTCTAATAGCAATTGCCAAGGGTTCCAAAACTAGCACAAATAGTAAGGGTGAAAGCGGACAGCCCTGATGGGTACCTCTGCTCAGTGTAAAAAAGTCAGAGTTGCAGCCAGGGAGTCTAATTCTTGTTTGGGGGGAGGCATACAGAGCATGTACACCAGACAGACATTCGTCACTGAAGCCCATTCTCTGCAACAGTGAAAATAAATATGGCCAAAGGACACTATCAAAGGCTTTATTGATGTCCAGGCTCAACAACAACACTTCTTTAGAGTGTAGGTTAGCATCCTGAATAACATTTAATGTGAGGCGAATGTTGTCTGTGATAAGTCTGTCTGGGGTAAATCCGATTGGTCAGGTGAGACCAAAGAGGAGATTATAGGAGCCAATTTATCTGCCAAAACACAGCTAAATATCTTAAGATCATTGTTCATCACTGAGATGGGTCTGTAGTTTTGAGATAGAAGATGATCTTTTAAGGGTTTAGGTAACGGGCATGTTAGCCAAAAGCATCTCCTCAGGAAACCTGCCACCCTGCAAAATATTGAACAATGACATCAAAGAAGGGGTCAGCATAGGAGCAAAATGCTTATAATAACTAGCCATGAACCCATCTGGGCCCGGTGCTGTAGAAGATCGCAGTGTGCTAATCGCACTGGTTAATTCCTCCAGAGTGCATGGAGCATTGAGGGAAGATATCTGAGAGGGTTTGAGAATAGGAAGGGTAAAGAGTCAAGCCACGAGTCTTTCAGGGGAGTGGAAGTCATTCGTGGGGGAGCTAAAAGGTTGGAGTAGAATTGTCAGGAAAGGGCTCACTGCTGGTGGTGCTGTGGCTCACCTGCTCTATGGGCTGCAGTACCGGAACTCACCTCCTGAAATCAAGCCATCACCTGAGACTGATTGCAGGAGGTGTACTTAAACAGTAACCAGGCCTGTAGTCAGTGCCTTGGTGTTTGTTTCCCATGAGCCTTTGTTGTTCTGTATCTGTATTCTGACTCCTGTGATCTAATTGCTTGATTCTGACTACGACTGAACTCCACCTGCACTGACCCAGCTCTCCCTTTCACTATCTGTTTGCCTACTCCTCTGTACCTGATCCGCCCGATTGATCCTGACCTGGCCTGTCTGACTATTTTACCTCTCCAGCCCTGACTACGCTGTTATTTCTGTACATATATATATTGGGTGAAGGTTTGGTTATTTGTTTTTTGTTTGCACTGTGCGTTTGGTATACTGGTGTATCTCACAATAAATTATATTATCCACATCACTCCTGAAGCCTGATATTCCCTGTGTCAGTCCACACATCTCTGGTCATATCCGGATTTCTGACAAGAATTCCTTAAAAAGTCCCAGCACTTCATGAGGCAAAGAGATGTTACCATTCTTAGTTAGCAACTTATAGATATGAGGGGGCCGTAGAGAATGATTAATTTTCCGTGCGAACATAGTTGATGCTGAGTTGCTATGTTGCTATGTAATAAAAACGTAGCCTTAGACTAGTGCAATGCCTTTTCAGTTTTCTGGGATAATAAGGTGTTCAATTCTAAGCGCTTTTGCAATATCATTGTTCTATTCAGGAAAGATGGATTGCTTGCATGAGTTCTATAATGGGTTTCTAATTCCCTAGTAAGTTTCTAAATTTATTCCCAACGCTCCCTATTCCTAGTTTATGCCATAGAGATAAGGCGTCCTCGCAGAACTGCCTTGTGAGCCACCCATAAAGTGGCCAGGGAGGTATCAGGAGTTGTGTTCAGTTGAAAATATTCTTGGATGGAAGTTGCTACGTCTTGACGGGAGTTAACATCAGTAAGCATAGAGTCATTCAACTGCCAAGAGTAGGGTGTAGGTGGTAGGCCTATGAAGGTGATAGACAGTGCCACAATATTATGGTCTGACCAAAGACACAGATGAATGTCCGCCTTCATGAAATTGGCCAGCAAAATTGGAGAGCAATACATATAATCCAGCCTGGTATAAGAGTCATGTGGGTGGGAGTAAAATGAGTAGTCCCTTGCTCCCACATTGTGTGCCCTCCAGGAGTCTATCAGGTGAAATGTTTCTAATGTTTATAAATTTTTTGGTGAGGGATTTTGGAAAGGCCGGGAAGGAGGGTGAGGATGAACTTCTGTCTAGGAGGAGGTTAGCCACCAAGTTGAAATCACCTCCCACCAATAGATGGGGTGACAGGAACTTTTAATAAGCATATTAAAGAAATGTAAGAAAAAGGTTGCTTGAGCTGAATTCAGTGCATAGATATTTATGAGTTCCCTACCTGAAAGGATGCCTTTTATAGTGATAAATCTGCTCTCCGGGTCACAATAAACATGTTGCACATCAAAGAGAAATGAGTTGTGCAGAAAAATCACTACCCCTCTACTTTTTGTGGAATGTAAAGTGTAAAACCCTTGCTTATAGGATCTGTGAAAGAACGTGGGATGGTTGGTGGCTGTGAAAAGGGTTCCTTGTAATAGCATAATCCTAGCCCCTAGGCGTCTATATTGAAGGAAGGCAGTTTTGCGCTTATTTGGAGAATTGAAACCCTTGACATTATGTGATATACAGTACAATGAATTACCATTGCTAAGCATAAGAGAGATATTGTCAAACAACATTATCGTATCCATCTGAGCTGTATCAAAAAAAGTTGGTCTTATCTGTGGAGCACTCGCATCTGCAACTTGTAAGGTGAAGTCTGTCAGCATCATTTTATGGAATAACCCAGCCTAAAATTTGTGGCAAGGAGATCCACAAAGTTGTAGAGATCTGATATGGCAGAAATTTTCCTCAATGTGCCTTTATCTGCACAAACCCATCTGTGCTCTGAATCAGCCACAAATCTCTTAATAGTGCGATGATCACGCTTACGTTTTCGTGAAATATCTAATGTTTTCATACCTTGCCCAAGGCATTGAACTATTTCATTCTTTTTGGAAGCAGAGAGATCCTTTTTCTTCCCCATATTGCTTGAAAATGGTGCTCTGCTTAATAATGTGGAACACCCTCCTTTAGTAGTTTTTCTTTAAATTGGGCTCACCGGCCAATCTAATTATCACAGGTGTCCGAGATTATTTTCAGTGATCAAAAGAGCCCTGAGAAAAAATGCCATCCATGAGTTAAACTGAAAAACAAAATATTTCATCTTTTTGACACTTAAATAGAATTTGCATATTAATTTGGAACAGGGTGTATGTGACTACCAGTATGTACCATAATTATCAAAAAAAAAGATGTCACCAGGTGGTTTATCGTTAGGAGGCTTTGGACGCAGAGCTCTATGTATCCAATCGCATGCAAAAGATCTAGCATCATGGTCCAGAAGGAGGGATTTGAACAATCTGATTGTAACCTGTGAGAGATTGGTCACCGTCTCTGGGATTCCCCGAATACGCAGATTGTTCCTACAATTACGATTATCAAGATCCTCAACCCACGCCTGCAGGTGCACAAAGGCCGTTTGTACATGGTCATGATCTCTGGAGAGCTCGCCATAGGCCTAGCTGAGCTCGTCATGTTTTGTTTCCAAGCGATCTGTTGTAGAACCCAGCGCAGCTCTTTCTTGAGAAAGGAAATTCGTGCTTTTATGAAGCTCTGTCTGCAATTTAGTGGCCAGTTTGGTGTACATGAATGGGTTAGAATGGGCTAGAATGGGTGCAGAGACAGCATCCATCCAGGCCTCAGTGCCAGTGTCCTATAAGGGGGTTGTGAGTCACCCGGACTCTCTCCCCCAGGTATATTTTGATTTTAATAGGCCCTGGTGGTCGCAGCTTGAAGTAGGCTTCGGGCGTCATGGGGGCTGTATAATAAATAGACCCCAGCCAGCTGCGGCCCCCGGAGCTCAACCAGGGGACCAGGCAGCCCACAAGAGCCTCCCCTGACTGTCAGCACACTAGGCAGGGCTCAGGGGGGAGCGGTGGTGCCCCGGCAGTCTCTGGTGTCAGGAAAGACCAAGGCCACAGTAGGCCCCAGTAGCTCCCGAGGCCACGATGCTCTGGAGAGGGGCCGAAGCCTCTCAGTTTCCCTCCTCAGGTAAAAAGAGGAGGCAGCGGGACCCCCGATGATCACTCTCAGTCCGCTGCCACCAGGATGACAACAGATTGTGAGAGGAGGCGACGGAGCTCCTGATTATGCGACTGCTCCGGTCGCCATCGTGGACACGCTCCCCATAGAGAACAAACTTTGCCTTACATCATAGCATCCTAACTAGGAGGGTGCTACATCTCTTTAGCCATAGACTGATGTCTATAGTGCTACAAACGAACCTGCACTGGAATACATTAACATCTCTAAAACCTGCGGTCTCCTATATACCCACCAAGGAGATCTATGATTTGAAATATGCTACTGAGATTGTGCTATGGTTTTTAATCTGCATCTTTTTTCAAAATAACAATAAAATTGCACAGGTGCTCCTTAAAACACAAGCTGTCTAATACAGAAAATCCTAGTTTAACATATATACATAAAAATATAATAATAACAATAATTGTAGTCAGCAATAATTACAGCTGTTACAAATATGCTGTACATCTAAATGTATAGATACACTATATTGCCAAAAGTATTGGGATGCCCCTCCAAATTTTTTTTTATTTATTTATTTCAGGTACTTATATAGCGTTGTGAATTTACTCAGTGATTTACATGTATATTGTACATTCACATCAGTCCCTAACCCTCAAGGGATGTTAAATCTAAGGTCCCTAACTTACATTCATACATATTCATACCAAGGCCAGTTTAGACAGGATGCAATTAACCTACCAGTGTGTCTTTGGAGTGTGGAAGGAAACTGGAGTGCCTGGAGGAAACCCATGCAGGCACAGGGAGAACATGCAAACTAGAGGCAGGTGGTGCTGTGGCTGGGATTCAAACCAACAACCCTAGTACTGCCAGGCAGAAGTGCTAACCATTTAGCCACTGTGCTGCCCACATTATTGGATTCAGGTATTCCAATCCCTCCATGGTCACTAGTGTATAAAATCAAGCACCTAGGCATGTAGACTGCTTCTACAAACATTTGTGAAAGAATGGGTCATTCTCAGGAGCTCAGTGAATTCAAGCATGGTACCATGATAGGTTGCCACCTGTGCAATAAGTCCATCCATGAAATTTTCTTGCTACTAAATATTCCACGGTCAACTGTTAGTTGTATTATAACAAAGTGGAAGCAACTGGGAACAACAGCAACTCAGCCACAAAGTGGTAGGCCGTGTAAAATGACAGAGCAGGGTCAGTGCATGCTGAAGTGCACAGTGTGCAGAAGTCACCAAATGTCTGCAGAGTCAATAGCTAAAGACCTCCAAACTTCGTATGGCTTTCAGATTAGCACAACAATGAGTAGAAAGCTTCATGGAATGGGTTCCCATGGCCAAGCAGCTGCATTCAGGCTTACATCACCAAGTGCAATGCAAAGGATCAGATGCAGTGATGTAACTCTAGAGCAGTAGAGATGTGCTCTCTGGAGTGATGAATTATGCTTTTCTGTCTGTTAATCCGATGGACGTGTCTGTATTTGACAGTTGTCAGGAGAACGGTATTTGCCTGACTGCAATGTGCCAAGTGTAAAGTTTGGTGGAGGGGGGATTATGGTGTGGGGCTGTTTTTCAGGGGTTGGGCTTGAACCCTTAGTTCCAGGAAAGGGAACTCTTAAGATGTCAGCATATCAAGACATTGTTGACAATTTTATGCTCCCAACTTTGTGGAAACAATTTGGAGATGGTCCCTTTCTGTTCCAATCATGACTGCGCACCAGTGCACAAAGCAAGGTCCATAAAAGCATGGTTGAGCGAGTTTGGGGTGGAGGAACTTTACTGGCCTGCACAGAGTCCTGACCTCAACCCGATAGAACACCTTTGGGATGAATTAGATCGGAGACTACAAGCCAGGTCTTCTCCTCCGACATCAGTGCCTGACCTCACAAATGTGCTTCTGGAAGAATGGTCAAAAATTCCCATAGACATACTTCTAAACTTTTGTGGACAGCCTTCCAGAAGAGTTGAAGCTGTTATAGCTGCAAAGGGTGGGCCAACTCAATATTGAACCCTACGGACTAAAACTGGGATGCCATTAAAGTTCATGTGCGTATAAAGGCAGGCGTCCCAATACTTTTGGCAATATAGTGTATCTTTGACTTTGAAATTAACCTACTGCCATATAGGAGTATATAAAAATAAATGACCATGTAAACAAAATGTAATTCAAGGCCCATTTTTTACTAATGGAAAACACAGAATGAGAAAAAAATTTAATTTTTACCTCCAGTGATTATTGAAATTTTATTCTTTCTTACCAACAGAAAAAAAAAACGGATTGGTCATTGCAGACAACACTTCATTTTTCAGCTGGAGCTCAACATCATAGAGTAGTGGTGTTTCTAACTGCTACTCTCTGTGACAGCTTTCTGTCTATCATTTTTTGGTAAGGAAACAGTAGTTGCCAGCATCAGCTGTGTCCTTAGCAACCAGTGACGTTCCCTGGCCCTGTTCATTTACTGTCATGCCCGGCACCATTAATTTACAACCATGCAAACAAAGGGGTGGGGATTATGTAATATCTCTGGCCGAATATGGCCAAACTTGATATATTTGGGCAATGACTATTTTATCCTTCAGTGGGCTTCATTCTCTTAACATAAATCTGTATTCCTGGACAACATGATTAACAATGGATGAACATTGTGGTATTATTTTTTTAAATAAATTACTTGTGTACGTGTGTTTATCTGTTAATTTTTTTGTGTGAATTAATAGTGATACTATGCACACAGATCATTGGCAATCCCATGCTACCCGGCCACTAAATATATTAAATGTGAACAAAATAAACAAAATGTGTCGCAAGAAAAAAATAAAATGTGAAAAAATGTGCAGGGGAAGCTGCAGACAATGAAATTATGTTCCCACAACCCAAGCATTAAATAAATGTGTAAATTTGCTGTGTCAACCCTAGTGCTAATCAACTGGAAACAAATTGCTTTAATAAATAATCAAAAAGTATAAATAAATTTAAAAAATATATTAAAATAAAAAACAAACAAATACATATTTAAATGCACTTCAATCTAGTGTGCAACAGTGTCCATAAATGTGTCCATAAATATATTCATTGATTGTTTTAAGTTCAGTCTTTGGTAACAAAAATCCACCGCTGGGAAAAATAGCTTTAATAAAGAATAAAATAAGTAAATATAATAAAATAAATAGCAATCAAATACATATATAAATGCACATCATAAAAAATGTACTTCAATCTAATAACAATAACTAATAACTAATAACAGTGTCCATAAATATATTGTTAAATTCTTCTACGTTCCCTCTTTTTTATTAAAAATCCACCATTTGTATCTTGGTACTTTCTTCAAACAGCAACAAGATATAAAAGGTGAGTCCCACCACCCTTCAATAATGCGCTCACTTCAAGAAGTTGACCTGTTAAATTCCAGGTCACAAACAAACCCTAAGTGGGGGAAGTGTTTGTGGCCCGAAATTTAACAGGTCAACTTCTTGAGGTGAGCACATGAGTGAATGGTGGGGGACTCACCTTTTATATCTTGTTGCTATTTGAAGAAAGTACCAAGACACAAATGGTGGATTTTTAATAAAAAAGAGGGTACTTAGAAGAATTTATCAATATACAGTATTTATGGACACTGTTGCACATTAGATTGAAGTACATTTTTATGATGTGCATTTATATATCTATTTGATAGCTTTTTTTTTATTATATTTATTTATTTTATTATTTAATAAAGCAAATTTTCCCAGTTTATTAGCACGATGGTTGGCGCAGCAAATTTAAATTTATTTAATAGCGATGCTATGTATACCTTGCTCATTCACATAATGATGCTGGGTTCTGGGTGTCCCTTTATTGGCACTTTAGGAGCTTCCAGATTCCACTAAGATCCCCACCCAATTACTCCCACAGCCACCAGGCCAAGGTTGTGGAGAAGAGGCCCTTTTCCTCTTTAACATGGTCCAACATATGTTGAGGGCGTGTGGCCTGGTATGGTCCAGAGAGGCACACAATCCCCATTCCTTTCTTGACCTGCCAGGGTATATTCTCAGATAATGGTCTGGTAAGGATTTTTTGGGGGACCTTGTGATTTTTTTCTTGTTTTTAAGTGGGGTTCTACATTAAAATGTATACAAAACACAAAGGATCTGATGTGAAATCTGGGGAAGAAACCTTGCCATTCTTTTTTTTTTTTTATTAGTGTGTGTAGGGCAGGGGCGGACTGACCATTTCGTCCCGGGGTCAGTAGGGGGCCCCATGAGATGCCCCTGGTGCCTTTTTCATAGGCTTTTTTGAGTTTGGGCAAGGACACAGGGGCCCCATGATCCCCTATTGCCCGGGGGCCCCATGAGTTGTCAGTCCACCCCTGGTGTAGGGTCCCCATTGACATCCATACCAAGGATTTTTGTATGTTTAGAGGGAACCTTATTCCATTTTCTTGTGTGGTCCTCATTAACATCTATATGAGACCCTCATCTTGCAGCTGAAGCTGTCTTTAATTAACTTTTTAAACAACATTTTTTGTTTGCACCTGAGCCACCCAATTCGTACCTTTTGCCAAAACTATCAGCGCCCAAATCTCAAAGTCTCATGCCAAGAATTACCTGTAAACAAATCGTGGCCCTGAAAACAAATGATCTTTGCTGGGAAGTCTTTGCTAATTTCTTACAATAGGTATAATAGAAAACAAATTGTAGTCTGAGAGCCTATAATCAGTGGATAAGTTGAAACCAGACTCTTTGGATACAAGCCAAGAATCAACATATTATATCTGAATAATTGTTCTTCCATTGTTCTAGCATCTTATTTTGTTGCTGCAAGACTTACATGGCATGAGGAAAGGAAAATCTGCAGTGACAGGTATTTGGATTTGATTTATCTGAAATATGTTTGTAACTTTAAACGTCAAAGATATGATTAAGGAAAGAAAATAATGAAACTGTAGGTCAGATGTATCAGGATGAAATTCTCCAGGGAGTGGTACTACAGTTCAGTTATCATGAAAAAGTTACCTATGAAATGAAATAGGCATATTGCAACTTACTAGTCCTTAGATATAGTGGCTGCATTTATTTTATTTTATCTGGCTATTCTCCTTTATTTTCACCTGGTAATCCTGTGCATAACATACATCCTGTTCTTCCATGTCTATACATTTTTCTCCAATGTATCCATAGAAGGAGCCATGGCTGTCACATGCTTTTTATTCTCTGTAAAATTGTGGGACTAGTGATGAGCTCAGTGTTCGGCTCAAACTGCCACCCCTTACGAACTACTGACATCACCCAGTCCACCAGGGGCCAATGGGCCAGACCATGGCCATATTTGGGCAATGATGTCACCACTATCCCTGCCTCTTCTTTTATATAGTTGAATACAACTAAAGGAGCTGGTTTCAACTTATAATGTACAGCGCTGAGCAAACTGTTGGCGCTATATAAATACTGTATAATAATAATAAAGTAGCTGTCATTCGTTGTTGTGTAGGATTGGTCATGTGCAGCAGGTTGCCTGTTTTTTTTTTTTTAAAGTTGTCATTGGGGAATATTGTGATTGATGATGTATTTACAACGAGGAACATTTTGGGGGGGATGTTTTTTTATAATAAAGAACTTGTCAAATGTTTAGGTGTCCTTGTCTATTAGCTCAGAAAATGGGCATTTTTAATTTGCTTTGAGTTCCTTTTGATTATAATGTGACTGTAGTTTGGCATCCAAACCTTTTAAAGTTCTCTGAACCCTCTTTGAACCGAACCCAAGGCAGCATGGCTCATCGCTAATTTCCACAAGTGTGATGTTCTCATTTGTATTGGGGACACATGTTCACTCTAAGCACACATACTGTATTTGGATTAAAAAATGTCTTTTCTAGCCGACTGCCTTTTGCTCGCCCAAGATAAAGGAAAAATACCAGTCCTGGCACAAACCAACTGATTCTTGGGTAACACTTTAAAGCTATACACTTTTGTTTAAAGGCAAGCTTAATTATACCTCAAATGCTATATAGCTATGCAAAGTAACAGAGAGTTAGCAAGCTATATGGTAATGGGGTACCCTTGCCCTATTTTATAGCTTAAGCTAAAATAGCCATATATGTATACTTAATGTGAAATGGGTTGATTAAGTTCATTTGGTAGATGCATTTTTAGTGAAGTCCATACCAGTCCAAAATGTGTTTTAAAGGCTTGTCAGATGACTTTTATTTAAACAAAATGCAAAGTCTTTACAACAGGTAACAGAAAATGCTGAGACACCTGGCTTCCTCTTTCGGACCATCTCACTAGCTCTCCTGTCTCTCTTGGCTCACTTACCCTTGGTTACAGAACCTTGCTGCACAGGCCCAGTCCTGGCCTATAGATAAAGGTTCCCCTGACATGCTGGGCTCTCCCACTCCTCTGAGAATTACATATTCCTTCAGTACTCTGGACTCTATTCTAGTTATTTTAGCTCTCTCAGTCTCCCATACTCTCTCAGCTGTCACAACTCTCTCAGTCTGATGGGCATGGAATCTCTACAAAATGGAGTACTGTCTCCTGAGTAGATCACCTTTGTCTCTAGACAGGAACACACCTGTCTTTAGATTGGAGCACTTCTCCCTCCTGACCGGAGCCATGAGCTATGACCAAGTCTTCATTATAAGGGCTGTGTACACCAGGACATACACCCTTCTGGTCTTCAACAAGATCTGGACACTGGGTTGGAGATTTCTGCCCCCAAAACAAATCTTTGAAATCCCCAAACTGTGGATCCAAATCCAGGAATACCAGAATCTGGAGAAAGCTGTAAAAATTTTCTCTGCTCATAATCAATACTCCACATTTTTTCAATGCATACATGCAAACCTTGTGTTATTCCTACATACATTTTCACAGTGGCATGGCCTTGCACTTTTACAGGTAATATCTGTGAAGGTTATCAGTTACCCAGGTAATAGTATACTAAGTAATGGTTAGCCATATTCAAGTGGACTTATTCTGTAATGTTGAAGTCATTTTGTAGCTTATTAGAGCAGAATGTACAAGAGCAGCATAATTTTAAAGGTTAACATACAAAGAAAACAAGGACCACACTGTACATCATTGCATGATTAGCAATATAGCTTCAGATATTGCAAGGATGCATGCATAACAAAACAATTTCACTGCTACCATTCATTTTTTATTGGTAAATTAGTACTGACCTTTTTTTAAGATGTTAGTTGCCTGGGTATCATGGTGATACACTATCTAAAGCTTGGGTGAGAGATTGGATGAGAGTTTCTGGCATATATGCAGTCAGGCCTGGAACTTCTGCGATAGAGGCAGGCTTGTCTGGAGTAGCAGTTACAGAGACAGGCTAAATTGGAGCAGCTGGCACATAGATTGGACAGGAAGTTCTGGTACAGAGGCAGAATGAGTTTTTGTGGTATGGGTGACACCCTTGGCAGGAGACGTGGGTTTCCTTGAGGGGCAGAATCTATGTAATGACTGGTCTTCACCAACGTTATGGGCCAAGGACCCTAGTTGCTCCTGGGCTACTTTGCTGTGAGCTGACACCAGGTCATGATCTTTGGGATGTCTCCACTAAGGGGTTGCAGGAAGCAGGATGGACTGGGACAGCTGGCACAAAAATATGTTTGCCAGAGAGCTGGTCTGTAGCTGGGTGGCAGGCAGGTTAGTCGATGTCTGTTATAAAAAAAAGTCTTGATGGCAGCTGGCGGCAACGCAGATTAGAGGCTGGTGCAGCATCAGGTTTAGCCAGGCTGAAAAAGAGGCTATAACTGGAAATGGGTCAGTGGAGCTGAGATTCCCACTGGATCAGGGTCAATAGGGATAAAAAAAAAGTTGATTTTTTTCAAGCAAATTTAGCCCAAGCAGCTCAAAGAGTATATTATATTAGTATTATAAAAATTACTGCTTAACACATTTACAGTTACTTGGAATTTAACATACTTTCATGGTAAAATCACTTGAAATAAAAGTGTCAGTTTTATACAGTGGGATAACTACAATAAGTGAAAACTGTATTTTGAAACCCTATTCTCAACAAAACCTTTGTATTGTTTCTAATGTAAGAGATGTTTCAATGGCTAAACATAACATACAGTATATTGGGCTGTTAAAATACAAATGATCTAATCTCCTGTGATTTATATGTGGCTGTATCCAGGACTGTAAAGCATTTTGCAATGGCCCCTTCCCCCCCATGCCAATAATGTCCGTCTCAGGAGGTAGCGCAGCCTATGTGCACACAAGCATACACAAACATACACACATATACCCAAATAGGCAATCAGCTCAGTGATGCCAAGCCTATTAAGGGCTTATTCACATGGGCACATGGGTTTGTACCAAAAGACACAAGTGGACCATGCAGCTGCGAGCAACCAACCTGTTAAAATCAATGACATGATTAAGGCTGGACAGCTCATCACTGAACTTCACCTACATCCTTGAGTGTATATCTGTTCAAGACTGAAGCACAGCTCTAAACTCAGGCTAGGGGGCAAATCTGGTTTTCAATCCATTACTGCCCAGACCTGGGGTGATGGCCTTCGCTTTTCCTAACTTTTCACTGTAGACTTGGGATCCCCTTAGGGAACTATTATATTCTCCCCTACCTGCCAACAGGTTAGAAGCTGATTGGTTTCTATGCAGAAGGGAGTCTGATTTTGGACTCTCCAGCTTTAGTAAATAAACCCCTAAATGTCTATGAGTTTTCCAAACATCCCATTTTTTTGTCAAATAAGTGCATCCTATCCAGTAACGTATAGCGAATACGTTCCATGAGCATCACCGTATAGACAATTCGTTAAACTGAGGTGAATGGTACCGTGGGCGACTTCCAATGAAGGGCAAAGGCCGATAGGGCCAAGACACAGATGGTGTGAATCAGCCTCATAGCCTCAGTCCGTATTCCCGATATCTGGGCTCCCAGTAGGCAAGTCTGCATAGACAAATGCACTGGGACATCAGCCACCACAGAGGCCACTACAGAGATTGTATGCCATATCAATGAAAGGCCTGGACAGGCCCAAAATGTATGTATAAGGGTGCCAGATAGGTCACAACCCCGGAAGCAAAGGTGGGACACCTCTGGGAACATGATGTGTAGTCTAGAGGGGGTATAATATCGGCGGGTTAATACTTTAAGGGTCGTCTCACAGGCAGAAAGAGATCTAGAGCTCTTACGTATGTTATCCACCATGGAGTCCTAGTCCTCTACAGAGAAGGTGACACCACTATGCTTCCCATTTCTGTCTATATAAAGGGGGTGAGGGAAAGATAGTTGCCAAAAAAAGGCGGTACAAATCTGAGATAAGACCCCTAGGAGAGTCACGCCTGATACGTTAAAAAAACTTAATCGGGGATGAAGGTATCAAACCAAAATGTGAGTTGAAAAAATGTCCTATTTGCCGATAACAATAGTATTCACAAAGTGGGATATCGAAAAGTATTCATAATGTCTCAAAAGTGATATAAGACCCTACTCTTTGAAAGTCAGATAATCTGATAAGGGATCGATTGTACCACCAGCGGAATGCCTGTGGAGATGTAAATGCTGCAACGAAATTTGGGGCATCAGAAAATGACGAACCTGGTGAAACAGAGGAGACAGTATTTAATTAAAGTTTATAACGGGACCAAAGTTATGGGTCAATTGAATTATGGGTCGACAACGAGTATGGGGGAGTTTTTGTTCATAATAAACCCAGTAGATAGAAGGGCATATAGATTGAGATTCAAATCTGACCCAAGGGATCTGGGAGTTAATAGTCGCCCATTTCAACAGTTGTGTAAAGCGGACCTACAGGTAATAAAGCCAAAAATTGGGGAGTCTGAGGCCACCCGCCCGTTGTGACTGATAAAGGATGGATGAAGTAAAATGAGGACATTTATTACGCCATATAAAATTGTTAATCATCCATTGAAAATGATCAAGGAATGTTTTCGAGACCGAGATTGGGAGTGCTCGGAATAAATTCATAGGGGGTATGCTATCCTTATAGAATACCCCCTATGAATATGTGTGCTTAGCACGAAACGCGTCAACGAGGAGCTACAACGCTGTGACGTCACGCTGCCGAGACCCTGCGGTGGTCTGGCAGCCATTTTACTTGATTACTGGTCAGTGTCTACTATATTCATTTTGCCTCTTATCTGTACCTGTGACTGGATTAAAGCTTTTTGAAGCAGTATCACGCTATATGGTCTCCTTTTTTGGACTCTTCATGAGTCCAACCATCCACAGTATTCCTCACTAAGGAGAGAGTGTAGCTGCTACCCAGGAGCCATCTAAGGAGGAATCCACATCAGACGGCAGAGGCCCGGTTAAGACACTCCAGCTGATCTTCTGAGAGATTATCTTCTCAAAATGCGCTTTAACTTTGCGCATCTGGTGAGTGCGCAATTTAATATTTAATATCACCAGAAGATTTGGATACTATATCACCTTTGCACTTGATATTTCATCACCAGACTTTATGTCTGACTTGGACTTTCATGGTTTATTTTATATATGAACTGTCATTTGATGTATGGTAATTTACTAGACCATTTGAATATTGATAATACACTATTTTGAATATAATAGCGCTGCACCTTCTATTATCTTAAGATCATTGTTCATCACTGAGATGGGTCTATAGTTTTGAGGTAGAACATGATCTTTTAAGGGTTTATGTAACGTGGTCATGTTACCTAAAAGCATCTCCTCAGGAAACCTGCCACCCTGCAAAATATCATTGAACAATGACATAAAAAAAGGGGCCAACATAGGAGCAAAGTGCTTACGATAACTAGCTGTGAACCCATCTGGGCTCGGTGCTGTGGAAGGTGAAAGTTCGCAGTGCGCTAATCGCATGGGTTGTTTCCTCCAGAGTGCATGGAGCATTGAGGGAAGATATCTGAGAGGGTGTGAGAGCAGGGAGGGGTAAAGAATCAAGCCCCGAGCCGTCAAGGGGAGTGGAAGTCATTTGTGGGGGAGCTAATAGGGTGGAGTAAAATTCTTTAAAAATTCCCAGTACTTCATGAGGCAAAGAGGAGATGTTACCATTCTTAGTTCGCAACTTATTGACATGAGGGGGCCGTATAGAATGATTAAGTTTCCGTGTGAACATAGTTGATGCTGAGTTGCTATGTAATAAAAATGTAGCCGTTGACCAGTGCAAAGTCTTTTCAGTTTTCTGGGATAGTAAGGTATTCAATTCTAAGCGCTTTTGCGATATCATTGTTCCATTCAGGAGAGATGGATTGCTTACATGAGTTCTATAATGGGTTTCCAATTCCCTAATAAGTTTCCGAATTTGTTTCCAACTTTCCCCATTCCCAGTCGACACCATAGAGATAAAGCATCCTCGCAGAACCGCCTTGTGAGCCACCCATAAAGTGACCAGGGAGGTATCAGGAGTTGTGTTCAGTTGAAAATATTCTTGGATGGAAGTAGCTACGTCTTGACGGGAGAATAGAGGTGTGAATCAGCTCTTAAACATGTTGCATACTTTTTGATTGTCCTTCTGACTTTTATTGAAACAAAGTTGTATCTTGGCATTTCAGTTTTCATTTTTGTTAGATTACACTACAAATCAAGAAGAACATGGAGATCCTCTGGTGTGTGGAAGCTGCCTACACGGGAACCAGATTATTTACATCAACATCAATATATTAAGCATTTGATGATGCATTGATGAGGCTGCACTGATAGGCGGCACTGATAGGCACTGATGAGGTGGCACTGATAGGCAGCACTGATGGGCACTGATAGGCTACACTGATGAGGTTGCACTGGTGGGTATTGATGAGGAGGTACTGATGATGCTGCACTGATGTGTGGCACTGATAGGCAGTCCTGGTGGACACTAATAGGTAGCACTGAAGGGCACTGACTCTTGGCACTGACTGGCAATACTGACGGATGGCACTGACTGGTGGCAATGACTGGTTGCAATGACTGGTGGCACTGCCGGGCAAAGATTGGCAGCACTGAAAGCAAGTACTGTTGGGCACTGATGGGCAGCACTGCTGGGCACTTTTGGGGCTGCACTGATAATCAGGGCACTGATAATTAGTGCCCTAATTATCAGTGCAGATGTCTCCTTTTGACAATTGCCAATTATCGTCAGTACTTTCCACATGCTGTGACAGCATGAGGAAAGTTCTGCCCATAACCGGCAAGTGTATTTACATGGTGAACAGCTGTGATTGGACACAGCTGATCACGTGGCAAAAGGCCGCTGTGATTGGTCTTTTACCATGTCATGTGACACAGCGATCACAGACAGTGCCTGGTGGGCACTGGTGGGGGCATGCAGGGGGCTCGTTCTGGGAGGATGTCATATAATGCCCTCCCAGAACTGGATGACCACGCTGTAGCCATCATTCGGTTATAGCGCGGTAAGGAAGTGACTAAGATAGCAATACCGATTAAGATAACTGTATTGGTCCAGCACTATTTTTCTACTTTCCTTAACAAGATATTGATCTGGTCTGGTTCACCCACAGAGAAAACTCTCTGCTTTGCTAAGATACCCTTACACAGAGAGCATTTCTAGGTCAACAGGCCACTAGACCTGCTACAGGCCTCATCCTTGTGCTACTCTACAGTATTGCAAGAATGGAATCTGTATAAATAGTACTCATTTCTCACAGGAAGATTTCTATATCCTCATTTATCATCAGTACACCCATTGTCATGTAACTTTGTGTTTGACTTTGGATCTGTTTGTAGCTGTGTTTCAGACCTGGTTCAAGCTCATGTTTTTCCAACTCAACTGTGTGCCCCATGATTTGTAGGCTCCTGCACTTCTTCTATATCCAACAAATGTCCACTGGACACTGGTACATAGAAATGTTCAAGTTGTGCCACAGGTGATCAGATTGAGATCACACCTTTAAATGGCCCAATAGAAGATTTTAATCTTTTTGGTTTCTAACCATGCCAGTTTTGCTTAAACTTTGGGTTTGGGATTATTGCTGCTTAAAATGTACATGTTGGCATGTTTTTTAGCAGATTGCCCTAGTTTTTTTTTGTATGTCCCTTAACGTTTCATCAATCACTCGTTTATCTCTTTAAACAAGATACCCAATCCCTGCTGAAGTAATGCCAAAGCACATAGGTACTATCATAATGCATCATGGTATTCACAGAATGTTATTACTCCACCTATCCCTTTGAACCTTGGCTAAAAACATAAAATATATTTTATTTAATCTCATAAATCCACATTCCTTCATCACAACCTGGGTTTCCTAATTTTTTTGAAAATGGCATACTTCCTCTTACATTGTTCTTTATAAATAATGGCTATTCTGGTACCACCATCCCATACAGATAACATGCAGAACACTTGGTATAGTGTGCACCTTTAATTTCCTTTAGTTTAGCTCTTTCCCCCCTCTCAAAGTGACTGCTAACCTCTTTGTGACTTATTTCAAATGTTTTCTTAGAGAGACTTTTGGGGACAATTTTGTTGTGGGCAAAGTATTGTGGCAAGAGCAGTTTGATGTAACCTCCCTTATTTGAACACATGAATGTTAAATTTGTAATTAATAAGCAGAAGTTAAACATAAGGAAGTTCAAGAATAGAAAATATTGTTCATCCCAATGAACTGATTACATTTTTATCCAGAAAATGGTCTGTATTAATGCACAATACAGTATGTCTAAACAGTAAAATTCACTAGAAGAAATTTTAGTTTCAGTTAGAGTCACTACATATATAACGTCTACAGAAAATGTATGTATGATATAGAGTGTGGTAAGACTAAATAAACATTTTTAGCATGACACATTATATACTCATAAGGAAATGGTATCACAAGGAACTAAATGACTGGAGTCAGATTTTAGGTGCCTTACATTATGTATATTATTGAGACACAAGTACGCAGAGATTTAATCAGCTTCAAATTCTGAATCAGTGTGTCATGTATCTATTTGGCTTTCTCTTCCTCGTGTTCTCATCTGTGGAGCCCATGGGTCAGAAGGCCTGCTTAAAAATGTACTTATAAAATAAATAATATGTACTTTTTAGCTAACTGCAATATTTTTTTTTTTTAAGCATGGCCCTGGATTTTTCACCAGCAAGTCTGTTATCTCTTTTAGTAAGATATCCTATCCCCAGTGAAAAGCCACACCACAAGGGTACTATTATAATACTTTACAGTAGATATTGTAAAGACAGAATGACATATAACTCCACACTTATCGCTTTGAACCTTGTCCAGCTATCATGCTTGCATGTATCTCATTCCAGCACTGGTTCTTTCCCTCTATGAGTCCATCATCATACAGCAAATCAAAGGCCACCAGTGCACCAATCCACAGCTAGGTGCTGCCTTGAAACTATCTTAGCACAAATGTTACTCTGCATTTTAGCAGCACTTGAACACGCTAGCAGCTGGACCTCCATGCTTCCTGGTGTCTTCTAGATTGTCTCCAAATGCCCCTGTGATCCTTAGCATTTCTGCATCATTCTGCATCATTGCATCCTCTGTGCTACCAAAAACTCTCCAAAAAACATGATAAGTTTTTATCATGCCCAGAACCAGTTGTTCCTATAGAATCCACCATGTTCCCATGACCCAGCACTCCAGTGTTCATAGAGACTCTCCTGCAACCTGGTAATCCCAGTACCCCAGATACTCTCCTTTGCTTCTGTGACAATGGCTCCCCTGTGCTGGGGTGTTCTGGCAAAAAAGACCTTTAGGGCTTTCACCTCTGCTGAACTTGCAAGCATTTAGAGTCTTATTCCTCCTTAATGCTTGGGGCATTTTTTCCACCTTTATCTGGTGTCAACCTGTGTCATGCCACTCCTTGTCTCCACTCTCTCCTATCACTCCATGACCCAAGCTTCCAGTGTCTCCTTGGTGACCCTCAAGGAACTGATACTTCTCAGCATCTCCTTTGAAGCCTGTGCCTCCACACAGCCCAGTTCTAAAATCTTGGTTAATTTGTTCCTAGTGGATACAGACTTCCGTATAACACCAATGACATACAGTATATTTTGTCTCATCTTATAGCAAATCTAGTTACCAAATCACAAATGGGGTTCAT